>NW_024884878.1:9634502-9700056 GCF_019232065.1 Centrocercus urophasianus
CCTCTCCCTCTCTCTCCCTCTCCCTCTCCCTCTCCCCTTCCTTCTTCGTCTTCCTCTCCCTCTCCCTCTCTCTTTCTCTCTTCCTCCCTTTCTTCTTTTTTTCCCCTCATTTTCTCCCTCCCTTCCTCCCTTCCTCTCTTTCTTCCTTGTGCAGCCAGAGGATTCAAGTGGGGCCAATCTCCTCGGCTTCAGTATAGAGCACATTTGTTATATCTTGTCCTGCCCAGATTGCCCAAGGGCTACAGCATGAACCATCTCCTGTTTAATTTCTTCAAAGGCTGTTGCTCTGCGTGAAATCATTCTTCTTCAGGATCACTTGATAGAGAAGGTTTACAGTCAGTCACTAATCCAGAATATGCATTCTCCAGAAACCACAACACCTAAGGAAGCCTCTGCTTCCTTTTTACTGGTTGGTGGAGGCATAGCAGTTATTTTACTGATCACATCTGTGGGGATCTGATGATGTTCATCTTACCCTTTTATTCCCAAGAACAAGATCTCCTGTGCAGGTCCCTTGACCTTACTTAGTCTTATGGCAAGACTGGCTTTTAAAAGGATTTGAATTTTTTTCTACCCTTTCTCAAAAACTTCTGCTATGTTGCCCCATACGATGTCGTCAATGTATTGCAAGTGCTCAGGAGCTTCCCCCTGTTCCAGTGCAGTGTGAAGCAGCCCATGGGAAATACTAAGACTGTGTTTCACCTCTGAGGCAGTCAATTCCAGGAGTACTGGACGCCCATTCAATTTTAAAGCAAACTGTGGCCTGCACTCTGCTGCCAGAGGGAGTGAGAAAAGCGCGTAAGTGATGCCAGCTGTGGCATACCACTTGGATTTCTTTGATTCCAGTTCATACTGAAGCTCTAGCACATGTGGTGCAGCAATCCTTAGAGGTGATGTGACTTAATTCAGCCCATGAGAGTTCACCGTTAGCCTCCACTCTCCACTGGACTTTTGCACTGGCCATATGGGACTACCGAAGTGTGAGTGAGTCTTGCTGATTACTCCTTGGTCCTCCAATTGGTGAATCAGCTGAAGAATGAGAACTGGGGAGTCCTGGTTTGACACTTCCACTGAAGCACTGCTCAGTAGTAGCACTGCTATAGTAGCAGTCAGCATTTACTGTTCTTCTACTCTTAGCACCCCCCCAGCAGAAGGGTCCTCTGAGAGTCCAGGCAAGGTAGACAGCTGCTTAATGTCCTCCATCTCCAAGGCAGCTATACCAAAAGCCCACTGACACCCTTTGAGATCCTTGAAATAGCCTCTCCTGAGATAATCTGTATCAAGAATGCATGGAGCCTATGGAGCAGCTTTTGCTACTCATTTCCTGTTATGCTCACTTTGGCCTTCAATACATTTATAGCTTGGGATCCTCTTGTCAGTCCAGAAATATATGGGTTATAGATGGGTTTTGCCCCTTTATAACTTGATAGCATTGGAGTACACTGTGCACAGGTGTCCATATTTCTGTGGTTCAAATGTACCAGACCAACAAATCCACACAGCCCAATAAACCCAATTGCTTCTTTCCACCATGTGTCTGGAGGTAGCACCCCTCCAGTTGTGGTTATTGTATTCATTACTTATCCCTTGTGCATGAGAACCAGAAGGCTCATTGTCACCCTCAGAGGTAAGATCAGACCATCTTCTCTATCTGGAGATCCACCCACTAGGAACTGCAGCCAGTATTTCCTGGAAGGACCTTCTCTTGTATTTGTTTTCCCTTGCAATTCATGTGCTCATGCCTGTAGGGTTTGAGATAGCTTTTCCATCCCACTTTCTCATATTCTTTCTGTGGTCATGCAGGTAAAAGTACAGGATAGTACATGCTGTGTACATACTATACCCACCTTCCTGGGCAGAGAGACACTTCTAATGGATGAAATATTAATTTGTAATGGAGGAGCTATTAAACCAGTTTCTTTTTCTTTGAGCCATTGAACCAGTTTCTCCACAGCCAAGACACAGGCCCATGGGAAGGAAGAGAGAGTATCATACTGTTGAAGTAGACTAGCCACTTTATCCACACCTGACATTTAATTATAATTCCAGTTTATTTCTTTCAGTGTGCTGGCATACAACGACAGTCCCTCTCACAGGTCACATACACATCACATCATCTGAATCTTGGGAGCTGGCATTACTGTCAAAGTTTATTCCTTATCTCTACCACAGCTAGTTCCCTCAAGTACTGGATAACTTTCTCCATGACTGACCACTTGCTTGGGTTCAATGCCAACTGCTTCTCGAAGGGCTATCTTTCCCTCACAGCTAACAAGAGTTGCCACTATAGGGTGAAGGACTGCGTCCCTTTTCCAATTGCTTTGTCTATGTCACTTTCCCTAGGAAGAGATCCCAGATGCTTGGCTTCACTGCCTGCTAAGTACAGATTCCAGACCCCACCATCCCAGCAATGGAGCAGCTATGTACTCACCTGTGGCTATGTACTCACCTGACCAACAGCCAGAATCTTTTCACAAATATCACAGCACACTGAACATCAGGATTTGAGTAGCTTCTATCTCTTCCTCTTCCTCCTGCTTTTGTGATGGCTCTATTCTAACTTCTCTTAGCTAAACTTTTTGACTTTCATAGACACTTCTTTCATCTTGCTTATAGAGACAACTGATACTGACACTGATTGATTCTGTAATTGAACTGTGGGCTCTGTCACCAGGAGTGGAATTACTATAGGATTGGTTGTGAGGCTCATGGCACCTATAGAATGGGTCCATCAGAATGCTTAGAGTACCTGCAGGATCTGTCAAAAAGCTATTGCTCTGACCCACTGCAGGGGCTAGAGCAATCACAGGGTTTGTTGCAAGGGTTGGAGCAGCAGCAGAGCTCATCAGAGGAGCTAGAGCAACTGCAAAAGTCACTGCAAGAGTCAGAGCAATCACACGGACACTGCAGAATTCGCAGCAACCACAAGACATGTTGCAGGGGTTGGAGAAACCACAGGGCTTGTTGCAGGAACTGGAGGAACTGCAAGGCCTGTTGTAGGAGGTGGTGCAAATGCAGAAGGTAATAGGGCTAGTTGGGTGTACAGTGCTAGATTCTGAAAACAAAATAAAATCATACAAATAGAGAAAATCATCAAAAAGGTCTAAAATTCCTCCAGTAGCCTCCAGGCACATCAGCTGTTCACAGCTTGCCTACTTACTGTGTCTCACTGTAAGTGTCTGCCAGCAAATAGATCAGAAGAGAAAAACACGGGCTTTAGATTTCTTTCAAATTGAATTAAAAGTGCTATCACAGCTTTAATCATGTCTATTTTTAATATTATTGACTAGATCCTAGAATTGGGCTCTTTATTTTTCTTTTATTCTTTTTTTTTTCTTCCTGCTCTTCTTTTTGCATTATTTCAAACAAGAACTACAAAATGTTGCATAGATACACAATCAGCAATTTTATGTCTGCCTAACTATGCTTGTGATGAATTCTCTGCATACACTGTTACTTTTAATGAAGATAATAAGCTGTACAGGCTCACTGAAGACCTTAAAACTTGTTCCATGTCTGTTCATTGGCACTGGATGTGATGCTTGCTTCCTTGGGGGTCTCCAGTTAAACTTGCTCCCAGAACAGATGCATCAGTGACAGAGGAAGCATTCTAGCTAGAAAACAAATCAATGGCTTTCCTATGTCAGAAAGCAGGGGGCTACGCAAACACAAGCAAATGCTAGCAGACTATCTCCTTGAAAGCTATCCCTACTTTTGTTATTCGAGATTAATTCTGGTATACCAGAAGCAATTTCCTAAACTACAGATGGTCCAGAAAGTGTACTCTCCTTTTCCTCATGATTTGTACCATGAAAAGGCTGACAAGCCACAGTATGAGGAAATGTTTGTCTAGAAGTAAGCTTTTGGTTTGCTCCTGTGTGCCTTCACATCCCAAAGTTTAGCTGACTGCAGCATTGTGAATGCAGAATCTGGGACACCCAGTCAGAAAAGATGTCCAGCACATGTCCAACTTGCTTTGTGGCATCTGTACAGCAGGACAGCTTGGAATCCAAGCATTGGTGCTCATCTTCCTGCCATTTCACTACATGGCACTGAGAAAATCACTCTGCACCTGTGGTTTACTTAAATGTGTAAGGATTGTGCCAGTGAATTTCTGACTTCCTGAAATACATAATTTCTTCAATTTTTCTCCAGATATCTTAATGGCTGATTGCACAGGGAGCTTTTCTAGCTGAGAATTCAGTGTGTGTTTCTGGATTTTCTATTTGCTAGCTATGCCTGCTCAACCTCTGAGAAAGAGGCACCAGGAATTCAAGACACATTTCAGGAACTGTCAGAATTGTCTTACAGACAGAATTTGTCTTAAATTAATTCATCCAGTCCATGAATTTTTAAGTAAATGAAAAGCACTAGAATTTTTCCTTCCCTTTAGTTCACCCTCCTTGGTAGAGCATCTTGAAACACAATTGCTGGGCATACCATGCCTGTCCTTCCCAATCAGGCTGGCAAATTATATGCTGTTCACTAGCTGTTGTCAAGCCCAATTCAAGTCATGCTTTACATTATGATACTTCAAAACTCAGACGTTTTTGTGACTATTAGCTTATTTATTAATTATATCATCTGCCAAGGCAATATTTTCAAGCCTCTTGCAAAAAGCCAAGATCTTTCTTCTACCTGATTGCATAAACCCAGATATTGATGCTATCAAAAGGCCTGTAGGATAATTTACTCCCTGGACTGGCTGTGCTAAGTGCTCAAAAGTTCACCATGGTAGTGGAGAAATGGTTTGACTTTAACCACAGCATTGTTTCTGCACAACATTCATTAAACGATAGCAGTAAATGTTTAGCTGAAAAAAAAAACCATACAAATTCCTCAAGAAGCTTCTTGCCAAATGTTGAACTTTTCAGTTCCTTGCCTCTTGGCAAACCATAAGTTCATACAAATCCCCTCCAACCTTCATGCAACCTTTAAAAATAAATGAGATAAAATAAAGGAGAGTTCTGAAAAGCAGGGTTCCCCCCACCCCACCACAATGGAAAGTCACTTTACTTCCCAATTGTATTTAGCCTCTTCCAAACATGAAAAGTAAGTCTGCTCACTTGCTTTGTCTTTTTTCCCGCTTGTCTTTCAAATCTCTTTTGCATTGGCTTAAGTGCAGAAATTTGGGAATTCAGCAGACATCTCAGGGTTTAATTAAATAAATGAGGGTTGTGTTGGCTTAAGCATAGGTCTCTGAGCCGCAGGAGGATGGTAGAGGAGAGGAAACAGCATAATAGGGAGTTTACTTTCTGCCCTTTATTTTTTTTTTATATATGGATTTTTCAAAATGTGTGTATTACAGCTCCAAGGTTTGCTGCTGAAACTACTGACAGAGTGAAGAGGACAGTGAAGCACTGCAACTGTTCACCCAGAGATGTGGTGGAAGCCCCTTCCCTGCAGACATTCAAAGTCAGACTGAACGAGGCTCTGAGCAACCTGATCTAGCTGTAGATGATTTTGTTTCTGTCACTAAACCCCCACTTGGGCATATTTCTTCTTCTTCTTCTCCTTCTTTCTTCCCCTCCATCCCCCCAATAGTAATCCATGTTAAATTTGTATAATGCAGCATTTTGCTACAGAAGCCATGACAAAACGATACAGAGTAATAATGCTGGTTTTCTACAGATTAGAGAGGCAGGTTAAGCAATCTTATTGTGTAAAATACATTATGATGCTGGAAATCCAACCATTTGAACAGCAGTAGTCTTCACTGACTGCAATCTTAAGGTACTCTTGTAGAAGTAGTTATTTGAATAGCCTTGTTCCTCATCAAATTACAATATGCCTCTTAATATGTCTACCTTTGGTCAGATGTGATGGTCACTCTGCAGCTCTGCTGTCCTTTGGAATATTCATCACACTGATACTGATTGTAAGCCATGTGTATATTCAATATGGGGAGGACTACAGCATGGTACTCTGCACGGGTGCATATGGTTTGTTTTGTGAATCAAAGCAGCTCAGGGTGACTTGTGATGCTGAGCAACTGTCTGATGTCATACTGCTTCAGGGCAAGGACTGCTCTTAGTTCCCCCACTGCAACTGCTGTGCATGGAATGGGTGTGCAGCTCTGTTGTGCCTTCTGGTGCAGCAGTGCCAGCTGCCATTGGTGATATGAGTTACAACATGCTGCTCTGTTTCTTCTGTGAGTGGCCCATGATGGCTGCTAGCAAGCACACGTGTTTGTTTTTGAGTTACATAAACATGAAGGAGGCAATTACATTGGAAACACGAGTGTTTCACATTCTGTAGCTGCTCAAAAGGCACTGGGCTCACCTGTCACAGCACCAAAGTAACATTCCTGTAGACACAGATGCTTCTTAACGCTTTGCAGTCCTCCATAAAATGTTATGCTTCTACCTTGAGGCTTTGTGTAGGAGTGGAATGTGATTGGGAATATCTGCTTCAGTAAAAAAAAAAAGAAAAAACATAATTATTTGCAATAATGTAAAACTGGATTGCTGGTTTTTTTTGTTTGTTTGTTTGGTTTTTGTTTTTTGTGGGTTTTTTTTCTTCTTTTCAGTTGTTGATTGCTACTGCACTCAATTCCAGACTGTGTGCAATCTTGTAATGACCCTTAGCATGTATTAATCCAGCACACCTGAGTGATCATACTCGATACTCTTGCTGTCCCCTTTAAAATCTACCACCTTGCAGCTCTGGAGACTTTCTGTTAGCTCCTTACCAAAGTCTGCTTTGTGAGTTGTAGGTTTCTGCAGCTGGCAGAACAACTGCCTGTGCAGTAGATGACTGTCAGTATCAGCCTAAGACTGCATGTCTTTCTTTCTGCCACCAAGCTGGTAGCAAACTTAGTATCTGGACATCAAAGCAGTGATCATTGGCAGAAAATCCCTGCTACAAGGCTTTGGTGGCTGGTCAAGTGCTGGCCTCCCAAAGGTAGGACAGCACTGGTTGTTGGCATTTACAGATGACTGTACTGTGTGCCAAGCACATGATGTCTCCTAGACGCTGTTCCGGATGCAGCTTTTCCAGCTGCTCAGTTGGATGGAGAGAATTTCTGACTAGCAAAGTGTGATGTGCTTTCCAAAAGCAAGTTGTGAAAGAGCAAAAGCTGGTTGCTTACTGTTCACTCTTATAAGCCAGAGAATCTTGCAGCACTCAGGAAATTGCTCCTTGCCACCTTAACTTTTTCCTCTCACGTCTGACTGTGCATACAACAACATGGCAGGCTGTTGTCATCATGTGCTTGCTTACTATTAACTGAATCACTGATGCTGCTTAGAGGTGACAGCAAAGAAGGCCACTACCACCTTAGATGATGTATGAATGAAGATTTTCCTAATATTTGTAACATGGCTCTCTGCATATCTGCTTTTCCCTCTTCCCCTCAAAAAATTCTAGCAGCTTGTATTATGGTAGAGAAAGGTGGGATAGGTGATCTAGGAAGAATATAGGGGTGCTGTCTGGATGTGCAATCAGGACAGACACGGCACAGATGGAATTGAACCTGATGAGAGAGATGAAAAACAGTAAGCAGAGATTCTTTAGACACATTGGGCAGATGAAACGGGCAAAGTAGTCTGGGTGCACGGTGAGCTCCCATCCTAGCATCTGTAAGAAATGAGACACCATTTCCGACATAAATAAAACTTGAACGTGAATCATAACTGTGACAGAAAGCAGAGCAGGCAGGTACAAGGGCACCTGGGGGTATGCGGTCAGCTCCAGCCCCAGCGATGACTGCTCTTGTTCTTTCCCTTGTAATAGTTGCAGCGATCAGTTTGAAAGCTGCCGTTTCAGAGACGGGCGTGAATTTTGGGAGAGCCGTGTGTGCCACCTAGAGGAAGCCTGACACATTAGCCGAGCGCTGCTCGCCCAGAAAAGGCTCGGAGCAACCATTAGCCTGCAGTTAGGAAGCGTCCTCAGCCGGCTCCAGAAAATGGCGTGCTGTGCTGTGCCTTTGTGTTCACGAAGATCTTGCATATCGCTGGAAGAGAGCCTGAAAGCACTCCTTCCTACTCCAAGAACAGAGATAGTGCTTCTGTGTGCATGTTTGTAGTTCTGAGATTTATTAGTACAACCTATGTAGTACGGTGTGGAAAGAAACAGCTCTGACCTGGCAAAGACAAAACTGACTCCTCCGTCTTGCTAGGAGCTCAATTTTAATTTATGTCTCTGTTTTTCAGAGCTTATATGTTTCGACACTTCTGGCATACACCAACTTTTGATGCACAGAACCGCTTGTTCAGGAGGAGGCCATGCACAGAGGAAGGGCAGGGAATGAGAGGGGTTGTGGTGAGGCAGTGGAAAACAGGAGGAAACAGAGCATGAAGTGGTATGCATAGAGAACAAAACAGCACTTAGAATTAAAAAACAAAAACAAAACAAAATACAAAACAGAAGAAGCCAGAATAAAAGAGCAGCAAAAGTAAAGAAGTGTAATAGTACACGTGCTGTGGTCTTTCACCCCAGCAGCTCTGCTAGACTCAGGCAGACCAGCTTCCCATAGAGAGGACATCTGTGACCCATATGCACTTTCATCTCCTTTCTTTTAATATGACTTATTTAATTAAGACACACAGCAACTTTAGGCCCAAGGTCACAAACAGACAGATGCTCTTCTATTCCAGATACCCACATTTTTATAGTAAGACCTTGCACACAAAGATCTGACCTCTGGGCATTTGGGGACTGATCATGAGCACATTTATCTTGGCTTCAGTTTGCAGTGCTCATTTCCACACCCAGCTCTGTGAAGCTGGAAAAGCTGGGGTGCCATTTGAGCTCAGGTCTGTGTAATGGTTATTGGTGGTGACTTCTAGCAGCTTGGCAGCAAAAGGTGGAGTCATGTTGTAGCTTCCCTCCCCATCCCTTGTCTCCCGCAGAAAGGCTGTGTCTCAGATGTGGGTTCTTTCCATTTCATTTGCTGTAGTGCTGATACTGTGATCCTAATGAAAGTCTATTTGGCATAACTCTAGATCCTCTAGAGTGACAGAACAAACCACACAACAGTTTGTTCAGATAGCAGACATGTGCCACCCGTGGCTCATTGCTGCTGCTGTACCATCATGGCAGCAGCTCCGCTCCACTGAGTGGCCCAGCCCTGGGACATGGGGAGGCCGCAGTGCAATGCAGACGTATGCTATGGTACTGTGCTTAATTTACAAGGAAATCATGTGGGTTTTCAAAGATCATGATTTGGAAAGTCATTATATGCAGAAGCATGCTGCCAAATTCAAGGTGGGGTTCGGCCTCTTGTCCCATGTAATGAGCGATGAGAGGGAACGGCCTCGAGTTGCTTCAGGGGAGATTCAGGTTGGACATTGGGAAATCCTTTTCTGAGCGTGTTTGGGTGCTGCAATGAGCTGCCCAGGGGGTGGTAGAGCCACCAATCCTTGGAGATGTTCAAGAAACATTTAGATGTAGTGCTGAGAGGCACGGCTTAGTGGGAAATATTAGTGATAGTATGGATGGACAGGATGGCCTTAGAGGTCTTTTTCAACGTTGGTGTTTCTATGATTCCATGAAGGCGCTGATGCTACCGATATGGTTCTACTTGCCATTATCATTAAAGCTACTGATAACAAATATAACATCACTAAAGAAGTGGCTTCTTTGGTGCCACTGAAAGACACAACGAAGTCTCTTGATTTGTATGAAGAAGTAAAAAAAAAATAAATACATCAAAGCAATTTTCTTTACCCTTTGTGAGCTTGTACAGCTACTGGTGCCCTGGTGATGGCCGGTAAAAAAGAGGGACTTAAAAAATTAATAGAAGATGCAATTACCACTGGTAGCTTTCCACACACTGGTGTGTGGAAATATTGCTGCATCAGGCATCAAGAGAATTTATGTGCAAAAGCTTTAAAAATGGGTAATAATAATAAAAAAAAATACACATCATCAAAACTATGAGCTTCAAAAAGTTCAGAGGACCGGATCTGCACCAGTTCTAGTTCCTTAAAAGTATGGATGCTGATTATGGGGCCTTCATTTGCTTTTCTGAAGGAAGGTGACTTAAAGGGTAAAATGCTAAAAAGACTTTATTTCTGAAGCGAGATCAAGTCCTTTATGGAATCGAAAGTAAAAACTGTGCCAGAATTTGAAGACTAAAAATGGCTCACAGATTTAGCATTTTTGGTGAATTTGTATGCTCATTCGAATGAGTTAAACCTGTGTCTTTGCAGTGAAAATGACCTTATCTGTGCTATGTTTCAGACAATAAGAGTGTTTAAAATGAAACTTAAATTATGGCAAGCTCAAGTTATGACATACAATTTCATGCATTTTGATGCATTGGCTAAACACAGTCCTGTGAACACTGAAAAATACACAGCTGAGCTTTCCGTTTTGATAAATAAATTTGAGAATAGGTTTCAACATTAAAAAAAAAATAAATTAATATATATTTGCGACTTCATTTTCAGTTGGCATAAATACATTACTTGCGAATTTTCACATGGAATGTGTAAAGTTGCAATCAGACATTGAACTCAAAGAAAGATGTCATCATGTCTCTTTGCCAGACTTTCATAAGCCCCCTCTTACCAGAGAAAAATATCCTTTGCTTCACAGTCACACCGTATTCATCTCATCACTTTTTGGCAGGATGTACATTTGGGAACAGCATTTGTCATATAGTACATGAAGAGCAATATTTCATCCAAAATCTCTGATGAACACCTTCAGAGCTCTCTAAGAATGGCAGCAGTTGAACCAGCCTGATGCATTAGTTTCACAAAAACACGACCTAACATCCCTTTTTGTTTTATGTTTTTGTTGCTTTCTGATGTTTATGCTTTAATTTAAAAAATACACAAAAAAGTTAACTTTATTACTTAAATACATTAAATTTATTCTGTATTTTCTATGTGGCCCAAGGCAATTCCTGTTTGCTCACTGTGACCCAGGCAAGCCAAAAAAATTGGACAGGCATGACACAAGGCCCACACTAGCAGGGAGATAATTCTGCATGGCAAAGATCATGTGCACCATGGCTTTATTTGCAAGAACCCTCAGCAATTTGCAGGCATGAATCTTCAAGTACTACTGCAAAGTAGGGCTCAGCACTGCAGTCACTGCTCGACAGGGTCAGGCCCCAGGTATCACACTTATTTTAATGAACTGGCCTCACTAACTGGCAGTCCTGTCCCTGTACCACGAGTTCAAGCTGGAGGAGCAGAGAGGAAGTCAAGTCTTGCTAGTTGCACCTCTGCTGAGAACTTGCTCCATGGAGACAGGTAATATCCAAACAGCTGAAGCAGAGCTGCAGTGCTCCGTGATTACTGCTGCAAAATGTAGCTCTCTGCGGAAAGGCCAGCAAGTCATATTTGATAACTTTCCCCCAGTTTCACTGTGTCAAGTTTTTGAAGCCTCGTTAGAAGATGTCTAAATAGAAGCTGCAGTGACCCAGTGACTTTAAGGTAGTAAAAATTTTCCCCACAGCTCCTTGCTGTGTTGCTTACAGAATAGTATGGATGACATCTAACAAACAACACACTCTGCCTGCGTTTTGGAACCTTTCACAATTTCTCTGATATGACTAATATCAGGGGACATCTAACCAGAGTGTATCTGAAATAGCTGTTCTTGGTGACATCACTTGGTGACAATCAGTCTCACTCACAAGGGGACTCTATGCCGTCTGTTCAGTGTCAGACATCACAGGATCTCCAAGTGTTTGCTGCAAACTGAGGAATGACAGCGAGTAGGAAGAACTTTGGCTGTAGGAGCATGCTCATGGAGAGCAGCTGGCAAAGGTGCAGCTGCAGGGAAGGACACAAGCTGCCTTGTCTCCCATTCTACGGCACTGTCTTACTCTGAGGCAAATATGGTGGTATTCTGTTGGAAAATGTGAAAAGTCATTGCCAGCACTGTTCCCAGTATGATGAAGTGTGGAGATGGGAAGAGGATAGATTTACTTTAAAGAAGACAAAGATGAAACCAGGAGTAAAAGGGTCATACGCACATGAGGAGGTGGTTATAGCTTTGTATCCCTCTTCATCACCTTTGGGTGAGATGTCCTGGTTGAATTAATGATCACTGTATCAGATGCAATATGAGAAAGGGACTGGGGGAAGTCCCCCCTTTTTGTTTTTTTAAGTGTACATACAGGAGGCTTCTGATAAAGGGAAAAGTGCTTCTTCAGATAACCCCTTACAGGTCTTGCATCAGCAGGCAGAGTTTTCTATTGAGTCACTTTGATGTCAGGTCTTAGTGAAGAGGAGACTGTTTTAATGCTGGTCAGTTCATTTCATTTCATTACTATCAAGCAGACTCACAGGGAACAGCATGAAATTTTGCAGTCTAGAGAGTTGCACACTAGAAGCTGTGGTAGGAGTTTGTTTTTGTTGGATTTTGTACTAACAATAGAAACAAAGCTCATCAATGAGGCAATCTGGCATTGCTTTTGTTCAGAAGATATTATTCTGTGTTTTTATTACTATTCTCGGTGGGAGGTCTAAGAAATTATTTATACTTGTTCTACAGTAGGTCCTAGGAAACCAATTTTAAGCAGGCAAGATGAGTGGGACTCTGCATGACTTTTAAACATACTGCGCTGTGTGGGATTTTTTTTTGCAAGATCAGTTACAAAATCAGCTCATCTCAAATGTAGATGTTTGCTGTTGGATATGAATTAAGAAAAAAAAATGCATTCAAGGACATGTCACAGCTACCCTTTAGAATACCCAATAGATGACATTTTAAAAAAGAAAAACACCTTAAGAAACCAATGGTGTAAAGCAGTTGAGTCCATATAGATACTGTCACCTGGGTTTCTGTTCTGAGTAAGAATTTACTGCACACCAACACAAAATTAAATATGAAAACGTATATTTGCTTAGCCCTGGTTGGTCTTCTCTAGCAGTGTAGAGTGGTTTAAAAATGATCAAGGTTTTTTTTTTAAAGATTGTGTTGTGCATCAAATACCAAACTTAATTCAGTTCACAGTGAATCTAGGCAAAACATTTTTTAAATGCCTCTGATAATGAAAAGATTTATTGTAAAATGTGCTCTAAATGGCTTGAACAGAACACCTATTGTGTGTGCACAAAATGGCCTTATTCAGCAGTCATTCCAACATTTGGCCCTTGGTGTGGTTCAGACGAAGGAAGAGCAAAGGATTTGACAGCAGGGGAGCTGGAATCCGTGACAAACACCTTTTTAATTTAGTGCAATAACGACGATGTGATTTGAAATGGAAGTGCTGAATTTTTTTTTTTTTTTTTTTAATTTTTATTTTTTTTCCTGAGTGCCCAGAGCTACCACCACATGTGCAGATATTCTCTTAAAAACCTTTTTAGTGTGCATGATGCTGTGGTCAGGTACTGCACACCTCAAAACTGCGAGGCAGGCTCCACCTCTAGGTGCAGGAGCTCCTTTTTTGTCGCGCAGTAGAGTGTGTTGTTTTCTCTTCTTGTATCAGGGGCTTGTTTCCTCATTCCTTGCTGACTGGTGCATCACAGTGCTGCTGTGAGATCAGGCCTTGTGAGCATCCAGAGTTGTGCCAAAATTCACCAGCTGCTTTTGGAACTTTGCATGGACAAATTTTCTTCCTGGTTCTCCAGCACCACAGTTTCTCTCACATTTGCTCATTCATGCTCTGTAGAACATCTCAAAACAACTATAAAATTTGCCCTTGGGGTGGCAAGCAAGAAATAAGTTGTTTTTTGAATGATTGCTCAAAAACCATCATATGTGAAAACTAATGCTTCTGAGCAATGAGATGAAGGCTTCTTTCTTTCCAGCTTTCCCTTCATACAGGCTTTTTCTGAAACTGTCCATGTATCTCTTTTATGACTTGTAATCTTTCTTCTTTTTTTTTTGCCAGTATTGCCTTGTTTTGTGGAACATTTGGTGGTAGACCTGGAAGGAGAGGATCTTCAAGGACTAGACATCAGATTATAGGTCAAAACTCTAAACAAATTAACTCTGTGCAGCAGGTTCTGGCTCCTCTCCCCAGAGAAAATGCTTCACTAGTTGCTGTGACAGTGTTCCTGTCCAACACGAAACTTGTGTTTTTCCACTTTAAATACAACAATGGGACAGTCAGGATCACTAGAATCTGCATTTTTGGGCAGGTTCTCCCCCTAGGTTGCCACAGCATTTTTCTTTGGTGGCTGTCTCTTCTTTACCAGTCCTGTAGTCGTGCCAGCGAGGCAGGAGTTGGAATCTGTTCTTGTGTCTGTTGGCAGCTGGACAAGGAGAGATACTGCAATCACAGCTGAGCAAACACCATGGCTCTCTTGTTCTGAATGATAAATTTTGGTGTATCTACATGCTGAGAAAATTAGTGGTGGTGAGTAACAGGTGTCAAGGCAGTGCTCAGGGACAGAGCGCGTGTGCTGTGTCATCAGAACACCACACAGATTCTCAGTTGCTGAAAACTGGTGGATGTTGTTAAGTAGTGCCTAGGCTTGTTAGCTGGTTATGATGCTGGTTATGGAACATGATGACTGTTGCCCACTTAAATATTTTATCAATCACCTACTAACACAGAAAGTTTGGGATGCAGTTCTCTGTGTGCTTTTAGAGTGCCATTGGCACACTATGCACGTTGGAAAAGGCAGCTTGAGATGAACAAGAAGTTTTTGAATACAGTGTACAGCACAGGGGCTTGGGTCATCATTACCTGAGGGTCATTTTTTTTAATCTCACCATGTGAAGGAGATAGGAGCTGGATAATAGTGAAACAAAGCCCACCGGCTGCTGGATGAATCCATACCTTGCAGGTTAAATTCTGCAACTCAGACAATTGCAGTTCTATGGTACTGAAATCTTTCTCAGATACCTTAATCAGTAACACACTTGCTGGAGGGAGATGAAGATGATCTTGATATAGCCTATTCTGTTTCTACAGCTCTCACCAGTTGATCACTTGGAAATAATAAGGGTAAGATGGCAAGGCTGTTACCTGCCAGTTTTTTGTTCTGGCAATCATTGCTTAGCTGATATTTAGTCTTAGAGATATCTGAGGATCCCTGGTGCACGAATTTTCATTCCTGTAATTCTTTATGTGTGTTACCAGAAAAAATCTGTATCTTGAAACACATGGGAGAGCCAAATGTGTCAACCATGTCTGATCCCTGCTGGAATAAACTAGACAGAAAGGAAAGATAACATGAGGAAAAGAGGCAGGGTTTACGTTCCTGTTTTGTCTTTGCTGACTTAAGCAACTTCAACAGGAGAGGCTGAAACATCTCATGCTCTTCCTCTTCTAACTCTAAATCTGTGTTGTGAAAAAATGTGGCATTTTTTGGGTGTTTTAAGGATCTTCAGTTTTAGAGCTGTGGCTGAGCTGTAGGATGAAACAATGAGACTTTTGACAAGAAGAAGACACTGGTGCCTGACAGGAGGGTATGAGAAGCTCGAGGCTCAGCGTTGGGTGACTTTTTTGTGCCAAAATCATTTGCCAGATATCACTGCAACTTAAATAATTCTCTTCCAGGAGAGGAAATTTAATGCAAATTAGAACAAGGAACATAAAATCAAACACTCATTAACCTGAGTTGGGGACTAACGGCAATTTCAAAGAATAAATGTTTAAAATTACAGGAATAGAAAATAAGAATTACTTACAGCAGAAGCATAGGGAGTGAAAGAAAAGTAGGGCATTTTTCAGGTTTTTAAAAGCTAGAGGATCCATGCCAATAAATAAATGAATAAACAAACAAATGAATAAAAGCACAGAATCTATAGACTTACTGGTTTCAGTTTGCAATGGCTTTTGCTGGGTAATGATGTTAACAGACAATCCAAGCTCACTGTCTTCATGAGCAGTAAAGATGAAGTCAGCAGTTACTAACTGTGGTCAACAGTTATTATAAAACCTAAAAGCACTAATGTATGTGTCAATCATAAAAACAGAAGGAATGACTAGAAAATGGGAATGATTTTACTCTATGTTCAGTGATCTTGAATAAATTAGCCAGTTTGAAATTATTCCATTAGCTGCAAGTGTTTATTCTTATTTCAGAGCAGTTGTTGGAAGGAGTAACTAGGGATTTGCAAGGATACCTGGTGTCTCTGAAGTACTGTACTGGCTGATGTGATTTTGGACAACGTTCCATTTACGATGCTGTTTCTATAGATTTCGTTTGTTCAAGAAGAAATCATAACCAACCATACATTTCTGGTCAATTTGAAGTATCCCAAAATCACTACAGAAGTAATGAAAACATCATCAGATTCTGACCACGTTTTTGCACTGCGCTGATTTATTAGTACAATTTTTTTTTTGTTTCATATTGTAGCTGGGTCACAAGGTTGTTCATACAGTTTGTTAGGAAAATCATACCGTAAGATAAAGAATAGTTTGTTAGTGTGCAGGATTTGAGGTGTTTCTTCCAGGAGATACAGTGATGTTGATGGCAGCTCTTGCTGAGATCAGATACATGTGCCTTCTGGTTCTCTGTGACTGGTAAGTAACCACCTTGCCTGTGAACAGCAACATTCAGAGTCCGCACATGGGTGGTTTTAATACAGCATTTCTCAGTGTGCCTCATACTAACTTGACTTTGTAGTGATGGCATGCTAGGTAGGAAATTTTAGAGCTGCTTAATTATTTCATTTACATCCTGTCAAGCATCCGTTGGACCTGAAAACAGGGACTTCTCTACTGGGATCTTTCCTAGTTTAGGCCATCAAGTAAGAAGAAATGAAGCAACATGGATTCTTGGATGCTGAAAGAAGAATGAGAAAGAGGAGGGCTTACATCTTTTCCTTCTTATCTACCTAATTAATGTGTCCAGGAAAAGAGGTTAGGAGAATATCCGGAGACAAATGTGTTTCTCAGAAGTGGAGCTGAGAGGAGCAATTGAAGAGATGGAATATAATGCTGCAATAAAGACAAACGTGACTAAAAACATGTTTTCTCAATCCTTTTTTCTTTGAACTTTTCCAAACCCTGTCACCTTAGCTCAACAATTTAGGTTTTGCAGGGTGTGGTGAGCCAGGATTTCAACGTAAGCATTGTTTTTATACTGCTCTTCTGTCAGAGCTAAACTACAGTGCTGTTTAGTGATGAGCCTGACAAGACAGAATGGTCTGTCAAAGCTTCACACATGCCTTAGAGAAGGAGTGAGAGGTACCTAAATGTTGGTGCTGGAGAGCTGTAGCAGCTAATACATCTCAGGAGAATTTTTGAATGGTTAGTATGTACTGCTGAAGTACAAATCTAACATTTGGTTTTCTACTGCCATAAAGATATACCCACCATCATTTTTAACTGCAGAAAAATACAGCATTACACCTGCCATAGTCCTTCTTGCCTGGTGTTTCACTCCCATCTGTCTCTATACCTCAGATAATTAGCATATCAGGTACTGAGCTTCCACTACCTGTACTGATTAGCAGATATAATTGACATCCAAAAATGTTGAGCCCTATGTTGAGGCATAGCCATATAAACCTGAGCTGGATTGGAGTTTCACGTCTTGGTCACTTAGACTGGTTGAGAGTGTAACAAATAGACAAGGGGAAGTATAAAATGCATGTTGTGAATAGGCCCAAGCACAATATAAATATATATAATATATATATATTATGTATATATATATATATACATATATATAATATGTATATATAATGTTTTAAAGGACATGATTTTAAGAATGATGGTGTTTTACATGCATTTGAGATAGCATATCTTTCTCAGGACTTACTTGCAATGTTATCTAGCTTCTCTTCTGGGTTTCACACATGTTAGTGTAGTCATAATTTCCTCATGGTCAAAAAAGAAAAATCTGATTCAAGACTAACATAAAAACTAAAGAAATGAATACCATTTCAAAGAAAATACATCTCAATAGTAAAACCCATGAAACCCAGCATTAATAAAAGACTTGCTGCCAGAGTGTTGTAGGGGAAAATTCTGTTAGTGGTTTCCTGTTGTGAATCTGGGGGGCTTGTGAGCTTGTGACTTTTTATTTCTTTTTGCTCTCAGCTCATATGTTAAGCTCATCTGTAGGAACAACTGTGCTGTATGGACACATTTGGAAGAGAGATAAAAATCTTGCTTCCTTCAGGAGCAGCTGTATGTACTCTGGGAGATGCTGACCTGGCCGTTGAAAGATGCTTGGTATCTGGTTAGACCTGCAAAAAAAAAGAGCAAGAATCTTGTAAAATAAAACTGGATTTGTGTGTTAAAAAGCCTTTTGGAGTTCTTTGGAGAGCTTAATATAAGAAAAATGTTTCATCAAATGCACCTCAAATCTCTGTTGAGCTTGAGGTCCCATCAAGGAAGGGCCCCAGAGGCAGGTAGGCTGCAGTGTTTCAGCTCTCTTCCACCAAGTCTGGCATGTTGTTACTGCTGGAATCTGCCTGTCTGTGCTTATGAAAGAAAAACCAAAGTTATTTCACAGAAAAAAAGCCTGGTCATTGCCAGTCAATACTAGACCAATATTACTAGACTAGTCATTACTGGATCACCTCTACACCAATGACATCTCACAGACCCAGATGCCAGAGGCAACTCTCAAAAGTCATCAAACCTCTGGGAAAATTTGCCCACTGTAAGTAAAGATGAGGTTCGAGATCATCTAAAGAGCCTGGAGGTGCACGAGACCCTGGGACCCGATGAGATCCATGACAGATGTTATCTGTCATATTTGAAAGGTTCATAGCATTCTACTGAAATTTCCAATGTCTGGAAAAGGGGAAATATAACCCCCATTTTCAAGAAGGGAAGAAAAGAACATCCAGGGATCTGAGGCCAGTCAGTCTCACCTCTATGCCTGGCAAGATCATGAAGCAGATCCTTCTGAAGGTCCTACTAAGGCACTTGGAAAACACAGATGAAGTGATTGGTGGTAATCAGCATGGCTTTACCAAGGGCAAGTCATGCCTGACAAACTTGGTGGTCTTTCATGATGCATCAGAGATGCATTACAGCATCAGAGGATAAAGGAAGAGCAACTCGTGTCATCTACCTGGACTTGAGCAAAGTTTTTCACACTGTCCCGCATAATATCTTTGTCACCAAATTGGAGAAAAATGGATTTGATGGACGGGCCCCTTGCTGGATAAGGAGTTGGCTGGATGGTCACACTCACAGTGTTGTGATCAACAGCTGAACATACAAGTGGAAACTGGTGATGAGTGGTGTTCCTCAGGGATTGGTGCTGGGATCAGTGCAATTTAACATTTTGTAGGCAACGTGGACAGTGGGATTGAGTCCACCCTCAACAAGTTTGCAGATGACACCAAACTGAGTGGTGCAGTTGGCACACTAGAGGGAAGGGATGCCATCCAGAGGGACCAGGACAGGCTTTAGAGGTGGGTCCACGCCAATCTCGTGATGTTCAACAAGGCTGAGTGCAAGGTTCTGCACCTGGGTTGGGGCAATCCCAAGAAATGGGATTATACAGGCTGATTGGAGAATGGCTTGAGAGCAGCTGTGAGTAGAAGGATTTGAAGGTGTTGCTTGGTGAAAGGCAACACGAACTGGCATTGTGCGCTTGCAATCCAGATGGTCAATTGTACTGAGGGTTGCATCAAGACAAGTGTGAACAGCAGGTCGAGGGAGATGATTCTGCCCCTCTTCTCTGCTCTTGTGAGGCCCCACCTGGAGTACTGCCTCCAGTTCTGGAGCCTCAACACAAGAAGGACATGGAGCTACTGGAGCAGGCCCAGAGGAGAGTCATAGAATCATAGAATTACTCAGATTGGAAGAGACCTCAAGGATCATCAAGTCCAACCACAGCCTAACCATAGTACCCTAACTCTAACAACCCTCTGCTAAATCATATCTCCGAGCATGAAGATAATCAGAGGGCTGGAGCATGTCCCCTACAAGGACAGGCTAAGAGAGCTGGGGCTTTTCAGCCTAGAGAAGAGAAGGTTCCAAGGAGACCTTATAGCAACCTTCCAGTACCTGAAAGGGGCCTATGGGAAAGCTGGGGAGGGACTTCTTATAAGGGCATGTAGCAACAGGATGAGGGGAAATGGGTTTAGACTAGATATTAGGAAGAAGTTCCTTATTGCAAGAGTAGTGAGACAGTGGAAGATATTGTCCAGTGAGGCTGTGAATGCCCCCTCTCTGGAAGCACTCAAGGCCAGACTGGATGGAGCTGTGAGCAGCCTGGTCTACAGGGAGGTGTCCCTGCCTATAGCTGGGGGGTGGAACTGGGTGATCTTAAAGGTCATTTCCAACCTAAACCATTCTGTGATGCTATGATTCACTGTATGATTCTGTGAAATACTCTAGAGAGGAGAAGGCGCCATGGGGTACAGGATGCAAACCAGCTGGAAAGGCACAGCTATTCAGAATTCATGCAGACAGATTTTTCATGGAGGTAGAGAAAGAAGCCGAGTCAGGCACTACTTAATTGTGTCTTGATTCTCTTCTCCCTTCTCCAAATTCTAAACAGAGATATGAAAGACTGTGATAAAATTCTTTTCTTTGACAGATTTCGACTGAGTCTTGATCTAGGTTTTCCCTCTCAGGCAGATGACAAGTACTTGGTGAGATGTTTTTCTTGAGTATTTCCTGCTGAATGGATTCTACTCTGCCTGAGATGTGCAGAATCTTGTGTCTCTCCCAGTCAGAACTTGTGCTGCTGTTTCTGCTTCTGATTGTTTATTTCACTCCAGGAAAAGATTGAAGAAATGAGAAACATTTTTGACCTCTCTATTTTTCTCCTTCTATAGCACTGTTGTTAACAGCATTAAGATTTAAATAATGCATTTCAAGACTAGCAAAACTAGCATTTTAGCTTATTCTGAAGTTTTATTATCTGGCACAAGTACCCACAATGTGCAAGTCCTCTTTAGCACTGACTTGATTATAAAGATACAACTCTCTTCCTCCTCCAGTGCCACAGTGACAGCTGCCTTATGACTGTGGGAGGGCATTCTTGAAATATTCCATAATATGTGTCATAAAATGTATGTATCACAGGGGTTAACTGAGTCTTCCAGGAACTGGCAGCATACAAAGTACACAACATGCTTCACAAGTGCACCTGAAAGTTCATTTTTGTTAACTTGATTTTGTTGTGTAGAAACATTGGGATCAAAAGCTTTGCTAACAAAATATCAGAAAAGAGGAAATATTACATATTAACCAACAATTGTAATTCCAAAACCAGAGGCGTTTCAAATTGAATGGTCTCCCTTAATGACTTGAGTAATGCTGCAAAATTTAATAGCGACAGAACACAAAGTTCACAAACAGTGTAATCCTTTAATGCTGGTCTGTGTTTCTTGATGAGGGGGCTGCTCTGAGAACGCACTGTGAGTTACTCTGTCTGCTTATCTTCTTTCTTCTGTGCAAACAACAGATGACACGTTTCTGGTTTGTTTGTTTTCTGGGCATGTCTACCATTGGATGACTTTGCATTTTACTTTCATTTCTGGGACACGGGAATGATACATTTCTTCTAGCAGCCTTTGAAAAATCATTTGCGCCAGCTGAAACTGCGTTGTGGATGTATTTATTTACCTTTCATTTTCCTGCACACTAAGGCTTGTGAAGTGGCAGAAGTGCACGGCTTTTGAGTGATTTGCTGTTTAAAACATTCAGTTGGGGAATTAATTGCCTTTTTCAGTCATCCAGATTGTAATGAGGTAATGCTGACACTCTACACAGGCAGTACCCAATTGACTGCTCTCTTTCACAATTTAGCTTTTCCCTGTCTCTCTCTGATCTGTGACTTGTATCACTCAAATATACCATCAACATAGGGAAAATCTGCAGTGCTGTCACTCCTTCCTCAGCAAGTTCTTTATGTAGGTGTTGTTTCTGAGCACAAGACCTCAAGTGCAGTGTCCACACAGGTCTTGGCAAGCAGACAAAAAAAATGCCTTTACTTATCAAGTGGTCCTTAGTCACACATGCTACCCTAAGGTTCTGTGCATGCTTCAGTAAGGAAGTAGAGCACTGGTGTGTTTGTCTGGAAAAAATCAGTTCCTTGGGAGCATGAAAGCCACACTGTGGTCTGAGCTGATGATCTTAAGAGTAGATCATCAAGTAGACAAGGACCACCTTGTCCTTGTGAGGGTGAGGGGCTCTGCCTCGTCAACATGGACAAGCAGCTGCAGGTTGAAACAAGCATCGAATCCTGTCCTTCATCTACTCACTGAGGGCAACAGAATTTGTTTGAAGTCGTGGTAGAATTGTGGCAATTGCTCTTCAATTCTGTCCTAACCCTCTTGTTCCTGCTGCCATGGTTAGTTTTTTTTGCAAGCAGTTTGGCCACCAAGCAAATAAAGAAAGGTCCTCCCATTTTCCTAATGTCTGCTTGAAAATCAGGTCAGTAATTTTTGCAAAGTGAGCCAGCAGGAGAAGGCATTTGTATAGCATGAAGAATTTTGTTTTTCTAGCTTTAGCACAACTGAGCTAGTGACGGAAAACCTCAAGTACTGTATTACCAGGCAGTAAATAGCAAGTGACTTTCAGTAATTCCTGGAACTCATTCACAATATTACTACATGACGTTTCTCAGTAATTTCATAAAGGTGTTTCCATCTGGCTGGTTTAAATTCTTTGTACTAGTAATTCTGAAAAACAAAACTGTTTACTGAAAGTAAATTTGAACACAGGCAAAGAAAATGGAATAGAGGCTTCTGAGCCTTATAAATAGAAATTTTTAGGCAAAAATTGTTGGGCTTTCTTGAGGAGCCTACAGATAATATCCAGCTTAACTGAAAAAGATTTGAAAATGCTCACTGAATGGTGCACTCAAAGACTAGCAGTTTTCCTTCGGAGCAGAAAGAGAGATCCAGAATAGAAGGCTTGGTTGCAAGACTGCTCTTTTATGAAGCTATGGTGTAAGAGGAACACTATTGAAGAGCAATTGCTGCAATCTTGAAAGTTGTGTGGATAAAATCATCGTTTGTCTGATAATAGCCTTGGAGCACTTACAAATTGGAAAAATAATTTATAGTTGAGAGCATGAGAGGATTTCTTCTTCTTTCTGAAGCAGTATTGTGACCTGGTTGCCAGGAGGCATTGATCTTTTTGCTTGTATTGGTTGACTGGATATGCAAAATTAGCAAGAATTTCTATTTCTATATCTTCTATCTGAAGACACTGTAGGTGAATCATTTAATATCTGTGGTTTATTTTATCCATGCAAATGGAGCTTCTGAAGGAATTGCAGTAATTAATTTTCAACCTCTTTCTAGAAAAATTTGTCACTTTCAGATAATCTGATAAACAATACTAAGATAATATGTCTATGGGAGAACAACATACCTTTTCTTCTTATTCAGATTTATGCTTCAACTACCTCACTCATTTCACTTCACTGCATTTCACTCCCTCACAACATGATGTGAATATGGTCTCTGCACTTGGCTTTAGGCTTGAATCCAGGCAAGGAAGCTTTTATTTGTCAATTTTAAACAACAGATGTGGTTTCAGCCATTTTATGCAGAGGAGGACTGCAAAATGCTAGACGTTTTCCATTCTGTATTTTACTCTGTAATGCCCTGAAGGATAACCATTCTGAACAAGGAACTAAGACACAGAAGTATTTCAAGCCTGGCAGTATTAGTAGCATGGTTTTTATACTGATGTGGACCAGGTTTGCTCTGCACAAATGGGTATCACGTCATACATGCATCATTCACATCCAGACTCTAATACAATTATATTTCAAACAAGGAGACACTCTCAACTCATCAAACTCATCAGCTGTTGTCTGAGGCTGTGTCAGTTGCAAGATTTCATGGCTTTCTTGTTGCAACAAGAGCTGTGATGAAAGAGGAATTTCAGTTTGTGTTGCATTCAGGGGTCTTGGCTTTTGATTGTATTCTAACAGTAAGAACTCAAAAGAGATCTGATGAAGGAGAACCATTGCAAAAGGTCTGTTTTGTCTTCACAGCATGGGAACAGCAAACAGTGCTCAGAAACATAAAGCAATTGAGAAAATAGCCTTAGGGAAGGAGGGGAAGAGAAAGGAATTGTACAGGTTGGTACTTTTGAGGCTGGGAGGACAAGGAAGGGGAACAGGCCCATTCTGGAGCAAAGACTTGAGGGAAAGTTGTTGATGAATCATCTGAAAGAAATCCAGGTCTGTTAAGGTGTTGTGCTGGCAAGGGCTGAAGAAGGTTTTGGACATGGGGTGATTTGGTGGGCCTGATTAGTCCTCTGCTTGGAACACAGATTGTGTCCTGCTGTGTTTCAGCACTCAGGCATTGTTAAAGGATGAGACAGAAAATCAGAACAAACAGCATTTCCTGAGGACAGAACAGTCTGGGGGCTCCAATTTGAAGATTCCGTAACAGAAATGAAAGCTGCTTGGTTCATTGAAAATAAAAATTAAAATAAAATAAAATAAATCCATCTTTAAAAAGCAGGTAAATATCAAAGATATTTTTGAAGAAAATTCCCATCAAAATACCACCACCATTTAATTTTCCACAAAATATGTTAGTTTCACAGAATTCTGTATTTCAGGAAGGAATACTCTGGTGTACAGTTTGTGATCAGCTCTTGAGTTTTTCAGGCGTCAGAGCCCATGCTGGGCTTCTTCTTCCCATCCCCTGCACAGCAGGCCTGGTGGCTTTTATTCTTGCTGCTGTTTGGCATTGCAGTATTTTGAGAGAAGTGGATGGAAATCACTCCTGAGCCAGCCACTGGGCAAAATCCAGAGTCATTTTGCAATAGCAGACAAAGCTGAGGTGCTGCCTTCATCCCATGAGGAAGAAGCCAATGTGCAGCTGTTCAAATGCATGCTACCAAACTCACTGTTTTTACATACTGGAAGGTAACAACTTGTCCTGATGATCCCATGGTGCTGAAAGCCCTAGCTTCTTTTCAGTTGATCTAGTTCATGAAAATCTGGTGTTGGGAAACAGAAGCCACATATTTATCATACTGGCAGAGGGAGGTGCGTGGAAACGGTGATGCTCATGGAGACCTTCATGTCATCACTTCTTGGCAGTATGCACGTTTGTGAACAGATGTTGTCAAGGATGAAGTGCAGGGGGAGTAGAATTACATCAAAAATCTCCAATGAATACCTTGAGATCTTGCTAAGAACTGCAGACACTGCCACCGAACCAGCCTGATATGTTAGTTTCACAGAAACAGGGTCAAACAGGTCATCCCACTGTGTTGTGTGAAACAGAACACTGTTCTGTGTTTTCTTTGCTCCCTTTTTCTGTTTTAATAGAAAATATTACAGCTTAAAATAAGTTTTGTTACTTATATACATGAACTATATTATATATTTAATGAGTGCTGCACTGAAAGTAAGCCTGATATTTTATTATATTGGCCCGTAACGTTAGGAGTGGATGTCAGTGATATGAAAGTAGAGGTTGAATCTTCCTGACAATACTCCAGTACACGTTGTTGCCATGTGCCAGATGGCAGCAAAGGTGCAGTCTGACAAAATGGTGTTTGACACAGAAGTGTGTATGAAGTAAATGTGAGTCACTGAATTCCTCCATGCAGAAAAGATGGCACTGATTGACATTCATCGATACTTGTGAGCATTTATGGAGACCAAGCAGTGCATGTGAGCACAGTGAGGGGGGGGTGGTGCATTTCAGCTGTGATGACAGTGACAGTGACTCAGTTCTGCTAGTGTGGATTCTTACAAGCTAGCTTTGTTCATTAATTCACCCCCAATTAATCCAATTAATTACCCTCCAGCCTCAGCCCATCAGGGCAGTAATAACGAATGCTTGCAGCCAACGCCCCCCCATTATTACCCCCACCCCATTAATCCCCCCCAATTAACCCAACTAATTAATTACCCTCCAGCCTGAGCGCATCAGGGTAGTAATAATGAATGGTTGCAGCCAATGCTCCCCCGTTGGCCAAATCCTTCAACCCCCCCACGGGGGGAAGCAGGGCTGTGCCAGAGGGGCACTTTGTCCTTTATGCTTACGGTGGTGGCTATGTTGAAAAATAGTATTTTGTAGTTGAGATTTTGTTATGTCAAAGAGTGTTATTGTGCTCTTAGCATTGGTTGTATTTCCCATGAAAAAAAAAAAAAGAGGCATTACTTTCAGAGTGACCTTGTGTACACAGCCCAGGCAAACCAAAATGTCAGACACCTACGGTTTAGAAGGAATGGCCTCAAGTTGTGCCAGGGGATGTTCAGGTTTGACATTAGGAAAAATTTCTTCTCGGAAAGAATGGTCAGCCACTAGAATGTGCTGCCCAGGAAGGTGGTGGGGTCACCATCTCTGGAGATGTGTATGAAGAGCTTAGAGGAACATGGTTTAGTGGGAGATATTGGTGGTAGGTGTGGATGGTTGGACTGAATGATCCTAGAAGTCTTTTCTAACCGTGGTGATTCTGATTCAGTGATTCTCTTACAGTACTGGAGAACTTAGTTAAAAACAGTCCGTATCCACAAAATTATAGTTGTGCTGCTTTAGATTGCTCTGAAGTAGGTGGTGTTTTGTTATAAAATTGGTTCAGATAACTGATTTGAAGTCAGTTCTATTTCCTGTACTAGTGTGTATTTTGGCAGACCTCCCCTACAAAGGACTCAGAAATACTGTCATCTCATCAGCCACAGAAACCACACATTGTGGGGACTCAGCTTTTTATTGCAGTGTCTTTGCGTACTCAGTGGTCTTCTCCATACAGTTTTTAAATGGGGGATGGAGGGAGGGAGGTTCAAAACAAAACATGTTGAAAATCTACAGCTTTATGTATGAGAAGATATATGGCTCAGTGCACAAAAAGTACGGTGGGTATTCTGAGATAAGTGTTATGTTTGCGCTAGTCCAAAGTCTTTTTGGAAGAAAAGCAAATGCAGTGACCTACGTCCACTCTCTCTTGGCTCAATGACCAGGGTGAATCTCTCATTGGTTTGTCAGTTAGAGTAAACAAAGGATCTGTATATGGTTTTAATTGACCATGCAGTCTCAAAGTTTGCAGAATCTAGATCAGTGCTATCAAAAATACCTGTTTTGTTTGCTCATGAAAAAGGGAATTTAAACCCATAACTTCTAGAGCTAGCAGTGCTGTGAATGTTAGAGCATCTCTCTGTTGCTTTCATGGATACTGTCCTCTTGGCATACTTCCATTCATAAAACTCTGTCCATTCTTATTAGTCAGAATGTAACAACAGCCAACATTCCAACAAGCTCAGAATAATTCAAGATGTTTGCCTTATTACAGCATTTAAAAATAAATAAGTAAATAAATAAATAGGAAGTGAAAGAAATTGCACGGGATTTGACATGGAAAGGAAGAAGTCAGTTTGGATCAGGAAACCGACTTGTTGCTGAGGAAATAACGTCACAGTATCTTAAAATACGGGTTTGAGGACAGAAAAGGAGGATTAATAACACTTAACACAGAAAAATGCTTGCCCGTGGTCAGATGAATCCATGTGGGATTTTTTTAAATCTTAAAATAAGAAAAAAAGAAAAAAATCCCCACTTGAGTCCTGTTGATATCTCTGACAAGGAACTCCCTCCCTGAGCATTTTCACAGGGGCTGCCAGGGGTCCAAACTACAGAACCTGCCTTGCTGCCAGCAGAGGTGACTCTGATATCTCATCTTGCTGTTGATTATTTCATAGCCTTGGTAACTACTCTCACGTCCTTGGATGCCTCATTACCTGCTGCAGATTGCTCTAGCACCATTTGAGCCACTGAGACTGGCTCTGAGGACCTGCCTCTCTGTGCCTTGGTTTACTTTTGTGACAGCTGGCTGCTCCTGCCAATTACCTTGTGCTGGGTAAATAATGAACAGATGTTAAATGCTTCAGGCTCCTCCAATGGAAATAATAATAAAAATTGCTTTAAGAGTGTTGCTATATTGAGAAATCTTCTCAGAACCAGCAGATGAACTGTTAGGAATGAGTGCCATAAGACTGATTCCTCATTAAAATATTTGCTTGTGATCCGAGTTCTTCTGAGCTGTTGTTTTCAATTCATGGTAATGGGTACATTTGACTCATGTAATGTTTAAATTGTAGTAGTATATTTGCCCAAGGTTTCAAAAGTATTATACAATCAAATATGTGTTGTGGGAGAGAAAAAGTCAATATCTGAATTCCAGTCAGGCTCCAGGAAGACACAAGACTCCTGCTTATCTGTCCCAAAGTAAACATTTGCAGCTACATATATATCTATTAGCTGCCAGCTAATGTTCTATGGCATGATCTAAATGGTGTTTTTCCCTTGTGAGCTCTTGAGTCTCCAAAAACTAGTATTATGTACAAAACCCTAACCACGCACAGTGAGAGCTACCTCTGCAAAGTTCTCCTTGTACTGATGCGCTGCAAAGGGGCAATGCTAAATGAGCTTTACAGAAGAGATGCCTTGCAAATGGCTGCAAAAAAGCCTGGCACAACAGAAAGTCCAGAGGAGGGACAGCAACTCTGCTGGGCCTGACGTTGTGCCCACCCCACAGGGTGAGGCAAGGAGGAAACCTTGGTGGGGTCACCACTGAACCTGCATTCCTGGAAGTTCTAGTCATGGGGGTTTGATTTTAGTGACAAGAGCACAGCTGCAGGCTTGCAGGTGCTCAGTTTAAGATACTGGTAGTAAAATCATCTATTAAAGGTGCTGGGGTGATGGGAGGGCAGATGTTTAACCACGGCTCCTATTTCTTAGAAGGCCAGGCAAGCTTATCACAGTCAGCATCTTCCACTGAACACCTCCCAGCAGCTGCAGCATTTGAAAGCAATGCCCACATCTGCAGCGGAGCAGCTTGCCTTTACCCCACCGTGGAGATTTAGCTCCTTCCAAAATATGGGCTGGGGAATCTAATGCTTCCTGAAGCTCCTCTTCACATAGGTTTTGCTTGTCACCTCCTCTGTCTGCTGCTGTTATGGGAGCAGCCTCTGCAGAGTGCATCTGGATTGCTGTCAGCTCTGCATGAGTGCTTTTCTCTAAGTAAAAGCGCCAAGTAAAATTCTGCAGGGCTGCAGCTCATACTAATGATTCGCATAGCCCCTTCCTTCCTGCTTCCCCTTACTCTTGCTAAACCTGAGCTATGAGTCTTCCATGCTGCCTTTCCTGAGGATGAGCAATATCATAGTGCAGTCTGCAGGGACTCCTGGAAGAATAAACTTTGCTAAAAGTTGTTACAAGCTCTCTATAGTTTACAGTGGTTGAATGTTCACTTGGCTGCATCACTACTAATTCATTTTGAAGGAATTAAACAAAAATAAATTAGCTCCTTAAGCAGAGACACGTTTCCATGTGACCTCAAGCATGTTAGATGTGTGCTCTTCTCATAAAAGCAAAGCAATATTATTTACTATAGTGATTTGTCGTTTTTATTCCCTCATGTATTTAAAAGCTTCTTGTACATAGGCTTAGAAAAAGCAGAGATTAAAAAAATATAATTTGATGAGTTTGTTTAAGATCTTTTAAGAAGGCTTGAGCTAAATGAGATTTCAACTGAAGAGGAAAAAAAGAGGGAATTTCGGATAGTAACTGAAAAACAGAGTGCCAGTCGTGGAGAGTTGTGCAGAACACAGGAAAGATTTACCAAAGGCTGTCTTTTTAACCAGAAAAGTAGGATTCCAGTCCCCACTGTTAAAGACCAAATTTCCAAGTACGAGCAGAAATAAGGTGGGCTCAGAGTGCAGAGTCATCCTTTCCTGCCCTCTGTGGCAAAGTCAGAAAACTGGGAACTCTGTAATGCTCTTCCTTAGGAAACAAATAAGGTGCTTTCCCATGCAGACAAGTTAGTCTTGTTCTGTGTTTTTTACCAGAGGGGAAGCCCTGTGGGCTGCAGGAGAGCATGCTCAGGAAAGGGTACCCAAACAATTCCTCTGTGGCCATCATGGCTGGGCGGCCAGAGTGAGCACCAGGGCAATTCCTGTGTACAGAGGCTGAGCTTCAAATGCCCTCTTATCCCCACTGCATCACTGGGAATGGTTTTCCACAAGAAAACCCTACTGATGTTTTCCCCATCAGTTTTCACTTGGACTGGTGGAGGAGCTGTATCGCTTCCCCATGAACACCTCTTACTCTGTACCACAACCTCTCCTCGGCTCCTGTTGCTCCTGAAATCTCATTAACAGTGTGCAAAACTGATCCTGCTGGGAGGCGGAGAAGCAACTGCAGTGGTGATGACGAGCTTGACCAGAGGGGCTTGCATGTGTCTTCTTTCTCATCCTTTGTCAAGCCTGTTTGGACACACGGTGACTTAGGGCAAGGCCTCTCTTTCCTTGGTGGTGTACATCTGTGCAGTGGCTGACACAACAAGGCTAACAATTTCATCTGGGGTTGCTAATCCAGCTCAGGTAACACTCACTGCATGTTTTCAACATCCAAATTATTCTTCAAATTGTCTCTGCTAGCAGAAGGTGAAAGGCCTCTCCTAGTGCAGTCGCTGTTTCTGTTCAGAGTTAGGACATTTACATGAACCCACATACTTCAGAGTCTTTGAGAAGCTTGGTCTCAAGTACAAAGTATGCATGCAGAAGGAGTGACACTTAGAAAACACAGTTATGAACACAGGGTGCTCCATTCCATAGTCCTGCACACTTAGGGCACGCTTTCCTGCTACTTGACCAGTTCTTACAGCCTCTTGATGGGGCTTATGGATAAGAACTCGCATTCCCATAATATTGGATGTAACTCATCTCACCTTTCTATTGGACTAGGCAGAGCTATTTAAATTTTACACCAGTGGGTTTTTGCTTTCCCTCTCCAGCCGTGCCATAGCTTTGTGGGGGTCCATTCCAATCTTCAGTACTGTGTCCAGGCCTGGGGCCACCAGCACAGGAAGGGCGCCGAGCTGTTGGAGTGGGGCCAGAGAACAGCCACAAAGATTATTACAGTGCTGGAGCAGCTCTCCTGTAGAGAAAGGCATAGAGAGCTGGGCTTCTTCAGCCTGGAGAAGAATAAGCCCCAGAGAGACCTCATTCTGGCCCCTCCAGTACTTAAAAGGAACTTAAAATGTTATAAGCAGGAGGAGGACTGACTTTTTACATAGTCCAGTAGTGATAGGACAAGGGGGAATGGCATTATACTAAAAGAGGGGAAATTTAGGTTAGATGTTGGGAAGAAATTCTTTACTCAGGGAGTGGTGAGGCACAGGAAGAGGCTGCCCAGAGAAGTTCTGGATGCTCCATCCTTGGAGGTGTTTGAGGCCTGGATGGAGCCCTGGGCAGCCTCATCTAGCGGGTGGCAACCCTGCCCATGGTAGAGGCTTGAAACTAGACAGCATTTAAGGTCCCTTCTAACCCCAGCCATTCTGTGATCCTATAATAGTTGTGCCCAATATTGAAGTGTAACTTCATATGGCTGCTCCATGGACACGTGTCCTGTGCATGTCCTCAACAGACTCTGCTGGGATGGATGGTAAGGGCACAGTTTTCTTCATGCGGCTGAGGGCAAGCTGCAGGCTTTGTCCTAACCCCACAGTGAACAGTGGCAGCATTCCCATTTGGCTGAAATGAATGTGGATTCAGGCCTGCAGCTGAAATAGCCTGCCAGAGCTATGAAACAATCAATAGCAGATGAGACAGCAGAGTCACCTCTACTGACAGCATGGCAGGCTCTGCAGCTTTGTGATGAAGGACACCACAAATCCACAAGGAGCTGGAAGCTCCTTGGCACTGGTTTGACACCAGGCCTAGCAGTAGCGAGACAGACAGAAGAGCAGTGCCTCTGCAGTGAGGCTTCCTGCTCTGCACTGTGTTGCTGTGTGGCATGTGTAGCACAGTGAGAGCCTCTCATGACCTCCTCATCAGAGAGAGATGGGAATCTGATTTTGATATGGGAAATATGGGCACAGGAAAGGAAGAAGAGTGAATGACTGAGAGCAGATGAGAGATGGTTGACAGCTCAGCACCAGAGTTACACAGAAGTCAGCAAGCCAGACTTTCTGAAGGGGATCTTCCTGCAATAAATAGTTTTTTTTTCCTGCCTTAAGTAGAGGATAAATGCAGTTTTCTCCATTCCTCACTTGAAAGTACAAAATGTGAGAGGCATACAGCAATGATCCCCCAATGAGGGGGATGCCTTGCTGCCAGCAGACCTAGCCACAGAAATTAAGCTCTGCTCTGAAAATCTCCAGATTTGATCTGGAGTGACAGAAAGCTGTCTACCTGTGAGGCTGCCAAATGCCCTTGATCTCAGGGCAAACTAATTGTGTGAGATTGTTTGGGTACTGCAGACACTGAGAGACTGAACTTTGTGTATTAACAGATACCTGACCTGACCTGTCGTCATCACAGAGCACTGCGGTTTAGCTTGCCAGCCAAGTGTGCCAAGAGGGATTGGCTGCTGACATCAGGGTACAGTATGAAGAGGGATGGTCTGACCCGGAGAGCAAGAGGGACAGCTGCGTTTTTATGAGCTGACATCACATCTGGAAAGCTGCTGCCCTCTGGTGAGTCAGCAGACAAAAGGCAATCATACGAGCCTGATCGTCCAATCACTGGATGGAGAAAAATGCTCTGCTTCTGTCAGCAGACTAATTTTAACTAGTTCTCTGCCTTGATCAGGGAATTTTGAGAGTATTGCAAAGAGCCTTTTTGTAAACCTGTGCCTGTAAACTCATTTGCAGCCTGCAGGTTTTCTAAGCTACATAGATGTGTGCTCCCTGACGAGCGTTTGCCAGCTCTGCTCTCTCAGGACTGAAGCAGGAGAGCCTTTGTTGGCTGCTGATCCTGCATGGGCTTCTTCATGCCTGAAGCATTGGAGTCCTGCTCCAGTGTGAAGCATGGTGCTGGGGCTGATGTATCTGACATATTCCTGTTTTGGACAGTCTGGATGATGTTCTCAATTCCTTTGCTGTAGGAAATCACAGAACTCCAGGGAAAGAGGAAATCAAGTTGTTTTTGTATGTTCTCTGTGCTTCTCTTCTGCTGCTGACTGCCATAGGTCTTGATGTTCCGAGAATCTGTTCTCTTACTGGCTATAGATTTTACTAGAGGGAAAAAGACAAGTCATGATGACTGCAGATAGCCATCTCTTATGGTTGTTACTACATCGAAGAGGCAGAGCGTCTCTGTTGCGCACTGCTGCTTTCTGCAGCAAACACAGTTGAGAATTACTTGCTCAATGGTTAGCTCTCACTGCCCCCAGTGTTCTGTAGTGTCCTTTCTGCTCCTTCCCATCTACAGATCTGGGAAGAACTCCCAAAGACAGACCTAAAGAGAGGGGAAAAGAGACTATTGCACGTATGGGGAGGACAGAGGGTAACTACTGCAATCTGCAAACAGCAGTCATACTCAACCAGTCTTATTTAACAAAACTATTCCAGTGGCAGAGAAGCATTTACCACTTTAGTGAACCATCATTCTCCTTTAAAAAAAAATGTACATTTTTATTACAGGCCTATGCATGTTCAGTCCTAGCTTCTGGACTTTGACTGAAGACATTATGCCTCTACTTGTTTGATTGAATGCTCTCCAAAATACAGGGATTGATAGGCTGTGATCAACCAATCTTTTTTTTAAGTTTTTAAAGTTTCGAACACTTGTGCTAACCTCCTTTCCTGAATGTAATGTGGCTGAAGGGGAGAAGATTCGTACATGAGGTTCTGTGCTGTGATTTGAATAGGATCACGATGGTGTTTCTCTGTTGATGATGGGTGTAGGATTAGAATAAATTGTTCTGCTACTCTGGAGTGCTGCCAGGACAGGTGTGCCCAGGAGACAATCCTGCCCACAAACAGGCTGCTTCCTGGCATTATAAATGATAAATAACTTCACATCCTCACTTTCTGTTCCATTCCTCTTTCTGCACAACAGTCCTCTCAGCCAGAGCCTGTCTAGAGGCTTGCAGGGAGCAGATTCTTCTTATTTCAGTTGCATTTCAATAGGAAGTCTGCAGGGGAGTTCCTGCCAGATGGACAGAAAGAGAAGGATGCGAACGCAGTTATGCCATTCTCAGCTATGCCACTCAGAAGCTGTTTTACAACGACTCTGTGCTCTTGCACTCTAGATGCAGTCTTCCAGCCTACTCGCAGCTTCTGGTGCTTCATGCAGAGCTCTCAACTCCTGCAAGCTCTGAGCTGCTCAAGCTTTGTCATCCTGCAGATAAGTCTGAATGGGTTCTTGGGTTATTAGCAGAGGTGCAACCCCACAGCCCCTTTGGATAGTTCTTGCTCTAGGGCATGGGTGTCCAACCTTTGGCTTGCCTGGGCTGCATTGAGTGAACAGGAATTGTGTTGGGCTGCATACAACGTCACTCTGAAAACAATGTCTCCAATTTATTTCCGTGGAAAATACAACTAATACAAAGAGCACTGTATGATAGAACAAAATCTCAGCTACAAGACACTATTTTTCAGTGTAGTCACCACCATTAGCTGTGCATTTTTGCCAGCAATGAACAAGAGCTTGCATGGGTCACCAGTAAGAATCTGCCCCAGCAAAGATGACCCACTGTCACTGTCATCATAGCTGAAACACACCTCCCACTGCCTGACTGTACTCATGTGCACTGTTTGGTCTCCATGAATGTTCCCACTCGTCGATGATTGTCAGTGAAGGACGTTCTTTCCATATGGAGGAATTTGGTTATATAACTTCGTTTCTTATGCACTTCCAGGTCAGACAGCATTTTGTCAGACTGCCCCTCTGCTGCCATCTGTCACATGGCAACAAAAACACAGAACTAGTGGGATATTTGACCCTGCTTCTGCGAAACTAACAGATCATGCTGGTTCGATGGCAGTGGCTGCACTTCTTAGTAGGATCTCAAGATGATGTCAGAAGGCAAAGCACAGATGTTGAAATCTCTGGAAATGTTTCTCTGTGCCATGCTTTCCCCTCATATGCTGCTCTGAAGAAGCTGAGTTCTCCTGAGGTTCTGAAGGTGGATAAATGCTGGACTGCCTTCACACCCTGTGGAGCTAATGCAATAAAATAAAAAGATGAGCCAGCTTTGCTTGGAAGCTCCAATAAAGATCTCTTCCCTCTCTGGAATTCTCAGGACACTCTCTCTTTGAGACTGTTGGACACAAAGAGAGGAGCAAGTGTGTGTGCAAACTGCTGGGCACAGTCTCTCAAACCCCACCTCAGTGTGAGAAACACGGTGACTGGTAAATCATGTGTGAGAGAACTCAGTGTTCATCTCCGACATTTCACAGTGCTGCTATGGCCCTTTTTGTTCATCAGGAGAGCAGCAAATAGGAAATGTGTGTGTATGCTTTCACAAGGAGCTTTCTGGGAGCATCCTGGTTGATTTTCTGGTTGTCAGAGAATGGTGGGGAAGGTCACCTGCTGAGCAGGCAGGAGAGAGGGGACAGACCTGCAGCCCTTTCCGTACAGATGTGAGTGGCATGCTCAATCACTGAGCTGACAAGGCAGGGGCACTGCTGGCCAGTGCTGTCTGCAGCCACAAGATGAGCATGTGTACAATCATAGCTGTACTAGCAAGAGGAGCCTTTGTCCTGTGTGCAAAATATTCTTCTCATCACAGAGAAAAAAATGCTACCAATGCTCTGTGGATTGTAAAAACATTCTTATCAGATTCTGGGCTTTGTGCGTCCTCCCCATGCACTGATCAGCAGAGATTTTTCTTTTCTCTTTAGAAAGTTTGCATTCACGATCTGAAGAATACTTTTATTTCATCCCAGTGAATCAATATGTTGTTTACGAGGCAAATTAAAGATACCTCCGAGCAGAGTTCTTTCCACATTGTTTGAGAAAATGTGGCTATAGACCACCAGCATTCACTGGCCCTCCAGCAGCCAGAATTTTATGCTATTTTGCAAGGATACTGGGAAAAGCACGGAGTTTGTTACTATTGGCAAAATTCTACTCCATCTTATTAAGTGTGGACAGGACATGAAAGTAAGTGGTAATGAGCACAATATGTGAATTCTTTAAAGCTGATCTAGTAAGATCTTAGAGTTTAGAAAAACGAAACACCTAAAACAAAAGCCTGTCTGACAACTTAATAGCATTATTGTGCTTGAAGTATTTGAGACGGTCCAGAGAAGTACCTGTACTATTTACCTTCTGTGTGAGAATACAATCTCCATTGTAGAGATGAGAACAGACAGATTAGGTAAATTTCCTTCAGCCCCTCACATTCTACTATCATATGTTGGAAACAGCTAATTGCATGGAAACAGAGGAAGGTTTTGGTGTAACTTTCAAAGCTTGGTGTCACTGATACTGGACAACTGTTCTGGCAACGAACAGACTTAGTCCTCAGAAATGCAGTCAACTGCTCAAGGAAGAATTTTCCTGTTGTTTTTAATGACATTGCTGTATGAAACTTGAACTGGCCTGTTAGTACTCTCAAACTGTTTGCAAAAGCAGGTGATTGTGGGTGGGGAGTGAAGTGGAAAGTCTAACAGGGTGCTGATATCATAACACCTCCACAATCCTGTTAATTTTAACTCTTGGACTTTGCAATGCAGTCTGCAGAAACTGTATTTTATCATTCTTGTCCCTTGATAATATAGTGTACAAAAAAAAAAAGTGAGTGGAAATTATCTGTAGTGTAATGGAACTCTTCCCACCAGAAAAGGTAAAGCAAATGTACTCCAAATCTCCATTTAACAACTCCACTCAGGGTCCTGACCACAGTCAGAGGACTGAAGGTTTTCTATAAGAACAAGAATTATGCTTTATGAATGGAAATGTTCCTTAGAGGTTGCTTCTTCCCATACTGTCCTCTCAGCATACAGAACAAATGTGCTCTGAAAACTTGCATTCTGTGACATCAGGTGATCAGTTTTTGCTTTTCTGCTTCACCCTGAGTGAAGGGAGAGGAATTAATCTTAAAGTAAGTAAAGAAATAAATCAAAACCTGAACACGTTTTCATTTTGGAGAAATGTAGGTGGATTTTCAGGTTTACGGGTTCTGAAGAACATGGTCCTCCTTACAATGATTACCTTAGGACCTTTTCTCAGATAAATATTTCAGATTTATTGCAGTCATATTTATATGCAGTCATAAAGATAAGCACAGGAATTAAAATGCCCTTCAGATTTATTATCCAAGAAAACACTTGTTGGTTCAATAAACAGAATCAGAGTTACTTTCTCATTATTTGTCAGCTGATTGCAGGCTGAGGAGAAAGGGTAGGAAGGAACTTGAACTGCAATCTTTTGCATAATTGCACAGAACAAGCTCCCCTTGGCTCCGAGTTAGGGGCTAGACTGCAGCCATTTCTGCCAGATGCAGCCTCCTGTGACTTACAGACACATTAAAGTGCTAATAACTGAACAAAGTGTCAGGTCGTAATAAATGTCTGACTCCCAAATGTTGTTTTCTAAGGTCAGTTCACTCGTTTCTCGCTGATGAAGGTGATGAGGAGGGATGTCTTTTCTGAATCTGGAGTCATGTATTTCATGTTTTATTTGGGCATTTCAAAAACAGATGAGGAGATGAACAGGCTGCGTAGCATCAGAAATGGGGGACGGGGTCTCTGCAGATGCTCTGCAAAGGCAAAAGCTCAAGCCATACAGTGTGGGGAAATTGAGCAGAGGCCATACATGGACAAGGTGCATCTTGGAGAGCCTCAGGGAGGCAGAGGCTGGAAGCTTGTGCTCTGGTGTAACAGCAGGCAGGATGCAGATCTGCAGGCAGATCTGTAATGACCTGAAAAGCCTGAATCATGCAAGGAGGAACCGGAACAGTACTGCGCTGTGTGTCTATTGACAGCCTGAATAGTGGGACGTAGGGTACTCTTGGCAATTCTGTAATAATGCTAAACTGAGGGGAGGAATCAAAATGCTGGAGGGTGGGATTGCTGTGCAGAGGAACCTGGATAGCTCCTGAAAAGAGACCTCATGTTGGTCACAGCTCACAAGGAGAAGTAAGAGCTTCTGGGCTGGCTGAGGCTGGGGAAGAAGGGGAAAGAGATACGTCCCTGCTGTCTGCCTGGTGGGAGAGAGTAGAGAAAACAGAGCCAAGCTCTTCTCAGTGGAGGACAGCAATAGAACAAGTGACAATGGGCACAACCTGGAACATTAGAAAAAACTGTGAGAGTGAACAGGCATTGGAACGGTTCAATTGACTGCGTCCTCCCCTCAGGAATTTTGCAGACTACATCAAACGGTGTGCTGCAGTTAATACAACAGAAGAAAGGAGTGCCATTCAAAGAGAACACAGAATGGCTGTCAGAGACATGGCTGTGGAGCAAGTGGGTTCTGCAGGGACTCAGAGGAGTGGGGACATGCTCTTGTGTTGCTAGTGCTGTGTGAGAGTGAAGCTGTATGAAAAGTAAAATGCTGGGATTCCAAAATACCAAGTGGTAGAAAGCCACATGAATCAGTTCTGATGAAACTGTAACCCACGGTGCTGCAAATCAGATTTGAAGTTTAGTCATGATGGCATTTGTGTCTCTCTTTTAGGTATGTTGTTTCTTTGAAATATTTAAGGTGAGGGAGCCTAGATATCTCTGACAATGATAAAAGTTAAAGGCAGGCACGTTCTGACTCAGTCTCTTGAATGAATTCCCTTTCTTAGGTCAAAAATTTTGCAGTTGTTTTTTTGTTCCTCTTCACGCACTGAAACAAGAAGCCCAAATACTCCAAACCTTTTGTGCAGAAGCAGATCTGAAGGGGTGGCTTCTCTTAGAGTTTCTGTATGGATCTCACTGGGAAGTTTTCACCCAATGTCCTTGTAGTTGCCTGAATACCCCCAGTCTGCCCTGAAGCTGGTAAACAGGGAAAGTTTTTAGACCAAGCATAAGGTAGAAGACAAGGCTTTGCAAATGCATTTATCACTACTCCTGCTAATAGAAGTAAAGCATACGGTACCTATATCTACATTCTGCACCACATTTGTTTGCCTTGCATGGGTCCTTGGTCCTTTGAAGCTATATTTTTGTATATTCATATAATTTGAAAAACTGAAGGTATTTATTTTCTATGACTGCTCCCCCGTAAATTCTACTTCTGTAACATCAAAGATCTTACAAGCTTTTTGTAACTGAGCTCCTTTTCCCAGGATGCTGTATGTTGTATGAACCTAGGGTCCCTTCCAACCCAAGCCATTCTATGTTTATAAATTTGCTTAAAATTAATATGCAAAAAATGAAAGTCTGCAACGAGGCACACAGATACATGGAAACAACTTGCAAATGCAGTAACTGCACACAGAGATTTAAACAGAAAGTAATAAATAATGCTCTCTCTGAGCAAAAAATGTGGGTAGCATACATGTAATGTTGGTATGTAAGCTCTTAGCAGACTGGTTGAAATCACACCCTTTAGCTTCTGTAGTTGGGCAGAAGCTTAACCTTTTACACTACACTTATACTGCAGAACTGGAGGTTGATTCATCTTCAAAATAAATATCTTCCAAGGGAAAAATATTTTATCACATTATGAAACAGCCTTGTGATAAAATCTGTTCTGCTCAGCCTTGGGGCCACGTCATTAGCACAAGGCCTATAAAAATTACATTAGTGAGCTCATAGGTTTCCTTGAAGCAATCGATGCCTGCTGAAGTGGCAGCTCCAGCTCTGATCCACTGCTCCCTTCCCTGGCTGCACACACCCTGTTAGCAGCACCACTGGGGTCATTTTCATTTTTATTCACAGTGGTGAGTGACAACAGGGAACGGACCTCATTAAGATCAACTTAATGAAAGCAGAGCACTTGAATGTGTAGCAGTGACCTTAAGTGATGCCTCAGTCCTGCACAAAGTTTCAGTCTCAAGTTCCCTCCATTTCCCCAAGGACCAGTGTATATTTTGAAAGAAAATGCCCATGTGTCTTTTATTTATTTGCACACTGCAAAAGCAAGGCTGCAGTGAAAGCTATCTGAGTCTAAGATTGCTGAATAAATCATCAACACGTGCTGCTGGATTTAATCATAAAGTCAGTAAAAATATATGCCACTATTGATATACACTCATGAATTCTGGCTGGTAACTTCTCAGAGAGGAGGAATAAATGTCTTCTGTTGAAGACAAAAGTAGAAATAGAAAAATAAAAGAATATATGGGAGGAGTGTTAGTCCCTAAAGCAGACCTTTGGGACCTTACAGCTGGCAGTTTTTTTCACAGCACTTTTATTGGGATTACAAGTGTTTATTTTACAAAATATTTAAAAGAAAAAAGGAAATAACAGATTACTTATGCAAACTCACTTTTCTTTTTTTTTTTGGCGGAATAATCCAATTGCTCAAAATTTATCCAGTTGAAAAACAAATCAATAAAACAATCAGTAGCTATAAAGAGTTGAAGTTTAACCTCAGTAAAGAACAGTAGTTTTTATGCATTAGACATCATTAGGCATGGCTGTGTTTTTCAGATGGAATCACAGAATGACCTGGGATGGAAGAGACCTTGAAGATCATCTAGAGCCAACCCTCTTGCTGTGGGCAGCTTTGCTGATTGCTAGATCAAGATCTAGATCAGGCTGCTCAGGGCCCCATCCAACCTGGTCCTGAGCACCTCCAGGGATGAAGCACCTACAACTTCTCTGGGCAGCCTGTTCCAGTGCTTTGCCACACTCTGAGTGAAAAACTTCCCCTTACATCTAATTTAAATCTCATCTCAATATGTTGCCTTCCAGCAGATGTTAAATGGAACGAAAACTTCCTAAGTTCATAATTTCTTTCATGGGAACTTAGATCAGTCAGTTCAGCAGTTGCATACACAGTTCACATTGCTACCAACATATTCAGTGGCTCAGGAGGCTTTTCCTCAGTCAAGTTCATGAAAATCTCCAGGAGAAATCTCCTAAACAAAGAATTACTCTCATCCACTCTGACCATTTGGCTGTATTCTGTGATTGAACTCCCCCTGGAGAAGCCTGTTTGATGGAATGGTTACTTGGCCAAAGTGTACCCATTTCACTTGAAATATTCCTTCCTAGGTTCTTTTGCCCAGATTTAGTTCACTTTTCACCAGAACTCTTTACCATAACGCCGCCCAACTTCCTGAGCATAGAAATATCTTTTGTGGGAATGAAAGTTAAGCCAATTAGACATGCACAGACCAGTGGGAGTAGATGGGATGCACCCATGACAGTGGAGGGTACTGGCCTCTGTCATTGCAAGGCTTGCTCTACAGATAGCAGTTTCATTTCTGTCACTCTCGATAACATTGATTTACTTGCTCACTACTTAAAGAAAGGGAAGAAAGAGAATCCAGGAAGATCCTGGGTTCCACAGGATGCTTGGCCTCAGCTGTGTTCTTGGAAACAAATGAAGGAAAAAATTGAAGGACAAAAATCCTTGTGGAAGCTCCTTCTACCTGTGGCATAGACAAGGAGGCAACAGTGAGCAGCCCAGTCACAAAGACATAGAAGGGCAAATCCTGGCCAATGAAGCAGATTGCTTTCCTCACTGATATAAGTGTGTGGAAAAGATGAGGGCAGCAGGTGATTCTGATAGGCCTTTTACATGATACCCTGTGGACTTCTTAGGACGAAGCCAGTGAGATATAACTGGGCCTTAGGGCAATGAAATGAGTAGAAAATTGCCAGGTTCAAAATGTTGTGATGACAACACAAGGAGCAGTTGCTGTTCAGAGCCTTGGGGACTAGCAGTAAGATCAGTAACCTTTAAAGCCTTCCTTAATTAAATGGATGATGGGCTGGACTCCTCTTATGAAGTCTGCAAATGACACCAACCAGTGGGCAGCAGTAATGCGCTGGAAGGCATGGCTTCAGAAGGTAGGATGGGCTGAAGAAATTAGCTGAACTTCATTTGTTCAACATCCCAGGGATGGGCTGCAGTAGGACAGACTGGGGCCAAACAACAGAGTGCAGGTCTGCAGAAAAAAACACTTGAGTTGTGGTGGAACTTGGTATGGCCAGGAACCAGGAGCACACAAATGCAGAAGAGCAGCCCCCACGTGCTGGACTGCACCAGCAAGGATAAGGGATCCTGGCAGCACCAGTAAGATCCTTTTGATGCTCACTTTTGTGCTGCTGGCACCAGACAAATGATGACAAGTTCAGTGAAAGGTCCCAGTGATGGTTGTTCGGAGAGTGTGGTATACAAAGGGAAGTGGAGGGTGCTGGACTGGTTAAAACTGGAGGAGAGAAAGAGCGGACCTCACTGCTGTCTGCAGCTATCTGGTAGCTAATGGGTGGCTACTGAGAAGGAGCTAGCCTTTGCTTGGATGTGCACAACCACAAAACAAGAGAAATAAGGCATGTTCTGGAATGTGGAATGATGCTTTTTTCAAGAAGTGTGTTTTTCCCTTCAGCCAACAGCAACATTGCTCTGTTTAAAGATGCCCGGATCTGTGCCACATAGAGAATCAAGCTACTATTTGATCAGCCAGATGGGCAGAAAATAGGCACACATTTTGTCTACCCTGACTGATGAGAGATTTTTACTTTTAACTTGTTTAGGAAAGTGGCTTCACCTGCCTAAATGAACAGAAAATGCTAAACATCCTTCTTAAATAGAAAACAATAAATTGTGCTGAATGTCTTCTACATTTCACTTACAACTGTCATGTTTTAAGCCAGATACTGAAGCAGGAGCTACATAAGTACACAACAATTAGCAGTTTTCTTATTAATATTTATAAACTACCTGAAGTTCATCTACATAAGATGAATGTACCATCCCTTGTCAGAGACCTGAAGTGAGGTCTCTTGGGCAGCAACGTAGTATAACTGGGGATGGTAGGGCAGTTGCATGAAGCTCATGTACTTTCATTCTGTTTTGTTTAGTCTTGAGAAAGAATGAGAAGGGCTCATATGAGACAAAGTTTAGGAAAAACAGCTGCAGGTAGGAGAGGCTGACACCATCCCTCTTCCCTTGCGAGAGGAAGGAAGGATTTTCAAGAGTTATTGATGTGAAAGTGGTTTGGAGGTGAAGATTGCTCTTCGCAACTCTCTTCATAGAAGGGGATCTCTTCTGTGGTTCCCTTGATCAAGGTTTTAGTGGTGATGAAGCAGGGATCAACAGGGCTGGATCCCTTCCCATGGCAATAGGAAATGATGCCTCTCCTGGACTCGCACCTGAAGCTTGGCCTTGCTGTATGACCACCGGTGTCTATTAAAAGGCTATTGAGCTTATCCTTTCCTGCTTGTTTTTAAACAAAAATGGCTACAGGATGTATTTCCTGCTGTGTCTATGCACTGTGAAGATCTGTGATACAGCAAATGAGTTGAGACTCCCAGGGTGCTTATGCGAAAGGGGCTCTAGGTTGTGGACTGGCACTGTGTGACACACTGAGGTGTTGGGCCCTGACTCAGTGCAGTGCTGTGCACAGAACCAGAACATAGACACAAGAATTACTCTGGTATACACCCAACCCCTGGTTTTACTTGCAGCAAAGCCTTCAGATGTGGATTAGGGCGTATGCTCTTTCTCATTTCCTTTCGCATGACATTGCTCCATTATTCTTTTCTCTGAAAGTAATTTCTTGGCACAGTGCTGCATGTTGCTACGTAGTGTCAAAAGCACATCATGCTCAAAATTATTTGTTTATAAACACTTTTCTGCAGTAACCACTTGTTTGAAGTGGATGTCTGTGATTTGGACAAGGCACTGGGAGCAGAAGTCGATAATTCCTCTCACATCCTAGAAACCATCTTCCTAAACAAAATTTGGAAAAGCTGTTTTATTGCTCGGTTTACACTTGAAGATCTGATTTTCTGTTCTGCTTTGTGTTCCCACTTCTATCTTGTGGGACTGTGCGCCAAGTTTCAGGATGTACTTCCATGGTGTTTCCTAAATTCTCCATACTGATTTTGCAATGTCTGAGATAAAAGAGCCTCTGCTTTTGAGAGGGGATGCTATGCTGCTGGGATGATGGATAGAGGTTTTGAAGGATTTGGAACTGAGCACTCTGCTGCTGCTCCCTGTGGACTCTGTGGACTGAGAGCTCTGCCCTCAGCTGCTGCTCCTCTCAGTGGGAAAGGTGAGGCTTCAGATGCGGGGAGAGAAGCAGAACCTGGATGCCTGTTGCCCGGCTGCTCCCTGGAGTGCGCAGCCATTGGCATTGATGGCTGAATCACAGCAGCCTACACGAAACCCAGAGTGCCAGTCTCAGTGAAACTCCACTTTCAGCACTTCTGCATGCCTGAACACCCCGCTGGTTGCCTGCTGCCTTTCTGCTGGCATGTCCCTTTGCTTGATGCTGCTGTCTGAGAGGGATGGAGGTCCTGCAGTGCCAAGAAAAGCAAACGAAACCACATGCAGGATGTTGTGATGGCATGGGTGCACATGGGAAAACCCAGAGGAATCTGGTGCAGGGTGCAGTGAGCTGGGAAGGCAGGGGCTGCCCCACGCTGCCTGCTTTACCCCTCTGCCCAAAAGCCTCACCTTGCTGCAGAAAAATTCCTTTGGCTGTGTTTCTTAAGAGACATGTTGCACATCGTTCTGTTCCTCCTCCTGCTGGCTACCAGTTAAAATACTTCTGCTAAGTAAGGCATGGCCAAATGGAACAGAGATCTGTTTGTTAGAAGTACAGCTGAGAAGTGCTGACCTATATTTGCAATATAGATTCAATATCTAGCACAGAAGATTAAGGCAGAAAGAGGACAATTCAAAGCTGAGATTCTGTTTTTTGAACAATTTTGGAACAGCTTTTTTAAAAGGACGGAGCCAAAAAATAAATAATAAATAAATAAATTTCTACGGACAAAAAGCCTTCTGTTAGGGGAATGAAAGACAGTTGGCAGAGTAGCCTCTGTCGTGGCAGAAAGGAAAAAGTTTGTTGGTGTCAGTAATCAGGAGACCTGTGTTTTTCTTCCAGCTGAGCTGCACACTTCCTGTGTGACCTTGTAATTCCCCCATACCTCCGCTTCCCATTTGTGATTCTGGACAATAAATCTCACGGCAAAGCAGGGCTGATACTCTGCTTGCAGAAACTGTTTGCAGCTCCCTGTCTGATCAGTTCCAGGGAAGTCCAAAGTGTCCTCCAGTAAACTGGGGAGCTCCTCAGCCGTGGGGAGAAGCTGATGGTGTCCTGTTTTGTTCTGAGTGAGGAGGAATATGTTGCTCCTCTTCAGTGTCTTTACTTGGTCAGAAGCTTGGAAGATGGTTTTGGGAGGAGTGTGATCTGTCTCTCTGGAGCGCTGAAGAAACCCAGTGGTGGGTGAAGGTGTCAAAGCTGCCTTCCAGAAGCAAGACGTGAATGAAGGAGGCAGTCCTCAGACCATTGAATTTGGATATTGCTGCATCATTCCCACTCCAGGTTTCTTTTTGGGTTCATGCAGACTTTACCCTTTTGCCTTTCCCTGGAGACAATAAAGCATACTGTGTCTTTATATCTTCTGTGGTTTGCTTCCTCTGATCTGCATTTCAAGAGGCTGATGTTCTGCTGTCTAAATATATCTGTGGAAACCACTGTGAAATCCTGCTGCATCAGCACAACATCAGCACAATATACCTTCTGCCTTCATTCTGTGCTCGTTAGAATACATCACCTCTACATCCAGGCAGTGGGAAGTGACCCTCTCAATTTCTGCATTACACCACAAGATCTCCCAGCTGCCAACCAGGTACTGTGCGTGGCTGTACTGGTGTGAGCAGCAGACTTGATAAGATTCCAGAGATTCTTCTGAAATATTTTCCAGGCCTGAGCCCAGAAAGTGTCTTCTGCAGCAATTTGGCAATCTGTGACACGTATGCCAAAGTCTATAGTGCAGAGAATTTCAAGGAACATTCAGTAGGGCAAACACATGGTCAAGCACACAGCAAGAAGCTTCCAAAGGCAGGAAGGACAATATCTCTCAGTTCAGCTTCCCTTGAGTCTAAGCCACGGTGCTAAACACCTGGCAGTCCTGCACCTCTTGTCACCTACACACACCCAGCATCCCACCAAGGCTTGACTGGAGTGCTCCCCATTTCCAGAAGTGTGAAATAACCTGTGTGGTTCCCAAGGTCCTGCCTGGGCCCAGTCAGCTATGCCCAGCACCATGGAAGCCAAGGGTAATTCATGCAAGTGGTGCAACCCAGACAAAAAATGGGCATGATGTTACGAATAAAATCTCACCCACCACTCCTCTATTTGGGGTTTGTGTTTGTAAGTTTTCAGGAAGGTTAGGCTGGATGGAGAAGTACAGTTCACAGCAGCTCTGAGATGTTTGAGAAACCCAGCAAGGAAAGGATTTTCTGCACTGATTTGATAGTTCAGGAGACAGTTTACAGAGGATGCAACCTCAAGTTGAATCATAGAATCGTTAAGTTCTCATGTTTCTTCCTATTACATAAGGACCATGTTTAGTAAACAAGGAACCTGAAGTTTCACCACGCCTATTTTGTTCCTGTCAAGGAAACAGCTGGCTTCTATCAAGGGATGCACCATGAAATCTGGCATCCTCCCCCTGTGCCACCTGGTGGTTTGCCAGGCCTTCTCTCTTCTGCTCGGACACAGAGCCTTTGTTTTTCTAAGTGTGTTGGTGAGACAAGTAGCAGAGCTAAAAGCTAAAGTCTGGGGCGAGGTGTCCTCTGCTCCAGGAGAAGGTCCTGAAATCAAGAAGACCCCAGGGTGAGCAGAATACAGCTATTCAGAACTGCCAGGAGCCACTGGCCACAGGCAAGAATGTTCTGGGCAGCAGTCTGGTTGGACTGATTAGCAAAGCTTTAAACTAGATTCAGTGGGAGGAGTGTACTTCCAAAAGACAGAGAAGAGACAGGAAACACTACCACTGTAGGAAGCAGCAGGGGAGAACCTCACACTTGTCCCAGAGAAATTTGAGAAGACTGCCCCAAGTCAGTAACATGGCCAATAGACAAGCTGAAGTGTCTCTGCAGCAATGCACGCAGCATGGGAAATAAGCAGGAGGAGACACTGTGGTGCAGTTAGAAGACTATGACCTAATTACTAGCACGGAAATGTGATGGGATGAATCACACAATGGGAACACTACAATCGAGGGCTACAAGATTTTGAGATAGGCAGGGCAGGAAGGGCAAGGGTGTTGCCCTCTTTGATAGGAAGTATATAGATTACAAAGAGCTGCCTCTAAAAAGAGACATGATGAGGTTGAGAGCTTGTGGGTGAAAATTAGGGACTGGACCAATAAAGGAAATCTGGTGGCTGGGGTTTACTACAAGCCCCCCAGGCAAGAGGAGCCTGCTGGCAAAACATTTTTGCTTTGCCTACAAGAAGTATTGAGCTCACGGGCTTTCATCTGATGGAGGGTTTCAATTACCCAAATGTCTTCTGAGAAAGTAAGACAGTGGGCAGCAAACAATTCAGGAAACTCCTAGAATGCATTGAGAAAAGCTTTCTGGTCCAGGTATTAGACAAACAGAGCAAAGGAGAAGCATTTTATTATAGAAGTTGAGATTGGCAGTAATGTGGGCTGTAGTGATGATGCTCTGATTGAGTTCATGATGTTGAGGAATGTGGGAAAGAACAAAGTCATGACCTTGAATTTCAGAAAAGCAAACTTCCATCTGTTTAAGTGATTATTTGAAGAGATCCTCTGGGAAGCTCTGCTTTGGAAGAAAGGAAAGGAATCGAGCTAGAAACACTTTTAAAACATCTTTCTAAGAGCACAAGAACTCTCCATCCCCCTGTGTAGGAAAACAAGAAGAGGAGTCAGAAAACTGTCATGGCTGAACAAGAGCCTGCTGGGCAAACTGAGGGATAAGAAGGAAATGTACAGGCAGTGGAAGCAAGGATTTGTGCTTGAGAATTATACGTAGATGCCATTCATATGAGTAGGAAGGGATCATGAAAGCCAAGGCACAGCAGAACTGAATTTGGCAAGGCATGTGGAAAATATCAAGAGGGATTCTACAGGTATATTGGTCAGAAGAGAAAGTGTACCTTCTCTGATAAATGAGAAGGGAGAACTGTCAACTGTGGACATGGAGAAGCATGAGGTATTCAATGGGATCTTTGCTTCAGTCTTTGCTGGTAGTCAGGCTTCACACATCTCTTTCATCCCTGAATGGCACAATGTCTCCAACTGCAAAGAGCAAGTTCAAGACCTCTCCTTGCATCTGAGTGTATGAGTCTATGGGGCCCAAAGACATACTTTCCAGGGTCCTGAAGGAACTGACTGATGTAATTGCTAAGTCACTATCCATCACATTCAAATAGCTGTGTGTGTCTGGTGAGTGGAAAAAGGGAAATATGACGGGTAGAAATGAAGACCTGGGGAACTAGGGCTGGTGAGCTTCACCTCTGTGTCTTGGAAGGTCATGGAACAGATCCTCCTAGAAGCTATGGTAAGGCACACACAAGACAAAGAAGTGATCCATGACACCCAGCATGGCTTCACCAAAGGCAGATTATGCCTGACCTACCTGATGGCCTTCTATGATTGAGTGATGGCATCAGTAGACAAAGGAAGAGCAACAGATGTCTATCTGGACTTCAGAAAAGCCTTCAATATGCTCCCACACACTTTTATGTCTAAATTGGAAAGAGAGATGTGAAGAGTTGACTACTCCGTTTATAAGGGCTTTGTTGCATGGTCATACCCAGACAGTTGTGGTCAGTGTCTCTTTGTCCAGGTGGAAGATGTTGATGGGTGTTGTCCCCTTCAACATCTTCACAAATGACCTGGACAGTGGAATAAACCTCAACAAGTTTTGTCCTGATACCAAGCTGAACAATGCAGTTGATAGAAAAGAAGAAAGGGAAGTCCAGAGGGACATGGGCTTGAAAAGCAGGCCCCCAAGAACCAAATGAGGTTCAACAAGATTAAATGCAGGCATTGCATCTAGGACGGAGTTTTCTCAGATATACATACAGACTGGGAGAGGAACTCTGTAAGAACGGCTCTGCAAAGAAGAGCTTGAGGGTCTTGATGGGTGAGGCATTCAGCCTTACAGTACTTGAAGGGAGGTTATAAGCAGGAGGGAAACAACTTTTTATACAGAAAGTGAAAGAGCAAGGGAAAATGATTTTAAATTAGAAGAAGAGATATTTAGATTACATGTTAGAAACAATTTTTTTACTCAGAGTGTGGTATGGTACTGAAACATATTGCCCAGAGAAGCTGTGGATGCTCCATCACTGGAGGTTCAAGGCTAGGCTGGATGGGGCCCTGGGCAGCCTGGTCTGATGGTTGGCAACATTGCCCACAACAGTGGATTTGGAAAGGGATGATCTGCAAGGTCCAACACAATTCTTATTCACTCATGTGGCCAAGCAAGGCAGAAAGTTGGACACCCATGTTCTAGAATTTTTGAGAGATTCCACAGCGATTTCTGTGTGTCCTCCCTTTATTCAAATCAGTTGTTTTTTCACAATTCCTCTGCCTTCTCTTTGAACATCAACCTCTGCCAAACAAGATATTGTGCACAGTAGCTGTGGTATAAATAGATGTTACTGCTAAGTCCAAGTGTTTCTGCTGAGCTGCAAATGCCAATTTGAAGGGCAAGCATCGTGAGCTGCATTTGGGTAGAGGAATTTAAAATGCTTTTGAAAGCTGTCAAGCCAGGGAACCACGCAGCACTCAGTGAGTGAATTCCTGCTCTTGCTGTAGCCTCTCAGGAGTGCAAATTTCACCAGTGAGCAGAGGTGAACAGCTGGACTGTCAGTGAGCCAATAACTTCATCCAGTGCTGGGGAGAGATGAGAGCCCTTGGCAGCCTCCAGAGGAGAGAGCAGTAGAGCAGTCCAGACAAGAATACAGTGACAATAGTGTTTCCCATAGGGTGAAATAACAAATCATGGCCTCCCCTTGCTACCGTCATTCACATGATCTTTACAATAATTCATAATTAGATTAGTTGCCTTTTGGACAGGTGATTTTTTTTTGTTTGCTTGTTTGTTTTTTGAAGAGTTCCTAAGGTAAATTATGATTTCCTTATTTAATCCTGTGCAATGGGAAATTTTACTTCCTACTGTGCCTGAACTTGAGACCCAGTGAAAACAGATACTTGCTTATCAGGAGTTTCAGTACTTCTGCACTCATCAGGCAGAGGACTCCCAACCTGTTTTATGGAAGACTGATTGTGTTCTCTCATTTTACTGTTAAAGAAGTTAATGTAACTCATGTGAATTGTCTCACCTCAAGTAAAAAAGGAAGTGTTGTGTTTATTTGTTTTTTTTTTTAATTAAAAATTTTATATGGCTCTTTGTAAGCTTTTACTCAGTCTGTTCTCTTTGCTATTTTTCTCCACTAACTCAAGTAGAATTACTGCTCTTCACATGCAAAAAGAAACCAGAGGTCTGTGTAGGTAGATAGCAGTGCTTGCACTGACCTGGCCAGTCCTTTGTTTCAAAGAGCAGAAGCTGAAGCTGAAGTTTTACGAACTGGAGAGGGGAGTGGGTTATAAAAACTTCGGGGAGAATTCTGCTGAGGTTTCTCTTTCCCTTCACATAGACACGGAGACCTGAGAACAGAGGGCAGCTCCAACAGATGGAAAGCAGCCTGTCCCTCAGCTGAAAGAAACTTAATGCACACCTCCAAAACCTACAGCAGATCTCAGAGCATCTGTCCTCTACCCCTCTGCAGCATCCCACATGCTGTCTTGCATCAGCCCTCTCCATCTGCAGCATGCACATTGCAAGCAGCATGCCCCAGGGCAGCCTACCTGTATCATGAGCAGATGAACTGAGCGGGACAGCAAAATCCCGGGGGAGGGCAGCTGTGGGCTATAGCACAAAGCACACAGTGGCTGTAAGGGAGGAATTTCCCTTCTCTTGCTGTACTCTCCCACCTATCCTGTGCCAGTCAGTCTGTCTCTGAGTGCTCTAGTTTGCCCTCAGCAGTAGGATGGAGAAATCAGCCCCAGCTTCTTCCTCTCTGCCTGCACACAAGGTACTGGCGTGGTCTCAGGCAAAGAGCTCCTCTAGCTGGTGTTGGGTGGATGGGCTTGTGCTGGAGCCAGGGATGTGTAAAAGAAACACGTCCTGGAAATGCCAGCTGCAGATTTAGAGGTAGTCTGTAATCTCATGGGTTACGGGGCAAAGGTATGTTATATTATTCCATCTGTCAGAAAGTTCAACACAATTCAAGGTTGTTGTAATAAACAAATATTTATCTGTCCTTTCACCACCTGGTTCATAATGCCCTCCGTGACATAGCAATGTATAACCACAAAAAAGGAACGAGAAGGTAAAAGTTCTACACTGCATGAGTGGTCTTATACAAAACAACACATTAAAGACAGGCACTTTCCACAATGTTGGTCTACATATATATTTCACCCGCAGCACGTTGATCAGGTGTGGTTTCCCACAGAAACTGAACCCTGCAGAAAACTTCCAGCTGTCATCCTGAAAGCTCTCATGGTCTGCATTTTTCTACCTCCTTTTGCTTACTGTAATACTCTTGGGGTTGTCACTCTGTGTGACAATAATTTTGAGAACAAAATGTTTCGTGTCATTCTTTCTATATGACCACAGCAGGGGATGTTGTTTTGAGTCACCACAGAACAAAAGTTCTTCACTATAAGTAAGATTTATACCAGGACCTGCAGTGAACTGCCGATGTAATGAAGTATACTCCGCTCTTGCTCTAAGGTTTAGTTTTATTTTTAGACCTGATTGATGCATTTTGAGAAAAATAACGCTTTGTCAAAAAGACAACATTCATACTCAGCAAAGATTTTCATAGGTAAAAGTCACAAGTTATTTACAACTCATGCCAAAAGATCATTTTGAAAAGTCTGTGGTCAAACACTTGGCTTTTAAAGATTATTGTGAATAGTTCTGTGGACAAAATCAAAACAGAAGTTTCCATAACACTTGAAATTTTCAATTTTCCACCTTTAATTCTTTTCTGAATATTTAACATTTTTCTTGACTAGAGCTGGAACTTTGTTTTCTACATCCAAATCTTGCATTAGGAGGCGAGGATTCCTTTAAAGGGAATCCTACCCATAAATGCTAGAATGCATCTGAATTGAAATGCAGTTATGTGCTTGACAGCTCTCTGGTACTTCAGTAGCAGAGCTTTGCAAATGGTGTTTTGATAGCACAGCTTTGGAAACAGAACAGAATTCTATAAGCACCTGAAATTTCCTAAGAAGTTGGACTTCACTCTGCTGACAGCATGTAGAAACGCTCCAGACAAACTCACTGATTTGCTTTGTTGAAAAGCCCTATCAGAGCATGCTTGCAGCAGTTGTTTCCAAGCCAAAGGGGAACAATACAGGTAACAGTATGGGTGATAGTGGCCAAGCCGACAACTGCTGATGGAGAAGTAGATGTAGACAGCATTGCACATTTTAGGATACTAAAAGCAGTTTTTAAAGGCATGAAGACAAAATGCTAAGGGTGCATAGTATAAGGAATAGTGAGTCTTGTACAGCAGAAAACCTCTCTGATTTCTGAAGAATGGTGAGTCTTTATCACCTGTCGTGTTTCAGATCAGGAAACTGCTATAAAACTGATTACATTTAAACACTGACATTTTGGGAGTCCTGTAAAGTTGCAACCTTTAGAGTGGCTATGGATTGCATTCTAGAAAAACAAAGTAAAATATTGCTCAGTCGTTCACACAGCATGCCGCTGAGAGCCTAACACTGAGAAATGAACTGAGTAGGATGCTTCAGAAAATGTGTCCAAACTGTGGTGTTCCACTGCCACAGGGCATGTGGAAGAAATAGTATAAAAAGGATGCTGTGAACCTATTTCATTTTTGCTGCCTTTTCTTATTTCTTTGGTGGCACAATATATATCAGGAGCTCATCACGGGGCACAAGATACACAGAAAACATACTGGGTCCAAGTTAGTGTTAAAGGAAGAAGTTATTAATTACTAATTAATTTATAATTATTAACTAATAGACAACAGACAATTAATAAACATTTACATTTAAAGATAATTAATATTATAATTATATTATTTACAATACTTTGAATGTTTCAATCACCTAAACACATTTTCATTGAGTAAGTTACACATAAAATGTGGATTTCAAGACATCTCAGTGCAGATTAATACTGCAACCACAGTTCTTTATTTTGGCACTTGTGCTGTGGCACAGAAAAATGGAGTTTCTCCTTCAGTTATCAAACGGTATCTCAAAGATGTTAGGAATACCATGAGAATGGCTCTTTGCAGTTCATTTGAACCAACATTTGTTGTGTTCATTTTGCTGTTGACACGCACTTGGCAAAACGGACCTCATTCTTGATAGGAATACACTGGCAGAACTATCATTTCTTCAAGACAGGGACTGCTTCTTACCAAGCGTATGCTATAATGCCCAGAAAATGTGTAATATTAGTCAGAGCAAAGGTAAACAAATGTTAGCTTGAACCACTACACTCTTTTCTAACACAAATAAAGATTACTATGCAGACTGTGGTTATCCATCCAGCCGTGCACATCTGGATTCTTTCCAGATCTGTTTCATCTGTACATATGTATGCATTAAATGTTTAAATCCTGTCCTATTCACTTTCAAGACCTCCCATAGACCAAATAAAGGCTGTTCCTCAGCCCTCTAAACATTCAGAACACTGTCCTATGTCCAGTGATGCATACTGATCTTTTTGGCTTGCTGCTGCTTCCACAAAGGGCCCTTTCCCCAGCTTAGCTCACGGTGTTTCTTAGCTGTTGCACTGTGTGCTACTTTCCTCTCAACAGAGGATAACAGTGCTGTTCTTGTTCTATCGCCACTGGGTAGGAGAGAAAGAATTCTTCTTTCTCATTTACACTTCTGCGTTTGAAATGCCTACAGTGTGAGTACAATAAGTAAGACACTTCTGGGCAGGTAATAGGGGAATTCCCGTAATAAATGCCTTTGTACACTCTCCTAGTCACAAAGAGCATGAATGTCTCACCAGGCACCTGGTTGTTCAGACCTTAAACAACTGACAAATGTGGGACAGCCGGGAGTCTTCTTACTCGTGTTGAATTTCACCTGACAGAGGGGATAAAGTGGGATTCGTTCAAAAGAAGACTATGACTCGGTGCAGGTAACCTTGCATATTCAAGTTTTTGAGGTGAATGCTGCAGAATAAGAGACATCCTGTCTTGATCTGGTTTCCTCTATGAGCACAAGGTTTTCAGCATTAACCTCTGAAGCTGGGATCTCTCTTCTGTTGAGCTCTAGGAAAACTGGGTGCAAATTTCTGGAGTGAAGATAAAGTACACTGTGCTGTGGTGGTGACAAAGCCTAGCCCAAGGTCCCACCACCAGAGAAGAGTGATTGGTGGCCAGTGGAGTATGAGCAAAGAGTAAATGCCACCCTTCCATTTAACAAGATGGCATCCCATAGTCATCACCAGCACTCGCTACTGTTTGCCTGGAATTGGTCTTGGGTAAAGACTGTTAGGTTGGGAGACAGGCTCTGTGCACATTAACGAGTCATTTTCAGCTATCTGTGCTCTTTAATTAGTGAAATAAATAAAAAGCTAATCAGCACAAAATTGGCCAATTAAATTAAGCACAAAATTAGTCAATTAAACTTTCTGGGTTCAGTAGTGCCAGGGAATGACTGTCTTTTTCAAAGACATCTAGTTTGCTGCTCCTGTGAATTCTGCTCATCCCTAAGGAGAAATCAGATATCTGTTACCAGTGAAAGAACTACTGAAGCCTTCCTTTTAGGTCACACAGACTAAGCAAACTCCTGAGCAGTGCAGAACTGAAATATAAAGGCAAAACAACATAATTGTCAGCGTAATAAAAAACTGTAAGGAAAACCTAGTTTGTCCAGTTAATACTGAGCCTTCAGTTATCAGCACTGCATCTTCTGAATTTTAATGTCAGTTGCATTTTTTCCCTTGTCTGCATATTTCATCATTTCTGCTTGACTAATCTCAGCATCGCCCTTCCAATCATGGTTAATATTGCATTTAATCAGGAAATGGAATTAAAAGGGGTCCAAACCATGTAGGCATTCATAGAGGACAAAAATGACTCCCAGGGACTGACTACAAAACTCTGACTGTGGGTGGCTGCATCCGTTTGTGTCATTATTGAGAGACAAATATCCGGAGGTTTCAGCAGAAAAACAGTCAGGAGGAGAGAGGAAGTTTAGTGTATTTAGAAGACCAGCTAAAATGGTCTTGAAAATGGTAAAGGAAGGATCCTCTGAGTATTTATTAAGCAAGAGAAAGACAATTGCGAAGATTTGTACCAGTATTCTGTGATTTAGTTTGTGAAACATTTACTAGCAGATAGCTGTATCACTGTGTACTTTTTAATGATACAGAAAATCTCTTTGAGTACCTCTGGCTTCAGAAATATTGTCATGCCAGGTCTGAATTTTCTTGATTTTGCCTCTAGGTGTTCAGCATTTCAGTTAAAAATGTTTCTAGTAAACAGAAAATAAGCACTGAACATAACCATGGAGGACAAGTGGGTCATAATCTCCAGCCTTCTGTTCCCTTTGAGGATATCTTCAAGATATATTCTGTTTTAATACATAAAAATGAGGAAGATTATACAAATCTGAAATTTTTTAAAAGTAATGACTGAATGATAAAATAAAAGCTTTTCAGTGTTGGCTTACAGTTTGTGTTAAGGGAGACTTTTCCCCAAAATAGAAGCAAATAATAACACCTAAGTGGAACATACAGGTTCAAGTTGGGAAGCTGCTAAGTGATCTGAATTACTTAGGTTTATTCTTCATTAACTGGGTTAAAATAGGCCCATACAGATGTGCAAGCAATGCAGCCAGCACTGCAGAAATATTTGACTGTAGACAGATAATCCTTGTATAAAATCTTTTCTGTGTGTGAAAGAATACTGCCCAACTCTAATGGCCATAGGGGTGATTTACACCTTAGAAGGCTCTGGAGAGAGGTCACCTCCAGGGGTTAATCAATGCCCAAATGGAAAACTGGACAAATGTTTCAGCCAGAATAATACAAGATTGTAAAGGTATGGCCAGTTTGTCTGATTTCAGTCATGTAAGCAGTGCTTTTACTTTCTCAGATTTCATCACAATGAAGTAGCTACATGAGAAAAACTATGAAAGGTGTTTTGTGGATAGATGAGTAAGATAGGTTTGCACCTGAGAGTAGGTAGGTGCAATGAGAGAAATGGCTGAATAAGAGAGGAAAGCATGTTAGTGCCTTGGGAGAGCTTGTGGAACAGGATACCAGGAAAACTTGGTAGTGTGGTTAGAGCTAATAAAAAGGACATGAAGAAACTGATAAGCCTAGAATACTGTCATGACTTAGCATTAGGAATGGCGTTAGAGATTTAGAGAAAATTACATGGGAGGAATCTTGTGCAGTCAAAGCAGGATGTAAGACCCAGACAAGGGAGAAGATTGAGGGCAGTGGACTAGATGAAAACAGAACGAATGAAGAAATGGATTCCCTATTCATAGCTGAATAAGCCAAAGACATTGCTTGTTGAGAAGAATGACAGGAGAAAGATGAAAAAGCAAATAAAACTTAATGCAACTAGAACAGAGCCTAAACCAGAGATACTTATGCATAGAAACAACAGGATAACAGTTGGGTCTCTGGACTGATTTTATTTATCAAGGGGAAGGCAGGAGCACAGGGTGAAAAAGCAGAATCTAACTGTAGGAGAAAAGATAAACCTGTCATGCAAGGTGGGGAGAAGCAGCCAAATGTACACAAAAGAGGGACTGAGTCATGAAAGCCAAAGGAAAAAAAAAGAAAGACAGAACATCTAACAGGTAATGACTGATAACCAAGTGAAAAGTCAATTCGGAAAGCTTTCCACTCTGTAGTACATAAACAGTATTTAATGATTGTGAGTAACAGGAAGAAAAATCCCAAGACTCTCTTTAAATCCAGAATAGATTGTAAATCCAAAACATAGGAAGAGGAAGAAAGCATGTACAGTATTGTTTCCTAAAGTAGTAAAAACGAGACCCATGAGATACACTGAAAGCATTTGTTTGAATGAATTAAACTTGGACACTTGCTACTACAATTTCCATTCAGTCTGAAACCTAACTAGGCTGTGTTTACTTGACCTTCCTTCCCCACATGTACATGGTGTCTGATCTCACAATTGTGCCACCCACAAGCATTCTGTGTATTTCTGTTATGCTTGTGCCTGCTTTGGTCTGTTTGTGTGTACCCGGGTCTGTATGCGACTCCAAATTTCACTCAGGGGAAGCCAGTTGGTAGGAGACAGCTAAATTCAACTCACAAAATTCTCTTTATGCCAAATACAGAAGTTCAAGGTGGCACAACTTTCATGTGCATGTACCAGTGAAAGGCTGCTACAAGAATCACAGAATTGTAGAATCATTAAGAATTAAAGGTCATTGACTTCAACTGTCAACCAATTCCCACCGTGTCCAATAAACCATGTCCCCACCTTCCACACCTCCATGGTTGCTGAACACCTCCAGGAATGACGATTCCACCACCTCCCTGAGCACCCTGTGCCAATGCCTCACCACTTTTCTGAGAGGAACTGTTTCTGAACCTCCCTGGTGCAACTTGAAACCATCACCTCTTGTCTTATCGCTGTTACCTAGGGGAAGAGACTGACTACCACCACTTCTTCTTTCCTCCTTTTCAAACCCCTTGGGCCAAATATGTCCTGCAGGCTTCAGGGCACTGTAGTGTGCAATACCAAAATAATACCAACAAGTGAAGGAAGTGACATATTTTTTAATTTCTCTGGGATCATCAGCCTTATTACTGAAAAGCAGCTGACACCCACTTGGAGGCCCATAGCCTCTTGCAGTTGTGAGTGGGTGAAAAAATCCATACTCAGAGATCACTATAGGGTTTTTGTCTCCCAGCCTGCTCCTGGCCTCATCTTCTGCATACTGAAAAGCTCATTATGAGTGCCATAAATGAAAGTAAACAAATAGCTACATACACAGTGTCTTCTGCTTTGAAATATGTTCAGTTAGCCATCTAGGCAACCACTTTGCCCAGTCATAAGAGGATGCACTGTTCCAACTTTGGGGAATCCATACTTTTCCAGCAGAGACTTTTCTGCTGGCTCCTTGGCCAGGGCTCATCTACAGTAGTGGGAAGAGAAATGCATGCATTGCAGCAGTGAGAAACAGGCAGGTGCTTGGGAAATCTGATTTTACATGTGTGGTTAGTCAGGAAACTTTTGGCATGGTAATAGTCAGAATAATGACTTTCATTTCCTCCAACCCATTAGATAGCAGCTTGATCTCAGGTGATTGATTGTAAACATGATAATCTTACCAGTTCACCAAAGCTCAGTTTTGTGAAGCTCGGGTGCAGGGTGAGGTGGGGGCCAAGGGAAGGGATTGCTGGTGTCTTAGCCACATGGCAGCATGGCCTTCACTGAACCTGCAACAGGCACCCAGGGCACAGGAATCTACAGCTGGAAATATTGCTCCCACAACATCTTCTGCCTCTGTCTTGGAGGAGGCAGTGCCTCACTGCAGTCTCATAAGCAGTGTGAGATGTCCCTGGAGGACTTTGTAGAAGGTAAGGCAGTTTTTAATTTTTAATGCAGGGTTGAAAATAGCAGTGGAGAAGAAGAAATTAAGATCTGTTGGAAGGCTGATGGTTTGTGGAATGTCTGGTGCAGGCTACAATGAGCCAAGGACCAGCCTTTGCTTGTTGTGGTTGGAAGGAACATGCCGTGGGAAGGGCTGGAGATTGAAAAGAGCGTTCTGTAACCTGAACATTAAGGAGTTTCTTAAGTGCAGTGACAGACACCCAGTATCTAGCTTCTGAAAATAAGCTGGATAAAGCACTGAAATCAAATGACCTAATGACTGATCTGCACTGAAATGAAGACAAACACGTAACATTTTTCTGTGCCACTCTGTTTGCTTTTATGAGAGATGAGATCATTTCTCAGCGAGCTCGCTAACCCACAGCAAATTGTAAGCCTTGATTTTGTAACAGGCATGGGTAAGATGAATCACAGACCAGATGGGTTATCATGCCTCAGATGAAGCTATACTTAATGCCATTCCTTGAAAGTATCAGAACTTGTGAGATCACAGAAGGTGAGTAAGATAATATACTGTGCAGCCCAGAATTTAGTCTGACCTGGTGCTGAGATTCTGGTGTTCTTGTAACATTTTGGTGCCAGTTTGGGCAAACACTAAATAATCAGTATTTTATACGTGTATTCCCTTCAGTACACATAGGGCTTTTGTACAATTTCAAAATGTAGTTACCAAATTGTACTGACAGATGCTGTGTCCATGAAAACGATAAAACAGACTTATGCCATAAGAAGACATCTCAGCATAAATCCCAAGAAATGTGAACCTTTGAGTCTTTGGTGTCTTCATTTTTCATTTTTTGTTTAATTTGTTTCTGTTTATTTTCTTCTTCCCCCCCTGCCCCCAATCTTATTTCTTTCATAATGCTTTTTAATAATCCTTCTGACCTGATAAAACATGTTCCTAGGTCTGTGTAGATCTGGAATTATTTTTTGATTATATTGAGTCCTATTTATCAATTTTATGATTTCTGTTCTTTCTTGGCCCGGATATATGTGCAGTGTGGAACTGAAATAAAGTCCATGAGAATCTGGAGCCATCTTTCAGAATGGATTACATGAACTACCTGGACTTTTTAGTATTGTCCTTCATTTCCGTTGCAATTGAATTATTCAGGTATTCTTTCAATCTCGTTCTGACAGACGCAGAGTAGACCTCCTAATTCACTACAAGTGCTTCTGAAACCACCTGTCCTCTAAAATGCCTGGGATATTTCCTGAGGTTGTGAAAAAGATCTCACAACACTGTCTGTGATCCTATCCATTCATGAAGAGTGTAGCTACATTCAACTCTTACTTTCAAAACACACAGCTCTTGATGAGGATGCTCTTCCGATACAGATGGAGTCTCTTTGCTCAGCCAAACATTGAATTGACTTAAATCCAATGCTTTGAAATTTTTCATTAATTTTAGTGATTGTTCTTGCATTATTTTATGTTTCACCAAAAACTTGTGTGACTGCCTGTCTGAAACTTCTGTGGCTGATCTATGGTTACAAACTTTATCTGAGTTGATAATTTTGTGTATATAGAGGAAAACTTCAGATCTGGGGAGTTTTACCCAGAGTTTTATTCGTGCTGGCATAAAAATATTTGGATGCAAGAAGAAAGAATATTGGGAAAATATGAAAAAAAGAACCTCAGAAAGTGCTTTTAAGATGATTATGCTTTTGTAACTGAGAAAAAATATTTAATATTTAGTGAATTAGTAATATTTAGTGAATATTTGCATGTGCAGAGAAGTGCACGTTCTGATGACAGTGTGTAGTAGTTATCCGTTTCAAAAAGTTCTCTTCTTACTTGGCAAACAATTTTGTATAGTGATATGGAGTGGAAAGTCTTAGAAGTGAGTCTGCATGTTGCTGGTATTATCCATGTTAGTAGTTAATGGAGCTGTCTGGGGCGGCCAGAGATTAATAATACTGTAGTTGTTTTTTAATTTCTTCAAGCTTGTGACAGTGCTAATGGGACTAGCTCCCAAAGATCTCTGTAGATACAGGAGCCTTGAAGGAAGGAGGAGGAAGTGGACTCTGAAAAATATAGGAAAACGTATTGCTATTCGTGGGGAAAAATTAAGAATAAAATAAAGCGGGAAGAACAAGTAGTGGAGTTTGGCTGTGCAGTTGTATTGTGAACTTAACAGTATAATCTTCAGGTTGAGGAAGTGTCTGTGGAATAGTGAGGGGAATTTCTAGGGAAAAGAGTTGGCAGTGAACAGAATGCAACAAGCAAGGCTTCCAGAGTAAACGTCAATCCAATAGGGACAGTTCTATCTTCATGAGGCTGGTGTGGTTGAGAAGCTGTGAAAAGAAGAATGTTTGCTGCCCCTCACCAACCCCTCAGTTCCCTCACAGGCATTTCCCACCTTGCAAGTTTCCCACCTTTTATCTCTGCCTGCACACAACTGCAGGGTGAGGTTTCCCAAGCAGCAGCTCCTGCTCTGCACATATTGTAGAATGCACATGTGTGAACTCAGACTCCCTGAGTTTAGAAATCTTCATGTTTGATAGGTCTGACCACAAGGCCATCAGCCTGGAAAACTTAGGCAGGCTTGTGTGAGGAACAGGAAGAGGAGGTATAGCCCAGATCTTGTTCTGCTGAAGGGAGTTGTGCAGGGTGACGCTGAGATGAGCATTGTGTGATGTGTCTGAATGTGGAAAATGGAGTTCTGGAATAAATAAATAAATAAAACAAAAGATGAAAAGCAAACAAAAATTCTTATCAGCTATGCTGGAGTTAAGAGAAAGTGGACACAGTGCTGGGAACTGCTCAGACTTCCCAGTCTAGGCAATGCCCTTTAGCTTTTTTCTCACCCGTGCAAAACACTGGGTGCAGATGCAGAGGACTGGGGCAAAGCTGCTCCTCCTGTGGGGATGAAAAAGAATTGCTGCAGAATTTTACTTCTACCTCAGCAAGGAAGATGAGGAGACTTCAGTGGAGTCTTCACAGGATCCCAGCAGGACTTGCTGCTGTGGTTCAGAGAGCTCTGTGCTGCTGTGCATTGCCCTTGTTGTTGGAAAGCATGGAGGCAAGAGCTGGTGGGAGCAGTGGGATGGTTGTACAGTGCTGGGCATTTGAGGTTCAATGGTGCTCTTCTTCTGCAAGTGTTAATTACAGTTATTTACAGTTACTAGCAATTATGTCCTGTTTGCAACTGGAAGTGCGCAGCTCGCTGAGTGTTCTTCTCCATTGCAGGGAGATGATGTTGCTCTGCAAGCAGGCATGATAAACTGTGTGAATCAACACCTCCCAAATGCCTGGCATCCGCCTGAGTCATGGTCCTGCTGCCCTGTTTTACAATTGCTTCCTGTTTTGCAGCATCTGGGAGTTTGTTATCCTTGTGATATGTCTGTGGCACGTTGAAAGCTGACTGAGGTGCAGATGGAAGCAAAAGATGGGTGTTTCATTTCCATGGAAATCTGAAAATGATGATCTCTTTCAAAGGACAGTGAAATAAATGAAACCTTTGGAATATCCTGTAACAATGAATACTTTGAAAGTGCCATTGGTTGACTGTTTTTGGTTATAATTTTTTTTAGGGGTTTTTGACATTAATACATTTTCTTCTGATACTAGCTGTTTGCAGATTTCTAAGGATAAAAACATTAAAAATTCCTTGAATTCAAAAATCACACTTTGCTCTGCTAAAATGTCAATTTCAAGTCCTGACGCTGCCAAAACTCAGCACTTAAAATTTTTTTTGGACTCTTTGTCTACTGATATGTATATATATATGTATATTCGCACACACTTATGCAAATACAAAACCTTGTAATAAGAGAAAGATGGAAATTCGGAAACATAACCAAGCAAATTGAAGATGATCACAGTTTTATAGTTTGTGGGACAAATATTGAAATGCTTTTCCCACTTCTGTTCCATTAAGCTTAAGTCTAAAACATCTGATATTTTTGTCAATCACTTGCAGGAAAAAACCCCAAACATTAGAATCTAAAATTTGTATAAGACAGAAATGTAGGAGGATGGTATTAAAGAGCCCTCATTAATAACACAGCCAAATATATCCTAAGAAATCTCTTGGGAAGGATTAAGTGGAAATGCATAATTGGTGATTTCTTGTTGTTGGCTTTTTTTTCCTGCATGTGCCACTGATAAAATTACTTCTGCAATATTGTTTGAGAGGCTGATAAAGTACAGAGGGCTCATTAGGGAGCCAGAGGAGTGAGTAATAACTTCAAAAATATGTCCTGCCCTAGAAAACACAAAATAGTTGGTCTGCCAAAAAGGAAGCTGGAAGATGGTTTGATCACAGCTTGTCAGCGCTCACATTGTGACCAAACCTTCAACTTTTGTTTTTGAAATCTGACAGACAACAACATCAGAAGAAGCAGTGATATCAGATGAAGCAAGACAAAAAACAGATTAGAAACGAAGTGCAGATTTACAGCACTGAGTCCAACTAACCTTTGGAACAGTGTATTAAAAATGTGACAGATTTCTAAGTCAGAAGTTTCAATTTGGAATTTTGATGATTGAAAGAGAGAAATTTGCTCTAGGCAGATGAAAAACAGTGCAGAGGAATTTGGAGGTCTGCACTACTTATTGCGAGCAAACGTTGCTGCCTGATGCTATAGAAATGTCTGGTCTGTCATCTTAACTTAGTTTTTCAACATGAAAATATGATGGATGGTATGTATGTTGCTTGTGTTTTCAGATGTGAAGTTAGCTTGAAATCTCTAGAAGAAAATGGGGAATAGGTAGCTGCTGTCCAGGCTGGGACCAGAAGTCTCAGTGTCAGAGGTGTGGCATAGGTAATTCCCTTCAGAGAGCTGTATAGCACTTACTGCTGCTCTGAAAGTTGGTGGGTGACTACTGTAATCAACCATGGACGTGAGGATCTGCAGAGACACAGTGGACATAAGAGGAGATGTGTACAAACCTACCGGGCTCTAAAGTGTTTGAGCTACTTGTTAAGAGTTCCATATAATAATAAAAAACTGAAGTGTTCTAATTTTAGTTGCATTAAATTTTTTCCTCACTTAAATGGATCTTTGAGTGTGTTTGTTTGTTTGTTTGTTTGTTTTTGGAGGATCTCATTTTGGACAAGGGTCTAGGCGTGTGGCCTTCAAGTCTGGCCAAATTCGGATATTCCTGCAGCTTGTTTTTTGTCCACATTTCTTCCAGAAGTACTACATGCTTTCCTACCACTTCTCTATGGTATGGCAATAATGTGATCATGAGCTGAATGAATCTTGCTCAGCTCATGGTTTTGGGCAGTTATCAGTGAGGTTCCCTGGGTGTAGTCCCTACAAGACCATTTGGTGGGGAGCCCTCACGGATTCTGCAGGTGATCTGAGCTATCTACACCATGCCATCAGTGTCTGATCTCTCCCTCCTTTACAACAGGTTACCTAAACTTGTTAACTCTTTTCTTGTCCTATTCTCCCTTTCATCCTCTCTCAAGAACATAACTACACTTCTTTCAGTCTGTCCTTATCAACTGCACATCCTAGCCCCTAGATCACCCTTACTATTCTCTTCTGTATCTTCAGCTGTAAGGACACATAACTGTTGGTGGATTTTACCTTTCTTGAGAGAAGATGACTGTAAGTGGGCACAGAAATCAACTGAAGATGTGTCAGCACAGCAGAGGAAATTTCTTCCTGAGTCTGTCAAAGTAGATACCCACCAGTCATACATTCCTTCTCCTTTCCTGCAGCAATGAGACTTCAGCTTCTTTGATTTAGAAACCACCATCCTCCTAATGCTGTTCTGTAGCACCAAACCCTCCTATTGTTTCTCACTCTGCACTTGAAGCATTTTCTTGTCATTGCTTTTCTATAATTTTGCACTCATCACTACTATTTAAACAAGTGTGGCCAGACCATTTCTGTAATTACTCAAAATTACTTTAAACTCGCTCTGCATCACATCTATACTTATAGCACACATCACACTGATGATGCATAAAAAAACCTCACTCTTCAATGATCTTAAGTGTTCATGAGAATATTGAATGGAATAGACACCTGTTAATCCTTCTTGATACTTAAATCTTTTCTGACAGTGATTGATGCCATCACTGCTTGAAGTATGCATTTTCCAAAATGCTTAGCAACCACTCCAGACATTCAATCGAAACAGTGTTCATCTAAGACAATGTCATAAAAACTGTGTTTCAAGATCTTTGTTTAAATCAGAACATGTGAAACATTGAAGTGCATACTAGAGTAAAGGTGCCTACCTTATTTCCAGGAGCTATTGTTCTGTTATTTCATTAAAAAGGCCACGATTGTATTTCATATTAACTTTTTACTTCCAGAATGGTACAGATTCTGAACTATAAAATGGGACACACTGGCAACTAACTGCTGACACAGCAACAGTTGTTCTTCCCTATCTATGTGAAAAGTGAACAGCGATTTTTGTTTCTTAGAAAAGCTTTTATATATAAGGAATATTAGTTTGAAAGGGAGTTTAATACAAATATAGGAAGCAAATCAAATGTTTCTGTAGTAATGCTGTACATTTACAAGATGATTTTTTTCAAGTCTATCTATAAATCATACAAGGTGTTTGCAATAAAATATTCTTAGATTTATATGTGTCCAACTTGCTAGTTTTATGCTTTTATTGACCCCTCTTTCCTTTTTAATAAAAAAAATACATATAAAAATAAGTTTTGTCACTTATACAGATTAACTATATTATATATTTCATATGTGGCCCAAGACAATTCTTTTTCATTCATATGGCTCAGTCAAGCCAAAAGTTTGGACATCCATAAGAGACAATATCTCACAATGACGAGTTAAATGTTAAAGAAGTAGAAGGATTTAAAGGGAAAAATGGCATAAGGGAAAGCTCACTCAGTTTTTGAGGTGTGGTTTAAAATTCCTTCACATCTGAAGTGAAGAACAATCAACAGTGGTATCGTTTGCAAATGCATCTGATAAGAGGAGGGACCTATTAAGTGTAAACTGCTGGATGCACTCACTCCCCCAGAGAAATAGCTGTCATCTGCTCTGGGAATTGAGTGGATGAGGGAAGAGGCCGTAATCATCCTGAAGTGCAAGACCTCCTATCTCTTGTCCTCACTGTACCTTTGCAATCCTTGCACTTACATGCAGTATTCCTGACAGTGACCCACAGATCCCCAATTCATATCCATCAACAACAAATCAACAGCTTCTCTTGCTTGGAATCCTTCCTGCTCTCTTCCCATATACTCGGAAGTTCTGCCTGCGTGGCAGTCTGGGTGCTGTGACACCTACCTCCATCCTCAGCTGTAGAGCTGCAGTCAGTAGGGGTTGGCAGCTCACACAGGACTGTGGTAAATTAGCCTTAAATTACCAAACGCAATGTACTTGTAGCTGCAGAGAATGCACTTCAGGCTGCAAAACTTGAGGGCCTCTCTAACCTCACTGGTGTCTCACTGCATTTGTGACCCCAGTAGCTTAAAACTTGGCAAGTCTTTTATTCATGCCTTTGCTACGAGGCAGGTATTTGCTCTTTACATCAACTGAATCTCAGGAGCGCATCA
>NW_024884878.1:9710620-9778923 GCF_019232065.1 Centrocercus urophasianus
CTCAAAAAATTGGGAAAACAAAAAGGCAAAAAAAAAAAGGCGGGGGGACTGCGGTGTATTTTTGGGGTCTGTGTCTGTGTGTGTGTCTCTGTCTGTCTGTCCAACCTGTCCAAATCCCTGTGCAGGGCCTTCCTACAGGCAGAATGACACTTCTTCCAACTTCATGTCAACTGCAAACTCACTGAGGGTGCACTCAGTGCCTTCATCCAGGTCATCAATGAAGATGTAGGACAGGCCTCTGCGCCGTCAGACCCCTGGGGAACCCAACTTGTGACCAGGCAGCATCTGGACGTGACTCCATTTACCACTGATCTCTGGGCCTGGCCATCCAGCCAGTTCTTTACCCAGCAAAGAGTGCCTCTGTGCAAGCCGCGGGCTGCCAGCTTCTCCAGGAGCACTGGTCCACAGCTTCATGTGATGACAAACTTCTATGATTCTGTGTTTCTAAGATTCTATGATTCTATGATTCTGTGTGTGCAACGAGGAAGGCTAAAGCCCGCCTGGAATTAAATCTGGCAAAGGGGACAAAGGATAATAAAAAAGGCTTGTTTAAGTACGTTAACAGTAAAAGGAAGAGTAGGGAGAATGTGGCTCCCCTGCTAAGTGACGGGGGTGTGCTGGTAACAGGGGATGCTGAGAAGGCAGAGATACTGAATGCCTTCTTTGCTTCTGTCTTCAGTGAAAAAGCTCCCCCTCGGGAATCCGAGACCCTGGAGGTGAGTGAGAGGGTCTGGGGAATGGAAGACCTCCCTTCTGTCAGGGAAGAGGTGGTCCAGGAGCGCCTAGGCAGCACCAATGTTCACCAATCCATGGGACCCGATGGGGTGCATCCATGGGAGCTGAGGGAGCTGGCAGAGGTGATTGCTGAACCGCTTTCGGGCATCTTTGAGAGGTCTTGGAGGACTGGGGAGGTGCCTGAAGACTGGAGGAGAGCCAGTGTCACTGCGATCTGCAGAAAGGGCAAGAGGGAAGACATCATTTCTTCTGTTCCTTCTGTTCCTTCACTCGGTGTGTGCTGTGCTGCATGGCTACAGAACCGTTCCATTTGCCAGCTGAGGTAGATGGGCTGCCTCTTAGATGTACTCGTGCACTTTTCATCTTTGCCTGTAGCTTGCGCTGTCACTGCCTGCAAGAGTACAGCTGGTAGAACTGCCCGTCCATCATGTGAACACAGCTCACACAGAGCAGTCTTATTACTGCAGGATGTGCAGGAGTGAACCGACTGACGGCACACATTGCAGCAGGTAGCCTGTGATTGGTGCCTCACTGTGTTTTAGATCAAAAGCTGTGTGCCATTTCCAGCTGAACCCTAGGCGGGTTGTTTAAACCTAAGAGGTCAAAACTGCATTATTCATTCCAAGACAGTTTAGTAAAGAAGCAGTTTAAGATGAGAGGGTTTTTATATATGAATATGCATAAATGCACACACATTCCACTGAGTGAATAGAAGAAGTAAATACACTTCTGCAGATGCTGGAAATTCTTTCTTTGCTCACACACCCTTTTTGCCATCAGATGTGTGTTTCATGTGATCTGGTTGTGCAGTCATACATCTCCGTTAGCAGAGGGCTTTGAGACCTTTCCATCAGTAATCCCAATGGTTGCCATGAAGACATGCATCCAGGATTTACAGCCACTTGTACTTCCCTCAAATCATTAATCACACCCCCCGTGGCTCAAAGATTGCTTCAAACAAAGCGTAAGTGACCTCCACTTATGGAGGTGAGGGAAGAAAAGGGAGAAAATAAAGAAGCAAACAGCCAGGAGGGGAGGAGGAGGGGGAGAACATAAGCTGATGGTCACACAGTTACTACAAAAGATTTCTTGATCTTGGCTAGAAATGTTGCCCTGATTGTTGGACTTGTCCATCAGTAGAAGTGGTTACAGAGTACGGAGGGTCCAAGACGTTGCACAAATTGAATAAAACCTGGCATCATACAAGGAACAAACGTAAGAGTTGCAGCAGCATACAGGGTACGTTTCACCCATGGGCAATTTGTTCAGCAACTTCTTCGTTATCATTCCATTTTTAGACAGCAATTTGCCACAGACCTCAAGGTGACTCTTGAGGAGCATTGACATGGATGTTACGTAAGGAATAGAAGGTAGAAAGTGAAAAGAGACAACCTCACATCTGGCAGTGACCATTCCTCTAACAATAACCAACAATAGCAAACAGATAAAGCAAACTGAGCTCTTTGTGTCAGCTGCTTTCCACACCCAGGAAGTCCCAGTGTAAGCCAGGATCCGGATGGAATTCTTCAGTACAGGCTGTGGTGTTCATGAATAGCCATACAACCTTGCACTGCAGTTACTGCACCAAAAGCCAGTCCAGTTTGACAGTGTGTGGACTCGCCACGGGATGTTTTGTAAGATGCTTTTCTGTCTTGAGAACTATCTATGTGAGCATTTCCAAAGCAATTCAAGTGTTGAGAGATATAAATCCTAGTTTGGCAGGTTCAAGTCTTCTTACAGGACACCCTCAGTACAAACCATCAGAGAGGTCATCCCAGAAACATATACACCTCTTACCAAAACTTAGGCACTGAGCAGCAACCATGTTTTGGATGGAACTCCTGGGCTGGTGTGACACTGACAAGCATCAGTGCCAAAGGCTTTTTGATAGATTTCATTTGTGGCCACTTCTAACAGATATTAGATGGGTCCCTTGATTCATTCCCCAGTTTGTCAGGAATTTGGAAACACTGTGGAAGAGTTGCATGCAAGTCATAATCAGTTTGGTGAAAAGGGGTGAAAGAAGGGGTCGGAAGGAGTGGTATCACTGTGCAGGGAGTGCCAGTAAGCCAGGATGAGCTGTAAAACCTCTGAACCCAGCTGTGAAGTTTGACAGATCTGAGGACTGACATCAATCACCACCCACACCCACAGCAACACAACACATAGCACTACTGCATCCAAAAAGTGTAATCAAGAGGTACATTCAGTATTCTAGCATGACCAAATCTGCAGTATTTCTGTCACAAAGAACAAATGGCTAAAATCAGCGTTCAGCCTTTCTGTGTTGTCAAGATCCCACGGGGATCTTATGTAAAAGACAAAAAGGCACCAAGTTGCCCTTGTTGGGCTGTGTTCACGTGGCTAAAAATGAGGGAACAATCCAGCACGTGCTGATTTCATATTCCTTTCTCGGGGTGTCTGCAGCCTTCCAAGGATATTTGTTAATGGATCCCGTTACGGTTAGGGAAGCTGGCCTGAAAACTCACGTTGAAGCTTTCCAAAATGTGGCTGCTTGCAGCTCCAGGAGGTGCACACAGAAACCTGTCAAACTGCATTGGAAGGACAGCGCTCTCACAGTGGGTGTCCTGCCTTCAGCTGCGCCTTACATCAATGTCTTGCTCCGATCCACAGCAGGCAGAGGAGGCTCTTTAATATCTGTGTACCCGGCGTGAGATGAAGAAACAACGCTTCAAACGCTGGTCCGACCAGTTTATTACAAATCTTAGTCAGGGAGATGGGGAAGGGGAGGATGGATGCTGCTGTGAATGAGGGAAATGGGGAAGGGAGGGAGGGCGATAGAAAAGCTAGGAAAGAAGAAGCAAGGAGTCTTTATGGGAAGCAAGAGGGAGGTTGTCACCACCGTGGATCCAGCGTGGTTCGTGGTTCAGCCATTGATCTTCAGTAGTGGCGAGTGGTCAGGCATCGTGTCTCTGTTGACGACAGCAGCGGTGACCGTGGCGATGATGGCCCCTTTTCAGTGCTTACCCAGGGGTCGAGTCAGCTGTCTTTGGAGAGACAGCTCAAATCCAAAGTGCTCAAGTCAGCTCTCCTTGGAGTGGCAGCTTCTGGCTCTGGGATCTCAGCAGAGCATTTTTCAATAGTTGTTATAGATTCACACTCAGAAGTCAAAACCAGCATTGCAAGTAGATGTTAAGGATGACACAGTAACAGCATGCAAGACATCTGCCATACATGTTCCAGAAGATACTTGTAAGTTTGAATGCAATACACACTGCTCTCACAGGCAGTATGAAAGATTCATTTCTCGCTTCCCCAGTTGATGCCTGCCTGACGGATGGCAGCTGGTTGCTGGTGTCAGCACACCATCTTGTGGCTGCCTGCTCCAACTGGGAGTGCTGCTGTTACGCCCAGCACAGCGCCCAGCTGCAGCTGCCTCCTGGTCATGCAGTGCTGGGAGCCTCTTTATTTCATTACCATCAGGACTCGGCTCCAGCTACACTTGTGAGGAACAAAATCGTTGAAAGTAAAACAGAATCTATATACGTGCGAGGAATTAAACTGATATTTAAGTCTAAGTTACTGCTAATGACTTCTCTGAGGATGCACTTACAGCATTAGGAAGGAACAAAAACTGGGGAGAATTTGACCAGAGTTATCAAACTAGGCATGGTAATCTGCTCTCTTTAATTAATCTACTTTAACTATGACCTCACTGTTACCACTGGGCTCATCTTGGGTGCAGATCATTCGTGGAAAGATGACACCTAGTAAGAAAGCAAAGATGCTAACCAGCATTCCTCGTTGATTACATGTTAAATCCAAGCGTTTCCCATGAATTGCCGTGTTTACAAAACATTATTCATACAAATTTCAGTATCATTTCAGATCACTGAATGTGACTGATTGATTTATTCATCCATTCATTCACTTACTCAGGTATTTATGTAAGTGCAGATGTCATTTCACTGTTTTTCTACACCTGTGATTAGTGATCCCTCTTTTTTTTTTTTTTTTTTTTTTGATCTATTTTACAGTGCAAAGAGCAGCAAATGGTTTCACTTGATTTGATTTCCTAGCCAAGATAGTGCAGGCATATATATATATATTTATATATATACATATATATATATAGTGTACATCAGACTGGAGGCCTGTTGCTTTTCCAGTTATGGGTATTGTGGTTTGTCCCATTTTACTCTGCAGTAACCTACAAAGAATTTGGACAGGTGTTTCAAAATCCCTGTGCTGTGATTACCTTCCACAAGCAATGACACAGCTATCATGCTGACAGTAATTCTTCTCAGAAACAGTGTAGAAGATGGATCAGCCCACGTGATGCATATTGAAATTTGTATACAGCAAAACCTTGTGAGCTCAGGATTATTCTGTACACTCCTCTAATATCCTTCTATTGCCCCTCCTGTAGAGAGCTGCCTCCTTCTCTTGGGATTGTTTCCTGGTTGATACACCTGTAGAAGCCTTTCTTGTTCTTTTGCATCCCTTTTCAAGTCCAGCTCCAGCTGACCACATTCTGCACAGCCTGGCAGCACCCCTTTACTACCTGCAGGACAGCTGTCCCTGCTTCCACTGCCTGTGCATTTCCTTCTTGCTCTCTGCTTAGCCCAGCAGGTCCCAGTTCAGCCACGCCTGTCTCTGACCTTCCTTTCCTGACTTCCTGCACCTGGAGATGGAGAGCTCTTGTGCACTAAGGAAGGCTTCCTCAGACATCTGCCTGCCCTGCTCTGCTCCCTTGTCTTTGAGGGCAATTCCCCAGGTGGGTTTGTTGACTAGCTCCCCAAGGAGCTGGAAGTTGGCTTTCCTAAGGTTCAGTGTTCTCTTAGATCTTACAAAGATTTTACCCTCTGTCTGTCCCGTGTCTCTCAAGATGGAACTCCAGTGTAGATGTCACTACAGCCCAGGCAGCCTCTATAACTACATAATCTGGGGAAGGAGGAGGACTTGGGCAGTTGAGGGTTGTTATTTCCCTTTGTATCCTGCCGTTAGTGTGACTTTGCCTCCACAGAAGCCTTGGTTTTAAGACGTTTTCAAGACTTTTAAGACACTCTAATGACACTTCTAATACAGTTCTAAAGTCATATTAACCATAAGAAAAAAAAAAACAACAGCAACAAAAAACCCAACAACCAACACTGAACATCAGAATATCATATCAGAATATCAAAGTAGCACAAAAAAGTGACAGAAGCATGATACTAAGCAAACTAAAGGAGAACAAACAGGTTTCTGAAGAAGCTGAAAAAAGTGTCTCTAGATTTTACAGAAATGCTCTTAAATTTCTTTACCACTTAACTGTCCTTTTTTATCCTGATATTCGCCAGGGCTTTTAGTAGTACAAAATATCAGACTTGCAGACTGCTACTTACTCCAGCATGAAGGCAGCTTTTCACAAAGAAAAATCATTCATTCTCATATCAATTATGCTGAATCCCAAGGGGCAGTGATCCACCTGAGGCTACAGTGCCTTTCTTCCTATCAGCTGTGAGTTATTGCTACTTCATAATAAGAAGCACTAAATCTGGAAACACTGGATAGCGGAACTTCCTGCATCTCTCCTTGACGTACACTGAAGGAGGGCTGCGAATAAATTGAAGCTCAATCTTTCTGATGTCTGTCACTTTTCAGTCCTCCCAGTGAGGCTGTTTAAGCGGACTTGAAACAGAAGTGGTGTAACTGTGCTGAAGGCAAGCCATATATGGTGTTCTGTAGAGTGAGAAGACAGTTTGATCCTTCTGAGCTATCGCTGATTTAATGTTAAAATGAGTATTCCTTTTCTATTATTTAAGTAAAGTTAATGACATCATTAAACACTCTTAGAAAATTCAGGGAAATCCTTTGGTCTCATGCACTTGCCTTTCAAAAATGGAAGGAAAGACAGCCGCATTCTTTCGAACATTTTCATACAAATCAACGTTCATTGGTGCTACAAATTTCTACTGCACAGGTGTCAGTGCAGTGTCTGTTTTCAGCCTTACTGACACACGCAAAAAATGACATTCAAGATCTTCTTGGATCCTTTGCACTCCCCAAGATTCCTGACCAAACCAGAAGGTAACTCCAGCTGAGGTCACCTGGAATTCTGTCACCTTCTAGTGGGTGCCATTACTTGGCCAGAAAACCCCTAACTTCCCCCAAAGCAGTGCTCTGTTTTTGTGCATCCTGTGACCAGAAAGCAGGCTGTCGAGAGCCTTACTGTGGGACAAATATAGATTCACTTGCATTCGAGGGAAGAACTGTTACTGCTTCTAGCCAACGAGCAAAACAGCATTATTTATTATTTATCATCACTAAAAATTAAGATGATTATGCTCCTCTATGAGCTGACTGGAGCTGGCATCGATACAACTCAGAGTCCCTAAAATAGCAGAAATAAAACACAGCACTGCCAGCATTACATGCAGAATATGTTTATTGTTTTCCAGCTATCAAAACATTTGAAAATATTAGCTGAATATTCACCAGGTGAAGATATGGCACAAAGACACTGGGAATCATTCTCATTTTAAACGTGTATCAAGAATAAGTGCAAAATGAATGGAATTAAAGAGGCACAAGAGAGGAAGTCAGCACAAAGGCACAAATTACTGTATGCAAATCATTTAGTGCAATCTGTCATACAGCTCACAGGTGCTCCGATTCACCAGGGGAGAACAGCACACGAACTTGGCTGTGTTTGACTGACGCGGCAGTGGGTGAGAATGGAGTGCAGCTATCAGCTGCACAGATGCTGGGCTCTTATTGCTTCTTCAGCACCCTGAGGAGTGCAGCTCAGTCTTGAGTCAGTCACGAGTTCACAAAAGGGGCAACTGACACCAAGCTGACATCAGAAAATGTCCTGTAAAAAATCGCGCGAAACGCACTCATCTTCACAGCCCTCAATAGGGAGAGCTGTTAATTTTAAAACCTAACAAGAATTATGTAAATGACTGTATAATTAACCGTGTATGTCTGAATTCTTGCTGAACTGTGTAGCAGTGATTTGCAGTATTGGAACCCTGTACTCATACACAGCTGGATCCATGCTCACTCCATGCAATGAGGCGTGCTATCAACCTGAAAATCTGTGTTACTCGGGTCACCGAGATGAGTGACAAATTGCTTCAGTGTGACACATCAGATTTTGTTACATGAATTGCAGTTCACACACATGTTCCTCCACACATGGAGGAAAGGTTAATTTGAAGGAAAAAAAAACAAATGTAACTGGTTTCAAAATGGGAGGAAATTTTAGTGCACCATTCCTATGGCGCTCCACAGTACTTTACACCATAAGCATCTGCCAGGTTTTCCATGGGGAAATTGAGTCGGCCTTTCATCTGTGCACTATTATTATCTCTGTTGGTATCAATTTCTTCATCAAAACTTTCTGCAGTGTTTTACAGCTCCCCCTCACAGCAGAAGAGTGGGGCACCCCACCAGAAAAAGACATCTGCAGGTTGGAAAAAGGCACAAGTCCTTGCTACCACAATCTTCACTGATGGGAGTGCACAGAGGAATCTGCCCGTGTCTCTGTTTGATTTTGTCTGCAGCTGCTGCGGAAAACACTCATCCCATTTTCTATCCATAGACAACTGTTGAAGTACCTGAAATTCTGAGCCACCTTCTTCAGAAATCTCTGCTGCTGGAGGACAGAGGGTGGTAAAGAGGACAAGAGATCAAACATGCCATCAAAGTAAGATTGTTTTCTTCTGACAGCCAGCGTCCATCTCAGCATCAAATTGAAAACCTAACTTCCTCGTTTCTCAGTCAGTAGGGTCAGGCTTCCTTTCATTAACAAGGGAAGTAACTAGATACTCACAGAAGGTCAGAACAGTACACAGGTGAGAAGGAAGAGTACATCATACACAGGACAAAGCTTTCATTAGGTCTTTTCGTTTCCTATTAGAAAGATGCTAATTTTATTAAGAAAGCTTCTCTGCTATCTCTCATTCAGTCTAGTTTAGCTGGCATTCATGGCACTGAGCTAAATTAGATCAGAGGGCATGGCCAAATGATTCTCCAACTTCCACCATTTCAAGTGTTAGAGGGAAATGCTGTTGAGTAAACTGTGAGGACAGATGCCTCTTTGGTGTTGTCCCTGTAGGTGGGAGTGGAATACTCCATCTTGCTAAACAGAAACAGGAAGGTCAAGGTTACTCAAAGGCAGAAATGACATTTGTTGAAAGTTTCACATTTGATTAAAGAAGAAAGACTGCGAGCTAAAGAAGCATGACTAGAAGCAATGGATGCTACATTATTTTGTATATAATGCTGTGATTCATAAACATGAATTAGCTGATGCTCAGGACAGTTGAACTATTGAGATTTAATGAGGAAAGTTCTGCCAATCAGTGTTAATAAAATTGCCCTGGCAATTATATTTATATTTATATTATATTTATATAAATATTTCTCTCATACATGGAGTACATCCATGTAAAGATGGTCAGGAGGACACGGACGTAAGGAGTAATTAACTGCAACCACTTCTGAATTCTCCCTTAATGTAAGCCAAGACTTCCCACAGTTCTGACCTTTATTTTCAGGAAATGACTATTACATAGTGATGAAGATGGCTAAAAGCTTCAATGTGGGATGGAGCTGTTTCGGATGTGTTATACAGAGCCAAGACAAGAGCCATTAAAACTCTGCACACATCGTAGTGGCAGAGCAACGAGGTACATTGCTTATGTCCCTTCTGTCAGTAACGGCACATTATTTTTTGTCATATAATCCCCTACTACAAAGGAAGCAATTATAACATATACCAATTATTTTAAAATCTTCCTCAAATTAAGAGTTATCTTAAGCAATTTCCATCCCTGAAAATGCTCAAGGCCAGGCTGGGTTGGCCTGGGCAATCTGCTCTAGAGGGAGGTATCCCTGCCCATTGCAGAGGGAAGATGCATGGTCTATAAGATCTATAAGCTCAAACTATGCTGTCATTCTGTGACTCTATGATTATTCATCTATGCTTTCACGTGCATGAAGTTACTTGAAGTTTCACTGTTACATCATTTTTCGTACCACAGAATCACAGAATGGTTTGGGTTGGAAGGGACCATTAAGATCACCCAGTTCCAACCCCCTGCTGTAGGCATGGACACCTCTCTGTAGACCGGGTTGTTCACAGCCCCATCCTGACTGGCCTTGAGTGCCTCCAGGTAGGGGGCATCTACAGCATCTCTGGGCAACCTGTGCCAGTGTCCCACCACCCTCAAAATCCTCCTTTAGGTGTCATTTGATGGATGGGAACATCTAACAAAGGGGAGTTAGTACTCTTCTTCCCTGAGAAAATGAAGTAAAGTTTGCGGGGGAACGTCTAATAAAATATAAACCCCTAGTTGTATAGGCTGTGGCCAAAGGTTAGAATTACTGTAAAAACACCCAATCCCAGAGCAAAACTGGAATCTTTAAGTAACTTTATATCCAGTGCTGAGTAGTCGTGCCTCAATTCATTAATTTGCAAAATAATCCCGCATTTCGTTGTGTTTGCTGCCAACATTTGAGCCGTTTGAGATTCCATTGGAGCTGATTTCTTCCTTTTCACTGAAGTTGGTTGTGTACAGTTTGACAGTTTGATCAGAGACCAGGGGTTTATTGTGTAGAAATGGTCTGTGTAAGTCCCAGTAGAGACATTAAACACAGCTTTCCATATTCAGCAATGTAAGGTTTCATGTCAAGAAAAGGGTGTTTCTGAAAGCAGTACCTGTAGCACATTCCCCCTCCTGGTTGTTCACTCCATTCAGATACTTCTGTCATTGCTTCTGCAACACAAAGCCATGTATTGACAGCTGTATTCAATTTTCAAAGGCATAAAAGGGAAGAGTAAGAGCGTGAACCTAGGATCGGGTGGCATAAAGGTCGGGGTGTGAAAAGAATGGTAAAACTTAAAGTAGAGCAGGCTCCAAGGCTTGGAGTGGAAACAGAGATTGGTAACTACACTGAAAAATCTGCAGTTACTGCAGAAAATCAAGTGTTCCTTTACTGATAACACAAAGACTCTCCAGCCACTGAAAGACACATGCTTGTCTGAAGCAGGTACTTAAAACTGCATCACCAATTTTAAGCACTGGCCATTTCGAGCATTGTGCTGGAGGTGCAGCACAGGGATTGTCATGTCCAGGTCCAGGACTTGCAGCAGACACGTTACAGAACGTGCATCCAGCAGCAAAATGTAGATCAAGTCTGAGCTGCTATCTCAAGACATCATTATGCATTTGTTACAGGTACGAAACCTACTCCACCTCACCGTCATAAAGGTTTTCTACTTTGACTCCATTCAATTTTCTGATTTCTGGATTTGGGAATGTTATTTTTCACTAGCTTCACTGACACTGAATTTGATGTGCAGTAGTGGAGTTACAGTCGAGTTAAACCAGTGATTCGACATACTGACCGGCAATGTTAGTCTCATTTCACAGAAATGAGATTTTTTTTCTGTTTGCAGTCACTGTCACAACATGTAAAGACTTGCTGTGACAGCATGAGCAAGGGGGGACAGCTGTGAAAAAAAATTGAGTCACTAAACATCTGTCTTAGCAACAAATGAAGTCTGAAGCAGCATCATGTTACTATTTTAGTCCATACATCTATCTTTTTCACACTGTTTTTCTGCCAGATTGTTAAAAATAACTTGTTGCTGTCTGCAAGCTCTGTGATGCGTAAGAAGATTTTGCTCCAGTACTTTTAAGATCAGAGAGTGCTGATGCAAAGTTCTCAGGCTAGTAAAGCCAGGATTTACAATTTGCCTTGGTTCTTTAAGGCAACACATTAATACTTGTAGTAACTACAGAAAGGTCCTGAAGGGACCATGAGTGATGTAGGTAGTTTAAATATGAATGCTGATTCAGTTATTCAATCAGCCAGGCATTATTTTATACATCTACCTCTCAGTGTTCATCTTTGGTCACTCTGGATGAGAATCAGAACTGTAAATAAAGCTTCTGCTCAGGAGGCAGAGTTCTAACAACAGGTGTAGTAGGTCATAAATACACACAAGAGTAATTTATTCATAAGGTGACTAGTATTCAATCTGCTGCATTTTCAGTTGAGCCATGTACCAGATGCCAACCACATTCCTTAGAGGCTTGCTGCTAATTCCTTGGCAAGGCTACAATATAAGTAAGATTACTTCAAACAAGATCTGTTTCTGCTCTATTCTTTAAATATCCCACAGTGCTGAAATTGGAATGAAAGGAGATAAGGAGCTCAGCAGCCATTTGCAATCCAATCACATGGATAAAACTGACCAGAGACAGGTTTTCCTGTACCTGTTTTATCAAACTGAAGGTAAATACATCCAGTTTATTAAAATTATTCCTTTCATTCCTGTAAGTAGATGTGCTGAACAATTTCGGCTGGGTGGCCACAGACAAAGGGTTGCTGTAAATTGCTCTATGTCCAGGTGAAAGCCAGTGATGAATGACTGGTTCCATACTGGGATCCGTCCCGTTTAACGCCTTTATTAATGACACAGATGGTGGAATTGAGTGCACCCTCAGCAAGGTGGATGATTATACTAAGCTGAGTGGTGCAACAGAAGGAAGGGATGCCAACAAAAGTGACCAGGACAAGCTTGGGAAGCTGACCCATTGGGTCCACTAATGGGATGTTCAACAATTCAACAGGACTACTTCAGCTGCTTTTAGGGATCTTTGGAAGACTCTTAAGTATTTTTAAAATGTTTTAATGTAGACATGGTGGTGCAGCAACGATTGAGAGGGAAATGTCCACTAAGTTACCTAAGAGCGAGCATCTTTTGAATCCACCTTTAAGGAAAGTGGCACGGTTCAGCCAACAAAGGGCATGGCTTCAGGATGCCTGGGGGAGGCATCTTCTGTACTGCAGTGACAGCACTGTTTTCTTCCATCACTGCAGGTCTGTCACTTTGCTGTTGCTGAAGGTGCAAAAGGGACACCTCAAGTCACCTTAATCAGCCCCATGGGAGAAAAGGCAGTGCCCTGTAAGATAGGTGGAGGCTTAATTTCAACGGTGATTAGTACTTACACTGCTATCCTGCTGCCCTCACGTGTTGGTATTTGGTATCACTCAAGATACTGATAGGAATTCTGCAGGTCTCCTGTCAGAGCTCACACAGAATCAGATTTGAGTCTAACTATCAGTGTTTAAATCCCTTCTCCCCACCTCTGTCCCAGTTTTTGCTAAGAAAAACAGAAGTTGCTTCAGAGGAAAGCTAAACCTGTACACTTCAAAGCACTTAATCTTCAATGCTTCTGGAACCAAAATGACAGATTACTTTCCATGGTTCATCACAGACCTGCAGGAGTTGGAAAGGACCTCAAGAGGTCAGCAAATCCAGCCCCCAGTAACAGTGCAGCAATGTATATATGTGGAAGAATTATGATCTTAAACACTTAACTCTGAAGGAAGAAGCACCTTGAACAATAAACTTAACTCAGAGTCCAAAAGTTACTTTCACTAGCTAGATCCTAGTCAGTGAGATCTCAAGTCCTCCTTTAACCACTACATACGGCATTAAAACCAATAAACTTCTAAGCACTATTGCGTTGTGTCCTGGTCTCTATCCTTTGTTGTGAAAGCTGTATGCACTGTACAGGAAGTCAGCAATTCAGTCCTACAATGAGTTCTTTCTTCTGGGCATTGTTTTTAACCCAGTAAATTTGTTCATGCAGCTGCTTCCAAAAAGAAACACGGAAGAATGGATGATTTACAATATGATAATACCTCCCTTTCAACAATATTAGGAATAAAGACTTTGAAGAAGACTGGCCTGTCAGATGATTTATTTTTTCATAGTTTGAACCAAAAGCTGTGTATTTCTTACCAAACAGTGCTGAAAACGATGACCACATTAACAGCTCTCAAGACGTTTCACAGAATGGCAGAGGTTAGAAGGAATCTCCTGAGGTCATCTTGCCCAAAGTCTCTGCTCAGGCAGAGCCTCCTACCTGCAGCAAGATGCCCAGCATCAAGTTCATATGCCTTTTGGATGCCACCAAGGACGGAGCACCCAGAACCCCTCAGGGCAACCTGTGAACGTGCGCAGTCACCATCGGTGAGAAAGTGTTTCTTGATCTTCAGCCAGAACCTCCTGTGTTTCAATGTGTGCCCATTGGTTCCAGTCCTGCTGCTGCACCCACAGCAGCCTGCGTCCATCTTCTGTGTGCTGTCCCTTTGGTATTTGTGCACACAGGTTGCTCAGCTGGCCCTAAGCCTTCCCTAAGCTGAACAGACCCGGGCCTTTCTTTCTCTCAGGGATTCCATAACTAGAGATGTTACTACGTCAGGTGCAGCCTCAGCAGTGCTGCTGTCATCAGTAGGCTGTTGCAGGTACAATGTAATCTCTGTCCCCTCCTCCAGTCCTTTCAAAACTAACTGCACTGCACCCCACACCAACAGAGCAGGAGCAAAGTGCACTGAAAATATAAGTAATAAGAGATTGCTCTGAAAGAATTTCTCTCCTGTTAATTGTTTTGGCAGTTGCTCCACATACAGTTAGGAATAAGAGTTAGTGCTATCACCTTGTTTATCTCCGAGTAAGAAGGTATTTGTTATCACTGTACATGGGTATGACTTCAGCGACCATATTACTATTACTGGGTGCTCACTGTCATAAACTTGCTGATGTACATCTTGGAAGTGTGGTAAATTATTTTCTTGAGGACACAAAGCAGGAGAGGGAATTAAATCAGCAGTATCACGCTGAACTACAGAAGATTGTTGGCGTTGGACAGTTTTCGTTGTCATCCTGTCTTATGTTAACTGTCCAAAGAAACAAGTGAGAATTAAAATACAACAGGATACAATTGGTGGGGTCCTGATCCAGTTAGGGACAGCGAGAAAATAAGGCTGAAGCTTTCTTCTGTATCTTAGTACCTAGGATAACATGAAACAGCACACTGAACTCTTTGAAAATAAGTTTAATTTTATCCATTAGAAATATTATCCCCATAGGTCCACCTTTCCACAAAGGCTTAGATTTTAAAGGAACAGAGTTCACATCTTCTTTTGAATTAATAAACAGCTAGATGATTAATTTCAGTATTAGATTCAGAATCTGGTCAGCTGAATAAGAAAGGAAGTCAATATCAGATAATCAGGAAGGAATAAAAACTAGATGTATGCCGTCAGTTAGTTTTTGGACCACTAAATATAACGCAGAACTGAACTTAGCAGTCAAAGGAAATGGACCAAATACAAAAAACAGCATATGATCTTCAATAGTTCCACAGATTCTGTCAGCATTTTAATGACCTTTGCACCATGTTCTAAGGTAAGTCAAGCCAACTACAATTTTCAGTTGCCATTCAAAACTAATGAAAAGTTGTTTTCTTTAATGGGCAAAAGTGACAAGTTTCCTGATGCACAGAATCATTCAGCATGGTCAACAAGCCTTTCAAAAGGCTTGTTTAAAAGAACAAATCAAATCCAAGACGCCGCTGTTCACTGTACGGTTCGCTCTTCTCACTTCATTGTTACTGATTAGTTTTGCCGTGCTCACCAGAAGCAGGCCTGCGCCCAGCATTTTTGATTAGGACGCCATTTTACGAATCATGTAGTTCAGAATGCCTCCATTGTGGAAGTAAGTGAGCTCCACGTCCGTGTCAAACCTCATGATGGCATGAAAGGTTTTCCCAGTATCCAGCTGTTGAGGTTAAAGAGAGTCGTTCAAGCAGCAGAACTTACTACACGATAGTAAAATACAGGCTATGATGATAGTTTTCTAATCTGAATAGCTCAGATGAACAGCAAGTGGACACCAGTGCTTTTTTTTTTAAGACAAGGGGCCACACCAGACCACAGCCAACATCTTCAGAGCAAGTTGGCTTGAAACAACATGGAGACTCCTTGCACTGCACTTACTGTCTCTAACTGATTTAAGGTCGACACAAGCCTAGTATGTAAGCTGCATGTAAGCTGACCACCAAATCAAGTGGTTACAATAACTGTTCATGTTTTTCTGTGCAGTCATTCTCCTGGCTTAGGTACAACAGTAACACTAATTGCATTAGCTTTCACTGGAGCTCTGTATGGGAAGAAGAAAAGCAGAAAGACAGGAGCGGGAAGCGAATCAAACTACGTCAGTTTTGCTGAAAGCTGTTCTCATCAGTGACTTTACAATAAAGTGATGAATTCACTGGGATCTATGCTCTCCCAGTTTCAGGACATTAATTGGGCATACGTAGACAACATTTGTAGGCTACTCCACAATACAGGACTGCTTCGTGCTGAATTAAGCTGTTTGGGAATGCTGCTTTTATCTCCCATCACTGCTTTCAGAATTACTGCTTCCTCACAATAACAGAATGCCAGGGATTGGAAGGGACATCAAAAGATCATCTAGTCCAATCCCCTGCCCTCAATTCTTTTACCTTCCTGAAAAAAGAGATTACTGGAAAAGACACAGTTTGAAGAGACAGTTAATTCAAGAGAAACCGTGGCAGCCCTCAGGCATTTCATACCTTGATCTCGATATTCATCTGTGGTTTTAGACTTTCAGGAATTATAATGGTGTAACGTTCTCTTCCAGTGAGTCCTAAAGTCCTTGCATCCTCCCCAGGTAAATACTGCAGAGGAATCACTCCCATCCCCACAAGGTTGCTCCGATGAATCCTCTCATAGCTTTCAGCAAGCACAGCCTTGACACCCTGAGAAGTACACAATGGGTGTGCTTATCCAGATGGCTCAGGATAGACCTTCTGCTCTCACAGGAATAGAACTGGGATGTTTGAGGTGCCCACCCTTCATTTACTGACTGTTGCTGGTCAGTAGGTACTGCTAACCAGTGGATTGCCCACAGTAACTTGATTATATGTCAACTTCTAAACATCTTAAGAAGAAAGATTGCCAAAAAACTGCACGCACTTTTCTGGGAATTCTGTGTAATTTTCCTGTGTGTTTTTTGTAGACTTCTTTGTGTCACACGTAGAGTACCAGTAGTTATTTTTGTAATTTTTGCTACTTCAGTGTTCTCCTACCCTGCATATTCCAGGGTGCAGTGTTATTGATCTTTACATGTCCATGTGCAAATACAGTTTACACAAACTTCACCACTGCAACAGTAATTTTAAAAACTTAGGCAGACGTAACCCTAAACACTAACCCTCTTAATTCGTTGCTTAAAAATGCACACAACTGTTGCATTCAAAAACTGCATACCAAGAAAACTTGAACCACCTTGGCTGCTGAATAATGTAGGACAGCATACAGAATGACAGATGTTCCACTGTACCTGGATTTACACCATGATCCAATAACAATACTGATAGGACTTCCTGAAACCTGCATGGTGAAGCAATGCTAAATTTAAAGTTCACTAATACTTCACTTATTACACTTTATATCTTCTCTGATAAGCGAGCTGAAGAAAGCAGCCTGAAGCAGACCCAAGGTTTATTGGGCTGTATGATGCAAGATTAAAGAAAATGGCCTTTCTGGTGTATGGAAAGCTAGCTGAAGTTCTGTCATGTCTTCCTGCCTGAATGGGCTCTACGAATACTTGAATATATTTGCAAACGTACCGTGGCTCTTGGACTCAGCTTGTACTTCAGAATAGCTTCTGATATCCAGAATGAGAATAAGCTACCTAAGATAATGCTGTAAGCTACTCTTCCTGAAGAAATGAACAAACTTCTAAGTATTATCCTCCTCCTACATTACTTGAGTTACTTACCAAGAGGAACGGCCCTTTGGCCGCCCAGTCTCTTGAGCTTCCTGCACCATATTCCTTCCCAGCCAGCACAATCAAAGGATGGCCAGCCTGCTTGTATCTTTCTGCAGCATCGAACACATCCAGCTGCAATGAAAATACAAAACACTTTATATACTATTGTGGGTGGAAATACACTTCTGCAGAAATAAGAAAATCGTGCTTTCACATTGAGAGCTGAAGCCCACACTTTATGCCACTTAACTCCACGTTAAGTTACATGGTGCTTTGTGACTCCCAGCCTGAACGCATTTCTACCACAGCCCACACTTTCCATTCTCACCACAAGGTTCTGCTCTCCATTGCTGAGCCTCAGAGCACCACCTTACGCAGGTATGTGTGACCTGCTGCCCTGAGTCTATGAAATCTTCAGACTCCTCCTCAGCTTTCCTTAAAAAGTGCTGAAATTAATGATGTAAGCTGTACGAAACAAATCTAATGCTAATCCCACCTACTGCCAAGGAGCCTCATTTTAAAGCGGCGTGTATACTTACTGTTTCTCCTGAAGGGAAATGGACAGTCTGAGGTCCCTGTTTATCAATAAATTTGTTCACCAGACGAATGTTTGCAAATGTTCCTCTGGCCATTACGGCATCATTCCCTCTGCGAGAACCATAGGAATTGAACTCTCGAGGAGTCAAGCTATTAATGAAAAAGAAAAGCAGGGCTGTTGGTTTAAATGCAGTCACGAGCTAGTGTCCCTGAAGCAGCTATGGATCGCTCCCATCAGGGCAGCAGCACCCAGTTCTCTGGTGTTTCTGTGGTTATTTAAAGAAGAAAAAAAGAACAGAAAAATAAAAAAATAAAGAAGAAAAAAGAACAGGCCTACTTAGCCTGGACATAGAAAGCAGCTGTACTGGTATTCTCATCCTGTGCCCTACAAAACGTATCTGACAGTAATGCAGAGATACTGCTATGTTGGGTCAGAAGAAGCAATACAATCCTTCCTTACGAATCATGAAGCAGCTTTTCTCAGCTTCACTCAATAGCTGGCTACTGAAATTTGTCATGGTTATTTGTACTACCACAGCATCTAGAGGTAGAGACACCACTGTGATAAATACCTATAGGGCAAAGAGAGAATCTTTGCTGGAAGTGAGACCTGAGGGAGAAAAACTATGTTTAAAAATATGGATGTGGGAATTAAAGGAGACTTTACCCCGATCAGTAAAGAAAAAAAAATCACAACAATATGACATAAAATTGAACTGTTTATATTGGACTATACTCAGAAGGGAGCTATTTATCATAGAATCATAGAATCATCAAGGTTGGAAAAGACCTAAAAGATCACCCAGTCCAACCGTTCACCTATTCCCAATAGCTCCTACTAAACCATGTCCCTCAACACAACATCCAGCCTTTCCTTGAACACCCCCAGGCTCGGTGACTCCACCACCTCCCTGGGCATCCATTGCAGTGCCTGACCACCCTTTCTGAAAAGTAATACTTCCTCATGTCCAATTTAGATTTCAAAGTGGGCCAAAGAAGCCAAAACAGTTAATCGCCAGTGGACTGCACAGTTTTAACCAATTTTCTCTCCAAATTTATTAAATCTAGTGAAAATACTTAATTTCTAAGCTGTCAGTACTGTTCCTCAAAGCTCCACAGAATTTGTAAGCAAAGCTAAACCAGTGAATAAACAACTTATCACATTACATTGAAGAGTGAATAGGGAGACTCAGTAAGGCCTGGTTTTGTCTTACATTGAACCCACAGTACTGAACTGACAGGCTGTCCACAGCAAAGGAGCAGTTTACAACAGCTTCTAGGCTGAAGGCAATAGCTGTGCCAGTCATTGCAGCTGCACTGAAATCCAAAACTCTGTAGTTTGTGATATCCTAGCTGTATGAAATTGCTGTACGTGCTATAAGTGAGTGCAGAACCAGTTTTTGACCCCAAGGACTGTGACCATTCTGAACCATCATATTCCATACAAACATCTTCAGTTCTCAAGCTGAATACATCTGCATACCCTACACAAGCTTTCAGAACCAGTGCCAAATGCTGAAACAACACAGGAATGCTTTCTCTTCTTCTTTTACGTATTCTCCAAGCATCATCCAAGGTACACAAGCGTCTGTGAACAGACAGCTGATGTGTGTCCATAACATGGCATAGTAACTGTGGCTCGTTTCCTCTTCCCAATCTGCAACAGGAACAAGAATGTACTACTTACCCTCTGCTGGTCAAATAACGGGCTGCAGGACTATTCCTTGCTATATTCCCAGCTGGAGATATGTGGTCCGTTGTCACAGAATCTCCAAAATTCAACAGGACATAAGCATCTTCTATAGTTCTGGGCGTCTGCAGAGCCAAAGTCTAAGCCACCACAAGTACAAAGAACATGATTTTAAAATGGTACACAATTCCCTTACCTTTCTCAAAAAGACAAAATATGTAGAAGAAATCTGCAAAATAGAGCCTCCCTTTTCATGTAAGTTAGGATAAAGAAAAAAATGGTATGAAAGATACAGTCATTCTTAAACCAAGTATGACGTCCTGGCTGTCTGTCAGCAAATTCATATATGTACAAAATGCATGAGGCAAAAAAGCTAGCTGAGGGCTTCAACAGCACATGCATGAACACAGAGGAAAATCCACGATTCCTGGACATCTGCATGCACTGAAATCTGCATTTTCCTTTAAACAGTGCTGAAACTGCATCTAAGTGCTGAACTAATTAGTGCAAAATGCAGGCAAGAATATATATGGGTCCCTTTCTTTTTCCTTCATTTGTTACTACTTAAAACTATCCCAGCTTAACAAGAAAGGGGAATTTTCAAAAATCTTGAAGCAGCAGAGAATCCTTGCAATTTTTAGAGTGGCTTGTGCCTGTGTATTAAAATGAATAGAGTGAGTGTGATAACAGCTCAGAAATGAAGTCTCAGCAGGCTATCATGGATGCTTCTGGGCGCCCTGATGCGCCCCTGCTTCACCTTCCAGGTTAGTCATGGTTGCTGTAGTGTTTGGCCTGATTCAAAGGGGGAGTGCACACTTACCAGACCATCAAAGAAAGGCGGAGACTTGATGTATGTTGACTTTGGATTCCAAGTATACAGCTTGTCGGAGGGAGCATCCAAGGCATTCCAAGATTCATTTACTGTCTGAAAAACACATAAACATTCCATCTCTAAGTTTGCAGAAGCAACAGATTTGATTTCTGCAAAAGCCTTGTATTTTTTCAGGCTTTTGGGAAGTTCTTGTGCCACTCTATTCTTTTTTGCTTTGTTTTAATGACTCTACCTATTAGAAGAACGGGTAAGGAAATGCAAGCTCACTCCCTTCATTGCAGAAGAAGAGCTACTCACCCACTTTTCTAGCATTTATCTATGTTATGAAGGCAGATAACATTTTATAACTCCCAAAGAAACTTTTCCACCACTTAAACCCCAAGAACATTTTGTTTCAGTACCTGAGGAAGACTTACAGGAATACCTTACCAAGTACAAGTTTTTCTCTGCCATTAATGCTATCAAGTAATGCAGATGAATTTTATGTCATCTGAAGAAAAATATCTGTGAGGCTGGAACATCTCAGCCTAAAATAATTGTTTAAAGCCCATAATCTGCAATATTTAGGACATGACCAGCCATAAGAACTAATTACACAGCTAGGAGTCATTTGCAATAATAAATAAAACCTCACTTGAATATTGCCACAACCAGAGCAACAGAAACAGAAGGAAAAGATTCTTTTCACTGTCTAAACCTATTCACTTAACATCTTCAGAATGGTACAGCACATAAATAAAACCACTTCCCAAAGGATTAACTTGCCTCTATTTTTTGGTAGACCTCCTTGAACATCCCAGGAATAACAAACTGACGCTCAACAGCCTGTATCTCATTTCGTGTTGGCCAGATGTCTTGCAGGAAAATCTTCTTGCCTGAAGCATTTATTCCTGTATAAATTGATAATGTTATATACATGTTACATACATGTTCCATTAAGAAAAATAAAAGTGTGCCTTCCAGCTGTGCATTCCTTCTAACCCAATAAAAACTCATGAGAAACACCCTTTTTCAACTACAAGGATCTGACAGATGATAGCTTCACGAGCTTGATGCCTGTACATATGCCTACTTTTGTGATCTCTATTGGTCTTTCAGAATATTTGTACAATAATTTAGGTTAGAAAGGACTACAAACTTCGTCAGGTTGAATTGCCTACTCAAAGAAAGTCTATTAGATCAGGCTGCTCATGAAAAACCACCACCCATATGTAATCAAAATGTCTCCCATGGAATTAGAACATAAGGCAAACATGGTTTTCCCCTCCCTCCAACACATAGACCAATTTTTGCTCTCCTGCTTGACAACTGCATGCTTAGTATCCCAGACGTGCTCACACATTTGGAGTATCTCCTTGGGACAAACGTCTCTTAAGAGCTCAATTCCAACTAGTTCCATTTATGAGGTATGAGAAGAAGCACCCCATGTCTTACCCAAAGGCTCTTTCTCAAAGTCAATCCGGACAGTTCCTGCAATTGCGTAGGCTATGACCAGCAGTGGGGAGGCTAGGTAGTTAGCACGGGTGTTGGGATGCACACGGCCTTCAAAGTTCCTGTTGCCAGACAAAACACCCACTGCTACGAGGTCTCCCTGCAAGAGTTTGAGACAAGGAAGCTGGTGCAGCAGGTTTGCAGAGTTGCATCATGCTGCAACATCAGTAAGATGACAAAGAACTGTCTCCTTCCAACTGATTCCCAAATACCTCCCAAAGAAAACTGCATTTACTTCGTACACTCCTGACAAGGTTAAGCTCAATACTGCACAGAGAATAACTTACCTATATAGAATGCACATGGAAATCTGACTGATGCATACCTGTAAGATGGCTTCAACAACGGAGTCTGGCAGGGGTCCGCTATTGCCAATGCAAGTCATACAGCCATAACCCACGACATCAAACCTAGACAGAGCACGGAAATCATCAAGAAATTAAAAAACTATTTTGGAGTTAGGTGTTTAACACCTTCACAATTAACTCCTTAGCTTACTTTCAGAAGATGTACTGTTTTAACAAATCCGTTGCTGCTGAAAACAGCATTTTCCAGAATGACCACTTTTTATTACTGCAGTGACACTCCATGTATACAGAGCAAAGAGCTGGGAAACTGCTATCCAGCAAGATGAACAACAATATATTGCCATTTATGCTATTTTAAAGCAATTATTCTTGAAAAAGAATCCATTCTCCTGTATAGGAACATGAGTCTTCAAGAAGGCAGCAAGCCTTTCCCTGCTTGGAACTAAGTCAGCCAGCACAACAGCAATGCCCTAATTCACGCAGGAGCATGTTGTAGGGCATCTGCCATATCTTTTAATCTGTGCAGAAAAAGAGTTATTCCATTGCAACACTTGGCAGTGCTTACAGTTACACACTGGACAACAGTAAGAAAGGCTTACTTACCCCAGCTGAGAAAGGTAACTCATGACTCCACTCTCTCTCAGATAGTAAGTGACAACGCCACTTCCTGGGGACAGGCTAGTTTTGATGTAAGGCTTCACCGTCAAACCAGCTTCAACAGCTTTCTTGGCAAGCAATCCTGAAAAATGCAAAGGATAGTTGCAGTTTTTCCTGGACGTGGAATAGTTTGGTGGATCAACAGGTTAACAGCAGTGTCATTAAATAACTGGAGAGCCGAAAAGGACTACAGCACTGATTACAGAGTAACCGGCTAGACGCACTGTTGAACTGTAAACCCAGTCTGCAATTTCTGTTTCTCATGGGAAATTACACTCAACAAAATGCACTCACACAGCAGTGGCATGCAGACATTCAGAACTCCAATGGTTAAACAAAGAACAGCCATAAGACAAACATCTCACCAAAAATGAAGGATTGTTACCTTCCCACCTCTGGCAGCTTAGTGCTGAAATAACAACCAACCTATTGGTGCACTCACACAAATTGCTTCCGAGTGCAGCAGCTGTCATCATCACAATTCATTATTAAAGTGCTATTTTACCAGTCCTTATTTGCAATGTGCATGGAGATGATCTAGTGGAATAGACATGTTGCCAGACACGTATTGATTCTGACCTTCTTCCGCTTAAATGAGTAGTTCATATGTGCTGGCAATGCCCAACAAGTAATTTTTACCTTTTTTCAATTGTAAATGGTAATTTTTTTTCCAAAACACACCTACTTGCATGAGAAAGTATACGTGAGCTCTGCTTTGATCCAGCAGGAGCTCCAGCAGAAAGATAATCATCACACTAATTGGCTTTTTGTCAGCTGTTCGGTACTACTAGACATGCCATGGAGAACTCCCCTTAGAGTACCTTGTGAGAAGGCCCAGACCATTAGACTTGGAGGCCTAGCAGTAGATTATATATCAAAAAGTAGCCCCATTCTTGAAATGGCTGAGGCCACCTAGCTGTCAGAGACAGCTGTTGTAAACTGGAGTTCCTGCATACTCGGTAAACATGAACAAATGATCACACTAAGATCTGAGAGGCTGACAGCCCCTCTGAAAGCTCTGGCTTCTGCTTTCCTGCAAATATCAGCTCTGAAACACAAAATCAAGCTCTAAACCAGGCAAGGAAATGACAGAACTTCAGTTACTCAGAGAAATCTTAATCCAACTCTCACAAAATCAGATTAGGCTGTCAAGGCTACTACAGCATATGCACACTGCCCACACAAACATACAGCCCCCCCATACCATTTAGAGCACAGAACATACTTCTGTAGATTGAAATAACTGTCCGTATTTTGGATTTCTTTTAGCACTGTACGTTTTATTTAAAACTCCACTTTGAATAAGAAATCATCATCTTTCCTGCGGGTATCTCTGAGGGTTCTCAACAAGGTAGCGTATAAACAGTTAACAGAGAACGAGAGAATTATTCTTTCCCTGCTAGACAAGGCCAAAGAGCAAGGCAGCAAAGGTTACAGCTGCTACTGAATCTGAGTGAGTGTGCTGAGATCCTTGGCACTGCATTTTTCAGGCTGCTGTGTATTACGCTGCAGTGAATGCATTCAGAGCACTAACTTGATAGCAACTGCAGAGACTTCTGTGCATCAAACTCAAATTTAAGCATCAAATTTAAGCTAGTAAGCTAATTAGGCCGAAAGACCAGAATCTCCACACCGCAGCAAAGAGAAGTAAAATGCATACCATTAGCCTGGAAGCTAAAGGTTTGGGGAAACTATGCTGCATTGGTGGAACAACTGAAGGATACACCCAGCTAGAACTAAAGGAAAAAAACTGAGCAAAGATGGTCTGCCTGCAGGAAAACCACTTCTCAATCCTCAGAAGAAACACAGCTCAACAGTTGTGATCATTATCAGGATGGACCTGATCCAGTTGTCCTGTTAAGGGCAAGTGAACTGGGAAACACTAACCTTGTTCCTCTCAAAGGTGCAGGACACAGAGATGGCTTGTGGTGCTGCTGGAGCATTGAAGGTGGGAGAAAATAGATCACAAATTTTTACAGATGAAGAGGATAACAAATGTTTACCTCATGTTTCTTCTGAGGAGAGCTCTGGCAAATGAAGTATCTTCTCAGCCATCAGCTTTTCACAGAATCTCTGGCTACTGGTTGAAAGTGAGGAATTTAAGACCACTGGATAGCCTTACTTACTTACTATGCTGCAATCTTTGAATAAATGTCTAAGGTAGAAGTACTGGGTAGGAAAGGACCTTTGAGAGTTTTTCAGACTGAAACCAAGAAAAGCTCGATTCCTTGATTTAATCTGCACAGATTCACCAAAATAAAACATGACTGCAAAAGGCATCCCTCACTTCCTGAATCTCCAGCAGAGGAAGAAGCACTTGCTGCTCATACTAAGGTACATCACTTGCTCCTAAATGAACCACAGTATTCTGGTGGGAGGGATGGCAGGTCCAATAATGTAAGTCTTGGCAACATCGGAGATGAGGACAACAGAAAACATTCTGGTCTTTATTTCTTTCTGTCTGTTTTCAGGTATTTAAAGGTAGCTAGCATTGCTGAGTAGTAGAAACACGGATAAAATATATTTGAGTCGTATCAAATATATCAAAGATAGAAAAATCAGGATATGATTAGCCTGTTTATTCACATATATCTGCAACATATCTTGTTTTAGTCAGCCTAAGGTGTAGCATTACACTGACCAACAGACACTCTAATACCAATACCTGTCTTTAGAAATCTGTTTTAGTTCCTGTATCTTGCTGTCTGTCAACCTCAAAATGATAGCAGCTCTTCTACTTTGCATTTTTTAGTTACTCTTCTACTATAAGCCGTGCTTCAAGAGAGATTATCCACAACTACTTGAACACCGCAAGCCAAGAGTTGCCCAGAAGAGAGATGCCCTGGCTGAGTCTGCCTTGCAGAGAGATCTGAACACAAACCACCTGAGGAGCAGCGCAGGTACCCACCCCACACAGGGAGCAGAGCAGAGCACAAAAGGAGCCTGCTGGTGGCAGAAAAGGAAGAAGGCACACGGACAATGTGGTACACATTGGTCCCCCACCACTCAAGTGCTCCAAGAAAGCCACCACCTGAGCCCCATACAGCACCACTCCAACCCTGCCAAACCCTGCTGCTGCAGCAGGGAGGGAAAAGTACCAGCCCCCTCCCTGCTGCCACCAAGCAGCAGCCAGACCTTGGCTGCTATTCCTGCTCCTCCACCTCACAGTGCTCTGTCTTTCACAGCACACAGTTTTACAACTGGCCCATCACCGTTGGAGCTTCTCCAGCTCCCACAAGCACCACAGCTGCAAGCTCCCTGGGCCACCCTGTCCTTCCTTAATCAATCCTTTTGCAATGCGGGCAGCTGCCATTCTTATGCCACCTGCCTGGCAGCCCTGGGCAACCCAGCACTGCTCAACTTGCACCTGCAGCTCCAACAGGGCAGACACAGGTAATGAGCCTGCACCTCAGTGAAAACAGTGGGGACAGCCACGCTATTACAAGTTCCTAAGTTACTAATTCATAGTTCTGGAAATTAGATGTGTGAGTAATATACCTTCTCAGTCACCATGTCCTTTTAATTTATTTATTTAATGGTTCTGAAAGTGAAATAATGAAAGGGCTTCACCTGCCATGTCCTTTTAGTCACGCTTTCATTAATTTATTTGATAGTGAAACCTCAGGTTGAATTTGTGTTTTGCCTCTCAAGAGGAAGTAGAAGCAATGATTCTAACATCAACTGAACGGCTTTCTGTAAGAGTCAATTTCTAGATTCTTAGCAGTAGAGACATATAAATAAATAACAACAACAACCAAATACTATTGATTTCAAGAGATAGCTTCCCTTATGAACTCTTTTAAGTGATACTTTCTGATTCACACTGCTATCAACCATGAGTTATACTATGGCACTGCTGATCCCTACTGGTGGGAATCTTTCCCATACATTCAATCATTTCAATACTTCTCTTCAATACATCTGAAGATCACCTTAGAGAAACAGGACATTGTTGAAACACGAGCTGTATCTTACTGACAGACAAATGTATAAGGCAACTTGTTTGGTACAACTACCTTAGCTCAAATTTCATCTATTCACATTCACACCAACTGTATTATATGACAGTATTTCAATGGTGATAAACAAGAGAGTGGGAGAAAAAAATTCACTTAGGACCATTTCTTGGATACAGTTCAAGTGAAAACGACAAGGCTCTGGGGGACAGAAATTCCAGAGAGGACATTTTTCCTCATTTATGTGTCCTTACCTACTCTCAGACAATTGTTCAGACAGCTAAGCATATGCTTCATACTCCGCTGATAGATAAGAGCACCTCCAGATTTAAGCCAACAGACCCTTTCCCTGCAGTGCTGACTTTCAGTAGTCCCTCCTCAGCTTCTATCACAGATCTACAGAGCTGTTTTTGTGCATCTAATCAAGTGTCAGAGGTGCTGGTTAATTCAGCTCCAGTTTGACCTGGAGAGAAAACAGTGCAGGAAAAACTTCAACCCATATTTCCAGCTACTATGTCCAGAATTTCTTCTGCTACTCCTTCAGGACTACTCTCAATTCTAGCATGCCAAATGATGAAAACAGAGTTAGGGTTGTCTTTGTCTTCACAACACACAGCCAGAGCCATAGAAAGACTACTGCACATAAAACCGAGCAGATATACTTACCTGCTCCCAGCATGACTGAGGGGTTACTGGTATTAGTACAGCTTGTAATGGCAGCAATCACTACTGAACCATGGGACAGCTCGAAGTCACAGCCCTCAAAGTTAAATTTGACTATGCTGTTGTGTCGATCTGGGGCAATCTGGAATCCTTTGAATCCTTGCTATAAGAGGAAAAAGAAAGAATCAAAAAGGATGCCTCCAATGTTAATAATTTGACTGGAAATCAGCCGCAAACTTCCTGAATGAGAAGTGTGTGCAGTCACACCAGTGCTTGCACTGTGCTGGAGGTTTGCATCTTTGGTCAAAGTGGTGGACTAAAATAATTTCCATTGCTCTATATTCCATTCTCTTTTTACTGGTAAAACAGTCTTCAAAGCAAAAGTGTTTGGGTTTTCTTCCTGCATGAATGTATTCCCCTTTAGTACGCTCAGGTGCTTCTGACCTACTTGCTCTGGATTCCTGATCACATACTGGAAAGCAAAGATTCCCCAAGATAGTCTTGCTACACAGCCTAGTCTGAGATTTTAGGCATAATATGGACAACTTTTAAGCTGCAAAAATCAAAAAACACAAACATATGTTGCAAAATGATTTGAGACAGTTGATAAAAAGCAAGAAGACACTGTTGGCAGCATAAAGCAGTAATTTTAGAGATTTAGAATGATAAGGTCCTTTAGTGCAATTAGAAACGTAACAAATCACTGCAGTTAAAACTTCTTGATTTAAATCACTAAAGTGCTGCACTGCTATTTAGCAGGTAGAGTTATTCTATGAGGTTATCAGGGAGGGGTACCATATCAAGTAAAGATTCAAACTGATTTTGTAAGTTTACAAGTTTGGGCATAATATTTTGAACTAAAATCTTGCTTTTCTTTCAATGACAATTTTTCATTGGATGATGTAGAGAGAAGTCACAATATTCTCTAAATGTCTTTTATTCTGTCACTAACATCAATGTGAAAGAGTCATAGACAGAATTAGCTTTGAACTGCTGAACCTAACTTGAGTAGAGAATGCAAAAATACCTTGCAGATCTCAAGGCTTAACACACTTTGAAAGCCCTGATGTGGAGCTGGCCAGCCATCACACAGGTCAGTGCAGCAGCTACTTTGTCCAAACTACAACAGTACCCAACGTAGCTTTTTTTTAGAGATCCCAATCACACAACAAACCTGCATTAGGCCTAAGACTGGCCTAAAATCGGAAGGAACTCTACTTCAGTAAGACAGCCAACAGTTCCAGGTGAAAGAACGTTCAAAAGGAACACTGACATCATTTTCTATCCTGCCTTCAAACACCAATCAAGCACTTTCACTCACTTCTCAACAGCAAAGCAAGGAACAAACTAGTCAATCCCAGAATGTAGTTCCTAAACTATTTCAGAAGCATACGGTAGTTTGTAGACACATATCTTCCCAGTCACCTTTGCTCCCAGACAAGTCTCAAAGTCCTTCTTCATATCTGACACAGCAACTTTGTCCTGGGGTCTTTTCGGTCCGCTGCAGCAAGGCACAACAGTATGAAGATCCAACTCAACAACCTATTCAGTAAGAACAGCAGAGAGGGATTCAGCACTTATGACAAGCTGAAGCCACTTAAGTCACACGTGAGCTTTGCTTCATTGCTGAATTAATGCTAAGCCTGCACATTGTTATGTTTGTAAGAATCATCAGAGACATATGAGAAGGGAAAGATCAGAAGAGCAGGAACAGTTCTACACTAAGACCCTGCTCACTCCCAGGTGTGGCTCCCAGAAGTAGCCCAATCATTGAAAGCTCAATGTGTGATGGAATCATCTGAACAATGTAGACGGTGTAGAGAATTACATCCTTTCACATACTAGTAACAGGATCCTTTTCAGAAAACAATGCTGTGGAGGAATTCTGATACTGGCATCAAGCAGAACAGAGTACTTATGTGTACCCTAGGGAAAATATTCAGAGAACTATGAGGAAAACAAAGATACTATCATAGTTTCTTATTCCCCACCCACGTTTCAACTTTGTCTTTATAGTGTTTCTTTCTATTTTATTTTTTTTTTTTAATAAGCATGCAAAACTTAACATAAGTTAAAAAATTGAACTAATCTTGAGTCACCTAGATATAGACTATGATCTTGATTTTGTTGCACAGAAAAAAGCTTGTTCGGTATCCAGTTAGCAAACAAAGCTTTGGAGTCTCCTTATCATGCAGTCAAGTAAGTTGCTGAACATGCAAGGGAAAAACATGAGACAAGGCCTACAGAGAACACATCTGCATTATCTTCAAGAGCTCTGTTCATTTCTGGACCAGAGTTCTCAAAAATACATGGAACCAGCCATGCTATCTGCAGCAGGTAAAGTTCAGCTGACAGTCTATACTGATGACCAAATTTTCACATCTGGAGACTCAGCTAGCTGGCTCAATTCAGAACTCAGTGGAATAAGACAGCTGTACAGATAAAGTCAAAGGAACAGAAGGAGGAGTACTCTGATTAGTTTTAGTTACTTTAAAAAAGAGACAACAGTCACATTAAAATAGGGCAGGGCATAAAAAAAAGGAGCCAAAACACAGTAATTTCTAACCTGTGTGAAGTCTGGATCCTGAGAGGAGTTCTTGAAATCTCTCAGCATTCCCACAGCCTCAAGATACTTTTTGGTGCACAGAACTTTCTCTTTATCACGGCCTGTGGCAAAAGCCAGATACAGGAAAAAAAACAAAAACACAAGTGGACCTGAGGAACAACTATTTGACAGAAAGCAAAACAGGCTATTTCACACTGTTGTGAACACTATTCCACACTGCACTGTGCACAAAAGGACTCTTTCAACACATGTACTAGGGACTCCCTAGAAGGAGATTAATTGAGCAGACAGTGGCTTCTGCAGAACAAAAGCAGCCTAGGTTCCTGCTTCTGTAATCTGGACAGCCCGTGTTCAAGGAGGCCTTAGCAGCAGACAGATACAAGACAACCTACAATTCTGCTCTTCCTAAATATGGCTTCTAACACTAAAAGCAAGAAACAAGCTGAATAAGCAAATACATGATAAAAATACATGATAAAAGCTTCGAGCTAACAAGGCTTCACCATAAACACTTTGGGCTTCTATTCACTTTGGCCTTTGATCCATGTCTCTTCCTGTAACTAACCTGTTTGCACCAGGTATCCAATGCTGATATCATCCACTGGGAAATAGGCAGCTGTTGCTCCGTACTCTGGACACATATTGGCAATGGTGGCTCGGTCAGCAATTGACAGCTGGGCTACACCAGGACCAAAAAACTCCACAAATTTACCCACAACTCCAACTTGGCGAAGGTGCTGTTATAAAAATACAGTGACTACATCATCAATAGGTATCAGGAGACTTGAGTAAAAATTCTACACACATTTTAAAGCAGGAAACTATGTATAGTAAACTACATTAGGAAAAAAAAGGCAGAGAGCTGCAAATTCCCAAGAAGATAAAACACAGGCATGTGGTGCTCCTTCTGAAATACTCTGCCTCTCACTTAAATTAGTGTCTATCTTCGAATAACTGCATTTATCCTAACTTCTCTCTCTAAGGAGAAAACAGCGCGCACTGTTTTGCCAGTGAACTCCTGCAGGCAGGGGAACAAGAATAGCTATCCCCACAAGAATCAAACTGCAAATGTTAGAAAACACAACATTTGGATGGACTTAAAAAAAAAAATTAACTTTCCCCAGCTGGAGGTTCTCTCTAGAGCCAGCAACCCATGATGAACGTATCTACCAGACTGCTGAGCTTCAACTCAACATTACCGCTGACTCAGTTAATACTCTCAATTCAGTCACAAGCCACAGAGTGAATAAACATATTATGAGCATGTGAGCAAAATGCCCATAAATCAAAGACCTCAGACTGTAGAACTTACTGTTTTCAGCTTCTACATTGCCTCATTCTAAGCGTGGCCTTCAAAAGAGAGCCATTCTGTTTATTTTGAGATGATAAAGAATTGAGAACTTTGTACAGTGCTGCTCCAAAATGGGCCTACATGTGAGGAATTAAACAGGCCTTTAGGCACCAGCACTCTGCTCTATTTTATCTACATTTTGGGAAACAGATTTGCATAACAAATTTGGGTAGTTGATTCCAATCCACAGAGCAATAAGTCTGAAGCATCAAAACAACTACATGGAAGTGTACACAGGGATCCTAAGTACACAGCACATTTTCAGCAGTAATGACCAAAAAAAAAAGGCATGTTCATTACCTTGGTAATGGTGAGCACTATGTCAGTGGATGTTACCAGGGGCTGAGGGTTTCCTAGCAGCTTATAGCCAACCACTTCTGGAAGCACCATGCTGATCGGTTGGCCCAACATCACTGCTTCTGCTTCAATGCCACCAACACCTGGAAGCAACAGAACTAAACCATCAGACTATCCGAAAGACACACAAGAGTCAAATAAACCTACGAGGTAACTATTTTATGTTGACTTAAGTTGAGAAGGCACACAGTAAAACACGGCTGAGACCTCTCTGACAGATGTTTGTCTTCAGTTTTTGCAAGGCTGTTTTTTTTTGCAAGGTTAAGCTTTAGTTCCATATTTCTAGCCTTGATCCTCGGCCATCAGATGGGATATTAGATAAATCTAAGTAATTCACTCAGAACTTGGATTTCACAGTGAGCAAGCAAAAGTTTCATTTAAAGACATAAACATGCCATGAATAAGCAAAGAACAAAACCCCTCACAGGGCACAGAACATTGGTGTGCTGTTTGTGAAATGTACAGTAACTACTGGTTATCAATCAAAAGCAGACAAGTCGTTTTACAGGAAGGAAAGTTTACTCTACTCAAAGATGTAGGTTGTTCCCTGCCCACGGAATTGGGTAGGAACTAGCTTATCCTTAAGATCCATTCCTAACCCAAACTATTCTATGATTCCATAATTTTGAAGCATACAGACTATTCTGCCAACAGACTATTCACTATGAGCTACTGCACATACCCCAGCCAAGTACTCCCAAGCCATCAACCATGGTGGTGTGTGAGTCAGTGCCCACCACGCTGTCGGGATAGTAGTAGCCATCCTGATCCATCACCACTCTTGCTAAGTATTCCAGGTTCACTTGGTGGATGATCCCGGAGCCTGGTGGAATAATCCTCATGTTTTTAAAAGCCTGAGAGCCCCACTGAAACAAAAAGTAGAGTCAAAAGTTTTTAACACACGTGAGCACTGCAAGAATTTATGTCTGTTCCATCTTCGGTCATGCAAATAAGATTAACTACTTCAGTACCTTTAAGAACTCAAACCTTTCTTTGTTCCTTTCAAATTCCAAATCCTGATTCTTTTGCAAGCTGTCTGATCTGCAAGTGAAAATAATCATCTGTCACAATCAAAAGGATCCACCTGATATGTGTGGTCAAATACGCCAAAATGGTGAAAGAAGAGTTATTAGTTAATTTTAATGCTGATCAATCTCAGCTTTTAATGTCATCACAGCAGCAAAACGAAGGTAATCAAAATTGCTTGTAAGGTAAGCAATATTGCTTATTTAAGAAGTTTAGTTTAAATCTGAGCACTGGTCTGCATATCATACAGATGGTTGGCTTGAATCTTGTATTTTGGGAAAAGGGAGACTACATCTGCATCAGAGCAATGTGAAGTTTTCAAAGCCTTGATAAATACAAGGAAACCAGAAAAGCAGAAAGGCGAACTGGAACACAACTACCTTGCAGTTTAAATTAAGCAGTAGCTACCCCCATGCTTTAAGACAGAAAGGGTTAACAAACTTTCCACTTATACCAGCTCCCTAACCTAGGGCTGAAGAGTTTGAAAGAACTAACGCCCAGAACTGGCCAATATTCTCTCCACACCTACAAGGTCCTAGTAGAATCAGAACAACGCTGGGACAAAAAGTAACTATCAGCCAAAAATTATCTAAGTAAAGTCCTGAGTAGGACTGATAAGATGAAAGTTATTAAAGTAGACAGGAAAAGTGATCAAAACAGTGGGAAAGTGGGGGGAAAAAAAAATTGTACTATTTTCCAAAGATCTCATAAAACTGATGCAGATGTCATTTACAAGTTTTAAAATGTTAGGCTTCTAGTTTATTTAACCGCTGCTAAAACACCCACTAAACTCACTGGTAAGTCTCATTTTTAATTTTGTGACTGTTTCTAAATTCTTCAGTGTTAAGATTCACAATAACCTCCACAAAAATTTGAAGGCAGCTTATTTTTGACAGGAGTGTATGTCAAAATATTTTGCCTTTTTTCTCCCATCAGTTATGAAACCGAAGCAGTGAGCTCGTGCCTCTATAAGCCTTTAGCCAAAAATATTTAAAAAAAAAAAAAAAAAGGAAGGAAGAAAATGGTTACATTTAAAACTTTCCATCAACATTCCGCTCTGAAATAAGCTCTATGTTACATCTCTGCTCAGAAGTTCATTATTTTTGCTTAGCAGAGCCCCTGAAATATTGGCGCTGCTAAAACGTTCTTTTATTTCTGCTTTTTATTCTTTTTTTTTTTTTTTTCTGTAATTTAAGAGGCCTGCTTCAAAACTATCTCTTACAGAGGGCAATAAATACAGAGCATTTCTGCAGGCAAGGCAATTGCAGACCAACAAACTTCAGAAGTTTGGTACACAGAAGGAAACCACAAAGAAACACGCACTGGCAAGATCTGTTCCAAAGAGTATTTTGGTAGACTCGTGTTTACATATCAAGGTAAAAGGAACCCTCTGTAAAGGTCTTAGATTTAACTGTGAGTCTACGAGCATCTGTCTGCCTGCAGCACATTCAGGATCAGCCTGCATTATGTTTCTTTCCTATACTTTTACCAGACATATTAATCAATATCTTGTGCTCTTCCCTGTGGAGGCAGAGAACCAGCAAACAGCTGGTCAGGGCAGCTCAGGTCTGCTGTTACACAAATAAGGAAGAAAGGAGACAATCTTGCCTCTCCTTTCCACGAAGCCCCAAAGGTCAAAAAGTGCAAGTGGAAAAAAGCTATTTCTGAACAACTAATAATAATGCAGTATTATTATGGAAAACTGTGATCACCAGAGGTCTGGACTGAGCCTGTTTCTACTGACATTCAGTCCAGGCTTGTGTGGCTGAGAAAGGCATCACAGAAAGAATAACATTTCTATTTTGTTCACAGCAACTGATGCAACACTTTGACTTCATCATTTCTCAAGTTCTACAACGTTCAAATGCTTAGAATATCACCAATTGCATTACCAGCTTCCTAATATCAAGAAGTAAGAGATGTTTTGAGATTCTTACCGCCTGTTAAAATCAACCTGGATGGAGTGATCTATCACTAGATCAGCAGGACAGATAGGATTGATTTTTTCAGGGTCCCCACCAAGTTTCTTCACAGCATCACGCATTGCAGCAAAGTCAACAACAGCAGGTACCCCACTACAATAGAAGATAATTAGGCAATGTGAAAGGAGGAAAAAAAAAGGCAAAACAAACTCAGCCAAAGTCCTGAAACTCAGAAGAGATACCTGAAGCCACACAGGAAGCAAACTATGGTCTCACCCTAAGTCTTGGGATCATTACTCTGCTTCAGAGACAGTATTCTCTGTACTGTGTCCAGTTTTGGGCCCCTCACTGCAAGAAAGATATTGAGGCCCTGGAACGTGTTCAAAGGAGGGCAACAAAGCTGGTGAGGGGTCTGGAACACAGGGCTGATGAGGAGAGGCTGAAGGAGCTGGGAATGTTCAGCCTGGAGAAGAGGAGGCTCAGGGGAGACCTCATTGCTCTCTATGACTGCCTGAAGGGAGGCTGCAGTGAGCTGGGGGTCGGCCTCTTCTCTCGTGTCATCAGTGATAGGACCAGGGGGAATGGCTTCAAGCTACGGCAGGGGAGATTCAGGCTGGACATGAGGAAGTATTACTTTTCAGAAAGGGTGGTCAGGCACTGCAATGGATGCCCAGGGAGGTGGTGGAGTCACCGAGCCTGGGGGTGTTCAAGGAAAGGCTGGATGTTGTGCTGAGGGACATGGTTCAGTGGGAGCTATTGGGAATAGGTGAACAGTTGGACTGGATGAGCTTTGAGGTCTTTTCCAACCTTGGTGATTCTATGATTCTATTCTTAGACAGATGAATTCAGAAGAACAGGAGAGACTGAACTGTATCTGCATTCTGAGTGCTGTAACAATGAAAAACTAAAACCAAAACTCATCAAAGTTCATCAGGGAGATTAATATGGCTGGGACTCTAGAAAAAATAGTTCAATTCAGCATTCCTTTGGGTCCTTGAATTTGTTTCTCTTCTTTTGCTCTGTTCTGCTCTCCTTCCCAGTACGCTTTAAAGAAAAACAAAAACAAAACAAAAAATTTGGGGCAGGCAGAGCAAAAAAACAACTGTGTCCTTCTTTCCATTCTCTGCTATGTTTATCAGCTGATTTCAGGGCAAAGGCCATCTCTTCCAAGGTTTGTAAAATGCATGAGAATCTTCTTCCTGATTGGAGGACTGAAGTCCCTGGGGGACTTCAATTATGCAGATATTTGCTGGAAAAGCAATGTGGCCAGGCACGCACGGTCCAGACGGTTCCTGCAATGTGTTGATAACAACTTCCTGACGCAGGTGGTTGAGGAATCGACGAGGAGAGGGGTACTGCTGGACCTTATTCTCACTAATAGAGAAGGGCTTGTCAGGAAAGTAAAGGTCGGGGGCAGCTTGGGTTGTAGTGACCACGAGATGGAGGAGTTCAAGATCCTGAGTGGAAGAAGTAAAGCAAAAAGTAGGATTGCTAGCCTGGATTTCAGGAGAGCCAACTTCGATCTCTTCCTGGACCTACTTGGAGCTATCCTGTGGGCTAGGGTGTTAGAAGGGAAGGGGGCCTGTGAGAGCTGGTCGGCATTTAAGCAGCTCTTCTTCCAAGCTCAAGATCAGTGTGTCCCTGTGAGGAAGAAATCGGGGAAGGGTGGCAGGAGAGCTGTGTGGATGAGCAAGGAGCTCGTGCACAAACTCAAAGGAAAGAAGAAGGCCATGAAATGTGGAAAAAGGGTCAGAGCACATGGGAAGAATACAGGAATGTTGTCAGGGCCTGCAGGGATGCGACGAGGAAGGCTAAAGCCCGCCTGGAATTGAATCTGGCAAAGGGGACAAAGGATAATAAAAAAGGCTTTTTTAAGTACGTTAACAGTAAAAGGAAGAGTAGGGACAATGTGGCTCCCCTGCTAAGTGACGGGGGTGTGCTGGTAACAGGGGATGCTGAGAAGGCAGAGATACTGAATGCCTTCTTTGCTTCTGTCTTCAGTGAAAAAGCTCCCCCTCGGGAATCCGAGACCCTGGAGGTGAGTGAGAGGGTCTGGGGAATGGAAGACCTCCCTTCTGTCAGGGAAGAGGTGGTCCAGGAGCGCCTAGGCAGCACCAATGTTCACCAATCCATGGGACCCGATGGGGTGCATCCATGGGAGCTGAGGGAGCTGGCAGAGGTGATTGCTGAACCGCTTTCTATTATCTTTGAGAGGTCTTGGAGGACGGGGGAGGTGCCTGAAGACTGGAGGAGAGCCAGTGTCACTGCGGTCTGCAAAAAGGGCAAGAAGGAAGATCCAGGCAATTATAGGCCAGTCAGCCTCACCTCTGTCCCTGGAAAGGTGATGGAACAGCTGTGCTGGATGCCATCTCCAGACAACTGGAAGAAAAGGAGGTGATCAGGAGCAGTCAGCACGGGTTCACCAGGGGGAGGTCGTGCTTGACCAACCTGGTAGCCTTCTATGATGTTGTCTCTGGCTGGGTGGATGGGGGGAGAGCAGTGGATGTAGTCTACCTTGATTTCAGCAAGGCATTTGATACTGTCCCCCACGACATCCTTATAACAAAGCTGAGGAAGTGTGGGATAGATGAGTGGACAGTGAGGTGGGTTGAGAACTGGCTGACTGGCAGAGCGCAGAGGGTCGTCGTTGGCGGTGCAGAGTCTGGTTGGAGGCCTGTAAGCAGCGGTGTTCCTCAGGGGTCTGTGCTGGGTCCGGCCTTGTTCAACATCTTCATCAATGACCTTGATGAGGGGATGGTGGCCACCCTCAGCAAGTTTGTGATGATACGAAGCTGGGAGGATTGGCTGACAGCCTGAAGGCTGTGCTGCCATTCAGTGAGACCTGGACAGGCTGAGAGCTGGGCAGAAAAAAACCGGATGAGGTTTAACAACAGCAAGTGTAGAGACTTGCATGTGGGGAGGAATAATTGCATGCACCAGTACAGGTTGGGGGATGAGCTGCTGGAGGGGAGCTCTGCAGAGAGGGACCTGGGTGTCCTGGTGGACGACAGGTCGGCCATGAGCCAGCAGTGTGCCCTTGTGGCCAAGAGGGCCAATGGCATCCTGGGGTGCATTAAAAGAGCGTGGCCAGCAGGTCGAGGGAGGTGATCCTGCCCCTCTGCTCTGCCCTGGTGAGGCCTCATCTGGAGCACTGCGTCCAGTTCTGGGCTCCCCAGTACAAAACAGACAGGGATCTCTTGGAAAGAGTCCAGTGGAGGGCCACGAAGATGGTGAGGGGCCTGGAGCATCTCTGCAATGAGGAAAGGCTGAGTGAACTGGGTCTATTCAGCCTGGAGAAAAGAAGGCTGAGAGGGGACCTGATCCAGGTCTGTAAATATCTGAGGTGTGGGGGGCAGAATGGCGAGGCCGGACTCTTTTCAGTGGTGAGTGGAGACAGGACAAGGGGAAACAGCTGGAAACTGCAGCACAGGAAGTTCTGCACCAATGTGCGAAGGAACTTCTGCACAGTGAGGTGAGGAGCACTGGAACAGGCTGCAGGGAGGAGGGGGGGAGTCTCCTTCTCTGGAGATGTTCAAGACCTGCCTGGATGCCGACCTGTGCGACCTGCTGTAGGGAACCTGCTTTGGCAGGGGGTTGGACTCGATGAGCTCTGGAGGTCCCTTCCAACCCCTACAATTCTGTCATTCTGTGATTCTGTGAAAAGTGCCTTCCATGCCTCCGCTAGTTTTACGGGTAGAGCAAGGTATTCAAGACTTCCTAAAGAACAAAGGACCTGACTACAGAACACCTCTATTTTCAGAAGTGGATTTCATTTGGGAAACCCTCTTGCATATCAATATATCCTACCGTGCTACTTGCTGAGACAAAAATGTTGTCCGTGATGTGTCTGTAATGATTTAATACCATTCAGTATCCCACAAAGAACGAGCTTCTGCAAGAGTAGCATGTGGTAGCAAGAATTTGTTATGAACTCCTGATTATAAGAATGCTGTTAAAATTTTAAAATATAGCAGAAGCCCTGCAGGAAGAATCATGGTTGAGGTGTCAGGAACATCTGGAGGTCCTCTGGTCCAGCCACCCTTCCTAAGCAGGGCCATCTACAGCAGATTGCCCATGCTTACACATATCTCCAAGGACAGAATCTCTGCAATGTCTCCTGGCAATCTGTGCCAATGCTTCTCCTCCCTCAAGAAAGTAAGAAAGCATTTCCTCACGTTCAGAGGGGACCTCCTGTTTTTCAGTTTGAACCCATTGCTTTTTGTCTGTCTGTCACTGGCACCACTGAAGGAGCCTCACTTCATTCTCTTTCCACCCTCCATGCAAGTACTTTAACAAACTGGTAAGAGCTGCCACTCCCCACCCCCTGCCCCGAGCCTTCTTTTCTCCATGCAAAAAAGGCTCCACATTATCTAGCATTCAGCACTACCAGCTGTTGATGTTCAGTAGCTTGAAGCAGGTTGTTGGTTTTGTTTTTCCCCCAGAATATGCATACATTGTGGAAAGAAGCTGATGCCGCATTATGGATGGATCTGAGGGAGGGCAGGGGTGGAAGAAGGCGAGATGAAGATTCATTTACCAATTTACAAACCTCATGCAACTGAAAAGAAGCAGAGATAATACTCATCTATATACTCAGAGGAACTCAGCATACCTGCAGAACAGTGAAATCTAGTAAATTCAATAATCCTAATCCACGATCTATGGATGTAATTGTTATGTGGCTTCTGTAAGGCTACCAAAAGCTCCATTTTCTAAAAGCTCCCACTCAGGAACATGTTTTTGAATACAGGTGCTCTGCAGACTTAAAGCAAAACTTTTACAACTCAGCTAGAAAGAAAGGAGTAAGAAAAGCAGTAACAAAGGGAACAAAGCTTGCTTATAAACTGGTTGCCTTCATACTCTTTTTTTTTTTTTAAGGTTTGCAACAGCCAACAGACAAAAATGAGTATCTAGGAAAGCAATACTTTTTTTTTTTTTTTCAATTGAAGCTCTGTTAGTTTTCCAAACATCTTCAAAAGTTGAGCTGTATTGGGCCCCCATCCAGTGGCCACCATATGGGGAAATGCAAACCAGGAGGTACAACAGGCAAGACACATTACACTCCTGAACAATAAAATAAAGTGACAGCTTAGTAGCAGCACGGGGCTTACCACAGAAGAACTGAGATCTCTGCTCTGTACAAAGGTACAGGACAAAAGTTCAAAGTAACGTGGACTTTCATGTCAAAAGCCCTATTAAAAACAGTTAGGAGTTACTGTTTCACCTGAAAATTTACTTTGCACATCTAACAGGGACTTACTAACATATGGGTATTACCACCACTGCAATAAATGGGCCCAGTCTCAGAGTCCATCAGGTAGGAATCTCAACTGACATTTTTGGGGAAAAGTAGGCATTTTTTCAGAAGTCTTTAAAAATATACACTTGCAATAATAGTGATTTAGAACAGAAAGCAATGGTGGGGCTAATAAATGAGGACTGAGAAGTGTACAATATTAAAAGCTAGAGCCTCTCCAAAAACAAGGAAAAAAAAAAAGAAACCAGCAAAATCTCCTATTTCAAATTTCTCCATTTGCACGCAAACACATCCATCTTACTTTCTCTCCTTTTTTGGGGAACTTCATGAAGATATTTATTTCTGAATCTCAGAGGTACTTCACCTACACTTTTATTACCAGCATTTGCCTCCCCAAGAGCTGTCTGCACACTAATATCCAGGAAAGCTGAACACAGTCACTCCCAGCATTTCACTGCTATTGCTTCTCTCAGCTCATCCCCTCCATCCCAAGCTGAGTAGTACTCCTGCAGATTCAAAAACCACTCTTGCTAGCTGTGGAGAGCATCAGACTCACGTGAAATCTTGCAGAATAACTCGAGCAGGCTTAAATGGCACTTCAACATTCTTGTGTTGCACCACTTTCCAGTTGAGAATATTCTCAACATCTTGCTTCTTCACTAGGAACTCATCACAGTTTCGGATTGCTGCTTCCAAGAGGACTCGAATAGAAAATGGAAGGCGTGCTGCATGGGCAGGAGGTAATAAAGAGGTTATAAACACAATGGAAAAATACAATTTTCTACCTTGAATGACTGAAAACAGTTTAGATGATTTAACCGTTTTCTTGTCCTCAAGAGATGGAGAATGAAAGTGAACCGCAGAATTTGTGCATCTGCTAAACTTTTACTTCAAGACAGAAATAAGTAGGCCACTCCAAAAGTAATGCCTCCTAATTATTTCCACAGAAACTACAACAGATACAAAGAGAACAATAACACCATTGCAGGAGAAAGCTGTCTTCTCTCTGGCCTGACTGTAGAAACTTGAGCCTTCAGCTTATTCACCACCACAACGTGGACAGAGTTGACGGTATGTCCACGTTCCAGGAAATCCTGGAACCTTTCCTTTTCCAAACACCAGCACACATCACTTTACCTGCTGAGGGCTGCATCTTGAACTTTTTTGGCCATTCACGCCACCCCTCTATGGACTGCCATTTTGACTATGGCTTATTAACCAGGACACAGTTACTTTCATCTTCATACTGGTTAAATAGGTCCTGACAGATCTGCTTACAGTGTTCTCTCCATTCCTGTCTGAGTAATCCTGGGACCTGCCTGTCACAAACCTGTGATATTCCAACACTGCCACCATTATCTCCAATGTATCAGTGAAGATATTCAGCTCTGTACACAGCTCCCTGGTTGCAATCCCCCCAGTTCACATGGATGACCTGATCGAGATGCTCTTCATTTCACGGTGTGACAGCCATGCAAGGCCATTCAGAACATAGCTTGTCTTTCACTGCTGCAACTGCTGAAACACATCACTCACCACCTCGCAGTGCTCATGTCCACCATTTGGTGTCCATAACCATTCAAAGAGCATCAATGAATGTCAATGGATGCAGTGTTTTCCACAGGGAGGAATTCAATGACACACCTCTGCTTCATCTGCACTTCCATGCCAGACACCCTTCTGTCAGAACACCCCTCTGCTGCCATTCATTGCATGACAACAAAATGTAAGAGAAAATTGGCGGGAAGATTCAACCTCTACTGCCATATTACCAGCATCTTTCCCTGATATAATGAGTCAGCAATGTAGGAAGCATTACCTTTGGCTTAATCCTCATGCATGTGAGATGTTACCAAAGATTAGAATAGCCTTGACAGCCCTACCATAAGTAATGGGTATGAAGAAAAGATAAAAGCTTATCTGCAATAATGGATGTTTGAGATCCTCTCTTTAAATATTTCAATTCAAAAAAAAAACCTGAGAAGTCTGTTGTAAAGTTCTATCCAGGGTCCCAGAGACACAGAAGTCATTTAATCACTTAGAATCACTTGCACTTGTGGTTTTTTTGTTGGTTGGTAATTCACCACCACCGCCACAGTCAGTTGGTGCATTACTCCATCTCTCTGCTGGACTGTGAGAATTTCACCTTTTGTTTTTTTCTTTACAGAACATGCAGCTTATTCCTCTTGAGATTTTGAAATAAGACAACTGCTAATAGCATACATGCATCTGCCTGTCTCTTAAGACTCATCTCTGCTTTCCAGAGACCAGGTCCACAGTTAGTTCATTCCTCATTTACACAGTATCTGAGCTTGCAATGCATTTAACATTCAAACAAAATGTTCCTTCTCTTCCAAGCTTGTTTCCTGAATTCTTCCTAATCACTTGTTTTCTCTTTGAAGGAAGAGGAACACTCCACATGGGCAGCTATAAGCTATAGATACTGGCTTTCTAGGTCAGTGGCATGGGTTGTAAGGTTTTTAACACTGACAAACAGAAGTTGCCTAAGAATATTCAGGAATTGCCAGTGAGAAAAAGCATCTTCGGAAACATTTCTCACCTCCATTCATTGTTCCTCTTATATTTGAACAATTTTTCTGGATGACTTATCTATATCAGTCAGGTCATTTCCAGCCTTTCACAGCTGTGGAGTAAAAACTTGGATCTGGCTAGCCCTCCTTATTCATTTTGGAAAAACACAACTGCAACATGCAGTTTGCATGCACAACATGATGAGAAAAATAACACTATCAAACTGCTGGTACTTCCATAATTCTAAGTTTCCAGAAATAAACTCTGCTTTTCTGTTTTCAAGAAATATCTTCTGAACTCATAATCCTCTCCATGACTGTACAGTCACAGATTCATTATCACCCCATGCTGCAGTGCCTCTGGTACTGTCCATCAAAGCTAATCAAATGCTTCCCCTATGTTGTCAACGTACCATATCTCACGTCTTCCAATTTGCTCAGATTAAAGAACTTCTTCTGAGGCTGTGTAGCATCTAGTGGCTCCACAATCCGTACAAAAGGGTTGCTCATGGTTATTAAAGACACCTCGTGTCCCTAAAATACAAAAGAAAAAGAATTAGCACTGTCTTCACAGCATGTGTCCCACGTGCAAAAGACACACTCCATAACCCCACAAAATGTCTGTTCCATGTATGTGCAAAGCCCATGCAAGACAAAAAGGCACAGCAAAGCCTGTATTAGTAGTGCCCTTTCCCTGCAATCCGCTTGTAACATGTCCTCAGAGATAAAAGCTGTGCAGGAAGATAAGAGCATTGTAAAAATTTAAGAGGCATCACATGACTTACAAAACAAGTTTAATGTCTGAACTGACATTGCTTGCACTACTGTCTTCTTTGGGCTATTTCTGGACAGCCCCCTGAGCCCCTGTGATGCAGTAACTACAACAATGCAATCTTGTTGAAAGCTAAACAGAAAGTCATTCGCATTCAAAATTAAAAATTAACATAATTCAACCAAACACAAACATGATGATTTTACTCAAGCTAGAAAGAGTGACACAGTAAGATTACCAACCCTATCCGAATATTTGAGAATCAAGGAGTCATCTTGCCATCAGCAATATCTCAGTCCCCACAAAAAGAAAATTAAGGCTGACTCTACTATGAACATCTTCAGATGGTTTTTGTGGCTATCCTCGCAGTTCAATGGGCAGAATATTCCACTAGGATATAGGACTTTTAACACTCACACAAGTTAAAGTGTCCACGAATATCTCCAACATCAAGGCACAAAATGGCCTGAATTCATACTGGAAACATCTCTCCATCTTCAGAAAAGTTTAGCTGCATGTGAACTGCCTGCTGAAACAGTTTGTAGGACACTAACACCTGAATTCTATCCAAAGCACTTCTGGGAACACTTCAGGCTGACATATGCCTGGGAACAAGCCAACAATTTGAGAAAAAGAACACTGTTTTCATCCTTTGCCAGGCAACATGATTATCTTTTTCTTTAACAAAAAAAAAAAAAAAGAGAGATAAAACTCAGTTTTCACGCATCACTGTTCCTGTCTTCTTTCAAGTAACATTATCTCCTTGTGTCTCAGTTTTTCAAACAAGCAAGAACAAAAAAACAGTATGAAATGCACCACTTTGACAAGCTTCCTTGACAGGCTGGTGCAAATGGCTGCACGAAGACCAAGACTTGTCAGTAGTAATGTGTTGTGTTACTGATTTGTGTTAACGTCAGGCCAAAGGCTGAATTAGTTTATTTCACCCATCGGACCTCATTGACTCTTCAGGAAATACAAATACACGGAGAATTACGGAATCATTTGAGTTGAAAGGGTCCTTTAAAGGCCATCTAGTCCAACTCCTCTGGATGAGCATGGACGCCTACAGCTCCATCAGCGCCTGGTCCAGCCTGACCCTGAGTGCCTCCAGGGATGGAGCAGTCATTAGATCTCTGGGCAACCAGTTCCAGTGCTTCACCACTCTTATCATAACAAACTTTTTCCTTATATCCAATGTCAATTTCCCATCCTTTAGTTTGAAATCATTTCCCCTTGTCCTGCCACAGCAGACCCTGCTGAAGAGTCTGCCCCCTTCCTTCTTGCAGCCCCTCCACAGATACTGAGCGGTCACTCAGTCTCCCCGCAGATCCCTGTCTCCTCCAGGCTCTCAGCCTGTCCTTGCAAGAGGTGTTCCATCTCTTGTGTAGGATTCTTAAAGCACTCCAGCACAAATCACATCTCACAAATTTTCAAGTTAAAAACAGTTAGGGGTGACACAGATGGAGAGAGAGGGAAAACTGAAGGTCTGAGGAATAAAGTATTGAGATAAGAAATACAAGAAAGGAAAACGCCCTGTATTCTGCCACACAAAACAAGGGAAACTTCTAAACAAGTTAATTAGAAGCAAATTAGAAAGGTAAGAAAATTAACAGATTGCGACCATCAAAACAACTGAAGTTAAAATGAGGCACCGCTTACTAAAGACTACAAATCTGTGCTTGGAAATTCACAGAAGCTTCCCTCTTTCAGGGAAAAAAAAAAAAAAAAAAAAAAAAAAAGAAAAACAAAAGCTTACTCTGTAGCATTCACTGACAACTTACCTTGATTTCTTTGCAATATTTTTTTTTTTGTCCTTGCACAAGACCAAAGACCACTTACTTTCTGCACTGTATTGCCCTAAAATTCCAGCTGCTACTGACATCTCACCTCTCACATTCCCAACTACAAGTCATTTGCTGAGATTCCTTTTCCCAGCTTTGCAGATACCACTCCCTCACACAATCTCACCAAATTTTGGTCGTCCTCTTCTTTGGTAACCATGACTCACACAGGTATTCCCCTTCTAAAGCAACCTCAATGCTTCTTGGACTGAGCACGATTGAAACGAACTTCTTCCTTTCCCTGATTGCATGCTATGATCCTAATGAGTTTTATTTTCTGCCTTCCAAGACGAGAATTTTATTTTATAGAATACTCATTTCATTTCATGGAAAAGCCTGACAGATAAAGCAGAAGATCATTACTTCAGTATGACCATATGACTCCACCGTACTCAGCTGACACACTTTTATCTAAGTACAAACTGAACTAGGAACATTTCTCATTTAAGCCAATGTCTTGGCAACCCACAGAGGCAATTCAATCACACATTACTGACTTGCTACCATTTCTTTGCCATCATCAGTTAGCTGAACAAAGGTGCCAAACTGTGAGGTCGCCAAGGCTCGTGTGCATGTTCTCTTATCTTACCTGGTCAAAGTGACACAAACAAACCTTACAACCTCGTAAGCTCCACGGAGCCCCCAGCAAGAATTGAAGTATAGAGAATAAATACGAAATTCTTAACAACATTGCTGCAAATTTCACGGCACAAATCCACAAACAGTCTACTATTATTTCCAAATAAACTATAAACAAAATGGCCAAAGCACTGCACTCGAGTTGCTGACCTGCCTAAAAGTTGTGAGGAAGCAATACTCCATAGGTTAAATCCACTAAAAAAGAAATCATACAATCACAGAATGAATCCTAGAACAGCTTGACTTGGAAGGGACCTTAAAGATCAAGTAGTTCCAACACCTCCTGTGGGAAGGGCTGCCACCCACTAGATCAAGCTGCCCAGGGCCCATCCATTCTGGTTTTGAATGCCTTCAGGGACGGGGCACCACAGCTTCTCTGGGCAACTGTGCCAGGGTCTCACCACCCTCTGAGCAAAGAGTTTCCTCCTAACACCTAATTCTAAACGTCCTTTCTCAGTTTATGATTCCCTCTTGTGCTATCACTATCAGACCGTGTAAAAGAATCAGTCTCTTTCCTGCCTACAAGCTCCCTTTAACACTGGAAGGCCACAGCAAGGTCTCTCCAAAGCCTTCTCCAGGAAGAAAAAGCCCAGCTCCCTCAACCTTTCTTCATAGGTTCTGTCATAAGCAACTTGCTGATGTGGTACTCCATCACATTACCTAGGCCTCTGATGAAGATATTGAAAACCACTGGGACCAAGACAGAATGCTGGGGGACTCCACTCATCACCAACATCCACCTGGACATACAGCCATTGACCACAGTCCTCTGCCTGCGACTATCCAACCAATTCCTGCTCCATCAAACAGCTCACCCATGAAATGCATATCCCTCCAACTTAGGGATAAGAATGTGGTGTGTGCCCATACTGAAGGCTTTGCGCAAGTCCAAGTAGGTGACGTCCTTTGTCCACTCATTCCATCACAGAAGGCCACCAGACTGTCTGAAGTAATCGCTGCAGTGGATACTGATTAACTCGAGATTGCAACACAGAGTATTTATTCATTTCATGTAAATACGCAGTGAGGTTAGCCAGCTCTGCCTGCCAAACACTGGCTCAGTATGCAGGGGTCACAACGCACGGTCACAGCAACAGCTGAACATGCAGACTGAAGAAAGCGCTGGATCTGCTGCCTGATGGCCGCCACACTGTTTGCACAGAGGTCACTTCTGAAATGGGGATCTGCATGCACACCCTTGGGAAGGCAGAAGTGCAAATGAAGAGCTTTCTCATGCTAAGAGCCACAAGTCACCCACACAAGCCACACTCCTCCTGGCTCCGGAGGACAGCATTCACTGCTGCCTACACTCAGGTCTCTGACTAGCCCGACTCTAGACACCCATTCCCTCACCTCTATACAATTCTGGATGCTCTCCTATGATTTCAGTGGCTTCACATCTGAGAAAATGGGTCAGAAGGGAAGCAAATTAAGTTTCCCTTCAGCCTGCTTTGCAGAGCAAAAGAAAACTATTTTAAACTCGATTTAGCATCTTTAAGGCTACATAAATGTACAGTGGATCAGAAAGCAAAGAAAACAGATGACTTTACAGAAACAGATTTCAGAGCACGAGCATGTTAAGACTGGGGGGCAGATTTTCCGTGAAAGTTGTAGCAAAAATAATTTCAGGCAAACACAGAGAAAAAGAGAAAACTAGCAAGAGAAGTTTTGGAGTAGAGAAAAAAGACAGAAGTTAACAGAAAGCACCATGATAGAGAAGACCACCACAAACCCAATGACTTGCGTAAATACTGCTAGGTCTTCAAAAAGCTTCCTTCTGTCTCACAAAATCCATGCCTTTGTGACTACATACTTGAAGCTGAATCTGGAATAAGGATGTTTAGCTTTTAAGCATTACCTGTACAAATCTGCCTGTTTGCAGTATGGTAAATTTCACTTTCTTCAATCGTAATCTACTAAAGCAGCAACATTCCTTCCTTTGTACAGTCCCTTTCAAATATCATCTGCCAGGACACAAATCCTCATTCCTTTAGCCTTTTCAAAGGTTGTATGATTTCTATAAAGTGAACAAGATGAACTACAATTTTACTTCACTGTTTCCTGTGCCAACCAACACAGATTGGCAAACACTGGTCTTGTTTATATTAACGCTGAACATCTTTAAATCTCAACTCCTTCACTATTAATAGTTACCCATTCAGAGTGCTATGCCAATGCAGTTGCTCAGCACTCTGTCACTCACCTTCACATCCCATTGGAGTGTATTTTGAATTTTCACACAGACTGCACATCAGCTCCTCACAAGAAGTATTTTCAGTCTTTCTTGTATCCCAGCTCTAGAACTCTCTCCCTCACAGAAGCAAAAGTGCAGAAAGATTCTCAGCATAGGCATGGAAACCATGAATACCAAGAGGGGAACATTTATTTGGACTAGGCCATAACTTTCCAAATATAAAACAAGGAAGCTGTTTTTCATGCATGTAACACTTGCCCTTCCAAGCAGAGAATGAACTCGTAGCTAGAACAGCTGCTCCTTAAACAACCATTGGAAATGATATAGGAGGGTTCATATCTCTCCAGCAACAAAACTTTTTATCGTGACGCTCTACCAAAGCATCCACACTAGCAAAATATGTGTACATCACCCTCCTTCTATCTCTATTGAGTCGATCAGTAAACTCTATTCACCATGATAGATCAGACATGTCCTTGCAACAACAGACTAGCAGGAGAATGGGCCGTGATGTATATGCAGATCTCTGTGGTAGACCACAGCACTGGATGACCATCTCAGCAATACACTGTCCTGGTTTCAGCAGGACTAGGGTTACTTTTCTTCACAGTGGTTGGTATGATGCTGTGCTTTGGATTTAGGAGAAAAACAACACTGATACCACACTGGTGTTTTAGTTGTTGCTGAGTGGTTCTCGCACTGAATGAACCTTTTCTGTTTCTCATGCTGCCTTGCCAGCGAGGAGCTGGGGCTGCATAAGGAGCTGGGAGGACAACAGAATCAGTCCAGCTGATCCAAAGAGGTCAAAGGCACGTTCCACACCATATAAATTGATGATGAACCATAAAAAAATGTGGGGAATTGGCTGAACAGGCAGCCATTTTGCAGGACTGAGCGGGCATTGGTCAGTAGGTGGTGAGAACTTGCATTGTGCATTACTTCTTCTATAAGTATATAGCTATTATTACTATTACTTTCCCTTCCTTTTCTGTTTTATCAAATTGCCTTTATCTCAGCCAAAGAGTTATTGTCCCCTCGATTTTCTCTCCCATCCCAGTGCAAGGAAGTGAGAGAACAGTTTGCTGGTGTTCGGCTGCCTGCTGGGTAAAGCCACAACAAACCACTGCCTCTTTTATTTCATCTTTGATATCTCAGTTATTGCACTGTATGGCCAATAATTTTGGCCAGCAAGCCAATGTGATTGCCAAAAAACTCTCCATCAAATTCAAAAAGTCATGCATGTCAGGTGAAGTTCCCAGTGACTGGAAACAGGAAAAAGTCCCTTGCAGTTTTAAGAGAGAAAGGAAGGCCTGGGGAACTACAGGCTGGTAAGCCTCACCACTGTGCTTGGGAAAATCATGGAAAACATTCTCCTGGAAACTACAATAAGGCAACACAGGGATGTGATCTGAGACAACCAGCATGGCTTCACCGAGGTCAGATTGAGTCTCATCTACCTGGAGGCCTCCAATGACGGAGCCACAGCATCAGTGGACAAAGGAAGAGCAACTGATGTCATCTGTCCAGACTTGTGCAAAGCCTTCAATACCATCCCACACCACATTCTTATCTCTAAATTAGAGACTTGGATAGTTATTCAATGGGTAAAGAATTGGTTGGATACTTGCTGCCAGAGGGTTGTGGTCGATGGCTCTATGTCCAGGTAGATACAGGTGATGAGTGGTGTCCCAGTTCAACTTCTTAATCAATGGTACAGACAGTGGGATCAAGTGTATCCTCAGCAAGTTTTCTGATGACATCAAGATGAGTGCTGCATTCGACAAAACAGATTGAAGGAATGCCATCCAAAGGGACCTAGACATGGTTGGATCCACAGGATCTTACTGAGATCCAATAATGCAACATGATAGGTGTTGCACTTGGGTCTGGGCAATCCCAAGTATGTGTATAAGTCAGGAGAAGAACTCACAGACAGTAACCCTGGGAAAAATGACCTGGGGGTTGTGATGGAAGAATTTTATGGTCGGACTGGATGAGCTTGTAGGTCTTTTCCAACCTTGGTGTTTCTGTGATTCTATGAAAAGCTTTAAAAGAGCCAACAGTTCACGCTTGTAGCCCAAAAGGCCCACTGTATCATGGGCTGCATCAAAACAAGAGTGTCCAAAAGAGCAAGGAAGGTGACTGTCTCTGCTCTGCCCTTGTGAGGCCTTACCTGGAGTAAAGTATCCAAACCCAGGACCAGCAACACAAGAAAAGGCATGGATTTCTTGGAATAGGTCCAGAGGAGGGCCACAAACATAACAGGAAGGATAGAGCACCTGTCATCTAAGAAAGGTTGAAGGAGCTGTGTTTGTTCTGCCTGGAGAAGGCTTTGACAAGACCTTGCTGTGGCCTTCCAGTACATCTTATAACCTGGAGGGAGAACAAATTTTCACGTGGTCTGACAGTGATTGGACAAGGTAGAACAGTTTTAAACTGAAGGAGGGGAGATTCTGATTAGATATTAGGAGGAAATTCTTCATCCAGAGGGTGGTGAGGTCCGGAACAGGTTGATCACAGAAGCTGTGTATGCCCCAAACCTGGAGATGTTCAAAGCAAGGCTGGATGGGACCCTGGGCAGCCTGATCTGGTGGTTGGCAACCCTGCTGACAGAAGGGCGTTGGAACTACATGATCTAAGCTCCTTTTGGAGCTATGCCATCTCAGGATTCTAAGATTTTAAACCTCAGCTCATAAAACTAAACACCTAATGGTTTGACTGACTAACGTAGACATCAATTAGTAGAAGTTATTTTCCCTTGGCAGCTTGTAAATTGACTGTTACCAGTGGGAGGAATGAGTTAGCATAGAATCACCAATTGGGCAGTTTAAAATGAGCACCTTATAGGACACGAGAGTGGTTAAATCCACCAAATGTAATGGTGGAAGACTTAGACCTGCAAGGATTACGGGAATCCATGAAGAAACTTCCAACTGAAAACTGGGGAAAGGAGAGGTTAGTTGGCAGGACTGCTCTGGGGAAAAGGCAGAAGACATATGGATCACTCACAGCTGCAGCAGCACATACCACCCATGCTCAACCTGATCACATCTGTACCAACACTGCGATGACTGTTCCCCCTCCAACAGCACCAGTTATTTACCTTAGTTTTGCCTACTCAACTGGTTGACATTTGTGTGCATATGTGGATGTAAAAATCTGAGAGGAGCTGCTACAGAACAGCATATTACTGAGTTGTAAATCCATCAGGACAATACTGAGCATGCCACTTGTGACATTAGTAAGAATCACGCATGGCTGAAGAGCACTTCTTAAACCTAGGTTTACTGCTCTCCTCCTTAACAGAAAGTAAGCGTCTGCAATTTACACAGCTCTACGTATGGTTTCACATTCTGCTCACCAATGGCCCTAATTGAAGGCATTGACAACTCAATTTTCAGTTTACCTAAGTTACAGATTTCTTACCCATGAATCAAGATTTGGAAAGTGGAAGAGCAAGGAAAGCATTCTTGCCCGTGTTAGAACTGGATGATCTTCAAGGTCTCTTAATCCCACACCACCTTGTGGTTCTGTGATCCCTTAGCAGGTCAAGTAGGCAAGAAACTTCAGTCATGTTGGAATTGCAACACGTTCTGTATGTACCTATCCTGCTTGAAAGAACGTTTTAAGCATGTTGGCAGAAGTCTCCATGCTTGATATCAAGGACAGCTTCTTCAGCATGAGTCAGGGATCTGCAGTAGTAACACTCTGGTAAGTAAATCCATTCACAATTCATGTCAGTTTGAGGAGTGAAGGGGGAACACAGATAGTTGTGTGATAGAAAAGAATCAGCTGAAAAATTCAAGTTGCTTAAGAAAAATGTTTTTGTTATCCTGGCATCTATTAAAAAAAAAAAAAGAACAGCAAAAACAAAACAAAAAAACGAAAACAAAACGAAACAAAAAAAGAAATAGCCCAGCATTTGGATAAAGTTCAACACCACCAGTAGAACAAGCAGAGTCTTGTTTTGTACTGTATCTAGCTATTATAATTACATCTGTAGTTCTGTAAGCACACAGAACAGATGAGTACAACTACAGCTGCAATAAACACACAGGTTTCTTGTTCTGATTAAAAAAGCTCTTACTGTTTAATACTTGCTCTACCTGTGACGGATAAGGCCACTGTATAAGAACCATGCAGTGCTGCCCTGCTGTGAACTACCAGCAGTGACACTTGAGTACTATTAGAGCCTTCAGAAAGAATATGTTTCTCCATTGCACAGTGAAGCCCATAGCTACACAGATCCTTAAAGAGAAGTGCACTAACTTTATGACAGCTGAGGAACTATTCCACTGGTATAAACCATGGCATTATTGTGCATTGGAAGAAAACACAGCAATCTGTAATGGAGTTTATTTAAAACACTCCGCACAACATTTCAGGGAGCCCATTTCAACTCAAAGCTCAAAAGGAACTTTGTCCTGGAATGCAAGTGAGACCCTGAACTGCTGACTTTATTGCTTCCTCCTAATATCTAAAACTTTGACTGCAACATGAAAGCGCACACGTTTTCAGAGCACAATGAAGCATGTGTTCGTATAAATGATATATTTCACTGGCTATCATAAACACTCTGAGGATTTCACTTCGTTAGCAGTGCTGTAGTACCGTGTAGAGACCGTGTTTGTGAAATCAAGCCTTCACCTTTTTACAGAAACTCCAGCTCCAAGCAGGCTGGAAGTTCAGATATGTCCAGTTTCAAGACAGTAAACTCCCTCAAGTCATCCCTCTGGAAAGCGACCTTCTCCTCCCTCACCTAACAAAGCACGCTTTTTGCTCGAGGGATCATTGAAACACTTCCCGTGCACACATCTCAGCAGTTTTTGATGATCCAGGTGAGTACACATTATCCAGTATCTTCAAACAGCCTCCAGAACACAATCTAACCATGTACTTAACAAAATCCAGATCCTAATTAAGCAGGCAAGAGTGTTAAGGGAATGCTGTGTCAGCAGACTCATCAGTGAGTGCCCTAGTTAAAACCAGACTTTTTTTTTTCCTGCAGAAAAACAAGCAACATTACACTTAAGAATAAAGGAAAGCTTACCTGAGGTTATAGCACACTGAAAATTGAAGCTTTCAATATTTTTTTTCCCCTTAAAGAACAACTTTAACCTTTTTCCTACTACTGTACAAACTTGCTACTCACTTCCCCCATCTTGGCAGTCCTAGACTACTCATTAATAAAAATGCAGCATGGACTAGTTTTAACAAAGAATTAGCTTTCAGTGTTAGGACAAAAAATATACATATATCCAGGGGCACATGCAGAAGCATGTTCCCAACAATAAGTGAACATGGGAGCACTGCAAGAGAGCTGGAAACACAGATCTCAGTAAGAACCTGGAAAAGTTTAGCCTGAAATTCAGTTTCAGAACGGGGGAATTAAAAAAGACATTTCGTTATGGGGGACTAAAAAAACATTCTGCTACTGGTTTTGTTTCGAAAGCCTCACGTGAAGGTTGGCAAGACGGCAGCAAAAGAGCATGAGGAAGGAAAACAAATTGGGGATACTGTCAATTAGCCCTCTCCTCATTACAGAACCACCATTTGAGTTCTGTGAAGTTCTGGTCCTGCACCCATTGGAGCCCCTCTGTGTGAACTGCCACTGCTTCAGAACAATCACAAATGCGTAGGTGGAAGGATGAAGAACTGAAGAAAGAATTATTAATGTTGTGAAACAAATCTGGCACCATCAGGAAGAAGTCCTAATTTTTCAGGTCACGGCAAATTGCACTCTGGAAGTATAGCAAGAGATTTCTCATTAATACATCTCCAACTTAGAATTTCAGCAACTATTTGACCATTCATGCAGACAAATCCAACTTTTAAACCCTCTGGTTTCAGTTTGCAAGCAGAGCAACTGAGTATCTGATAGCATTTCATCAATTCCAGCCAGCCATTACAAGCGCTTACTAGCCACAATCCCTGAGGAACCAACTGAAGTTTCAACAAAACATTTCTAATCAGCTTTTCCAGAGTTTTCCACAAAAAGACCAGAAAGAAAAAAGAAAAAAAAAAAAAAAAAAAAAAAAAAAAAAGTAGAGAGTATTTTGCAAGTTCCTGGAGTCCTTGCCCTAAAATTATTCTATGTCCTGATGCCTATGACAGCGTCCCAAATATCTGGAGGAAATGTTCCTACCTACAGCAGTAGCCACTCCACAGGCAACACTGAAGGCAATAACCATGAAAAATTCTTATCTTCTATTCACGCAAACAGGGGAACCTGGAGAAAAAGCCTCATCTTTACCTTCTCACTGTTCCTCTGAGGGAAACAGATCACTCTTCAATTCTAAGCCTTTCAGAAATTTGACGCATCATAACTGTGTCACGGAGAAAATTTCCAGTTTTACACATTAAAATCTCACAGTGAGAATATGTGTTAAAGAACACTAGCAAAATAAATTTCCCACTGTATTTACTACTTAAATATCAATAATATTTCTTCCATTCCAGGTTTTCTGCTATTATTGCATAAGCTCTTGCATAATTACCAGAAACACTTTATTGGAAATATCAAAGTGGGGGTGCATCATTCATGGCTGACACTCAATTCAAAGGAACCAGAGGGAGGCAGGGGTCCAATTAAAACGTCGTATGACTCGAAATGAAGTTCGAAAGACCTCAAGCCTTTAGTTCTGCATCCTCTGTAAGAGAGCGTCCAAACTCCTCCACACACTGAAAAGCTCTACAACGAGAATCCTGTCTGTCTTACAAAGCCCAGGATAAAATACTGACAAGTTTTCGAGTAACTCCTCATACACATCAAAAACCCAGAGGGCATAAGAGTCAGCCGCACTTCCTACTGTGTGTGCATTAAATTCTCCCTCTGCCCTTTGAAGAACCAACAATCCCCAGAAGTCTATTAGGACATTCTGACCAAGCACAATTGCTTTCAAGCCAAGCATTACAAAATAAACATCCCAGTGTTAATATTTGTCCCTAGGGTGGTCTTCCTCTACTACCGGTAACGAGCCAGACTGAACAATGGCAGCAGCACCGCGGACACACGGAACCCAAAAGCCGGAGCGGATCCGCCCGCAGCCCCGTTCCCGCTGCCGAGCGCGGGCAGCTCCGCCCGTAGGCAGCCTGAGTGCAGCCTTCCCCCGGCCGCCTCTCCTCCCAGCCAGCAGACGAGGCCGAACCCCCGCCGCCGTTAAGGGCCGCGCCGCAGCGGCGTGCCGCCCTCAGCGCGGCCTGGGCCGCAGGATGGCCGCTCCGCGTCCGCCGGCCGCCAGGGCGGATCCGCGCCGCCACCGAGCGCAACCAGCAGAGCCCGGCGCCGCACGGAGGAAGGGCGGGCGGCTCGTGGCGCCCCCCCGGCTAAGCGGGAGGGCGACGGGCGGGCACGGCGGCCCCACCGAGCGCCGCACTCACCGGGGAGCTCGCAGGAACGCAGCGCCGCCGCTTCCCCGCCGCTGCCGACGGCCTCGGGAGGGATGGGGCGGGGGCAGGCCGGCTCCGCCCGCAGCCTGAAAGGCTTCCCGCCTACCCCCCGCCCTCGCCGGGGCGGCCGGTCGGTGAGGCGGGTCTGGCTTTCTGCAGTCGCTCGGCGTTTTTCGCCCGCTGCCCCTCGGCGCTGCGCTCTCGGGATCGCCGTCCACACAGAGCGCAGCCCTCGGCACGAGGGGAGGAGCTCGCTGTCCCGGCTGACCGCGATGGTGACGGCAGCCCTGAAGGAGATGCAGGAGTGCAGCGTCCTTCAGCTGTCCGATGTGGGGCCCTTCTAAGTGTACAGCGCGCCTGTGATACAACGGGTGCGTTTGGGGCTTGTATAAAGCGTATTAAAATGCATATAATTGTAATGAAAGCATTAGATAAAGAGGAAAGAGGGAAATAAAGGTCTGTAGGGGTTGCACTGTCGTGTCCTTCTAGCAAGGAGGGTGTCTGACTTCGATTCACAAATCCACCTGGTGTGGGTTAAGGTGAAATAGCGCTCTGGGTCCATAGATACGTGTAGAATCACGGAAGTGCTTGGGTCTGAAGAGTCCTTAAAGCCCACCCAGTTCCAACCCCGTGCGGTGGGTAGGGCTGCCCCCCACCACCTGGGGCTGCACATCCACTCTGGCCTTGAGTACCTTCAGGGATGGGGCAACAGAGCTGCTCTGGGCAGCTGTGCCAGGGCCTCACCGCCCTGAGCTTTATCACGATTTCCTAACAGTATCTTGTCTAAATCTCCATTTTGTACACGCCTCTCCTTACCAGCCTCAGTGTCTGGATTTATGGAACCTCCTCTCACTTCAGTTCCAGGATTGGTTGAGTGACACTAGACCCCGCTGGGTGTTTCTCAGGCATCATTCTGAATCCTTGTCTTGCGTCAGTTCCTGGAGTAGCTGAGACACGAACTAAATCCAAGGAAGACCAGGCTATTCCCCAGGGTTTAACTGTATCTTGGAGCACTGCACAGGCTCGCTGTTCAGTCACATGGGACTTGTGCCTTACATGGATAAAAAGAGCTTAGATGGACTCATCACTTACATGTGTGAAGAGGGCTTGGATGTCTTGCCTGTCTCTGGAGAGCATCTTGGAGAGTAGTGACAAGGAGACTTGCTGCCTAAACACCAGGAGAAACAGATGGCCAGCAGTGTTTTGTTGTTGCTGTTTTGTTTTATTTTTCCCTGCAAAAAGTTTGTGAAGAACGAAGAGGGCTACCTGCTGACGCTGCAGGAGAGAAGCAGATCTAAGGTGCATGATGTGACGCAAGGAGTAAAAACAAGCACTGTTCTCTGCTGGGAAGGGTTGCTGGCACCTTGTGCAAGGCTAGCGATGGCTCTTCTGATTGTTTATGGGATAGTTTCCTGCGTACTGACCTGCACTGGCAGATCCTCCTGCCTACAGACTGTCAGGCTGGAACATGTAGACCAGGGAAAATAAATATCAGGATCTCAGGGTCTAGCAAAGAAGATATGCTGATTCTTGTTTTTAACCAAATACTACAGTCCTGGCTCTGGCACACTTGATATTGATTTCAGTGGTGCACTTATGTTTCTTAGGGTCTCTCTGTATTTAAACTTGCTGTTGTATTTATACCTCTAGATGTCCCCTCATCTACAAAACATAGTACTTTTGAGTTATCTCTCAAAATCTTTTACAGGCTGACTTGCTTTGTGTTTGGCATAAGTATCTCGTGGAATAATGTACATCCTCCCTCTTCTCTTTTATAATGCAAAGACTTTTGAGAATATATGATTGGCTTGGACATGGAGATGGACATTTATTCATAATCTTCTTTTGCTGGAGAGATAGACTAAACTGAGTTTTTCAGAATGAATAGTTCATAGTTGTAATTTGACAGTAGAAAGAGAAAGACAATGTTTTTCTTAGGACACTACAAAATAGTGATGATTTTGGTAGTAGGAGAAGCTGGAGAACTTTTGAAACCTCATACTGCCTTCCTTAGGATTTTGGACCATGCATTAATTGTTAGCATTCTTGATTTTTGTACATTTCAATTATATTAATGATATAATTTCCTTTTGTTGTGATAAACTCTGGAAATAACCCTTCGGCCACTTCCTTTCAAAGAAAAGGACTGTGTTTTTTGTTGTTGTTTCCAACAAAACAGAATTATAAGATCTATGCTCGGCACCAAATTTTGAATGATTGATGAAATCCTTCATGCCTAGAATGCCAGAGCAATTGCTGCAAAATCTAATTGACCTAAGATATCTCGGGGGGGGGGGGAAACAAAATGTGGGAAATAGCAGGTCAGCAACAAAAATGAGTAATCTGTTTGTCAGCTCTAACTTCCCTCAGTCAAAATCTGCAAGGTTTGTAATTTCTGTTCCATGTGGAGGAGGCCCCAAGACGTGCAGTGGGAGGGAAGCCTCTGCAACACTGCTGGTTATGTGCAATGACACAGAGGCTGTGACGGGATTGAAGGATAGGCTGTCCCTTCGAGGGTTTATAGTAATGCTCTCTGAAGGTTATTGTAGGTTGGCTTTTGCAGTAAGGAGTGTTTGAGGCTGTTATTCCTCTTAGCAGAGTTGAATTGGTGGTAATGTGGTTCAGTTTAATGACTGTGGTTTTGTCTCTCTCCAAAGATTGCTAGGAAGTTGAGTAGGTTAACCCCATTGTTTGTATGGAAGATATTTAGTGAAATAGATTCTTGGTTTTGTGAGCAGATTGCAAAGACCTCCAGCAGTTTTCTTGCGCAGTTGTACATTGTACTGAATCTGGGTTAAAGTTAAAAAAAAAGGTAAGAATAAAATAAAATAAAATAAAAAAGCAACTTCCTTCAGTTCTTGCACCCAAGCTGGACACAAATAGGAGTGTCATGCTTTTCATACTGCAATCCTGGGAGTCCCAGTGCTCGTGACTTCCTGTTTTTCAGAGTTTTTCATGAAATAATTTCCTAACATGAGGAACTGTGTGTCAGTACTTCGTCCTTCCCTCATAGTTGGGCAAATCAATTTACAAGAGGCTGTTCTAACTTCAAATTGCTTCTAGAAGAACGTTCTCTGAAGATATTCACCAAGTGATGTGCTAGGGGCTCACAGAGTGTATCATATCAGTTCAATTTCAAGCTGATTTGATGGATTGGTGGACAAACCTATGAGCTAGTAGCGTGCGTTGCAGCCTAGGAAGCCAGTACACTGCGCTACATTGAAGGATGAGGGGTTGGTTGGGCAAGGTAGGAGATTCTTCCCCTATACTCCATCCTCATGAGACCCAACATATAGTCTAATACTGCGTTCAGCTCTGGGGCCTACATCACAAGACAGTCATGGACCTATTAGGGCAGGTCCAAAGGAGGAACACAAGGATGATCAGAGAGCTGAAGCCCCACTCCGTGGTAAGTCTAGGCTGAAAGAGTTGTGGCTGTGCAGCCTGGGGAAGAGAAGGCTCTGGGCAGACATCATTGATGCCTTCTAGTATGGGCCTAGAGGAAAGATGGGGACTCATTATCAGGGAATGTAGTGAAAGGAATAATTTATAATGATTTTAAATTAAAAGAGGATAGATTTAGGTTAGGACATTAGGAAGACCAGGTTGGATGGGGCTTTGAGCAAGCTGGTCTAGTCGGTGGTGGAACTATAGGATCCTTTTTTAACATTTCTTTCAACCCAAATCATTGTATGGTCCTATGGCTTCACTGTCACACCTGTAAACTTATCTCATTTGTTCTTATCCTGTCAAGAAGTTACAAATAAGTGGGGTTCTCCCGGGGGAGCTTTCAGCTCATTACAGCTTGAAAGCCTTTGCATAAAGCATTTGGCAGATTTGTGTGGTGCACAGATTCCACCCACAGCTTCAGCTGATCACTGATGTTGCATCAATCCTCTGACTGCTGCCACCTGTTTCAAACTAGGCTAAGAGTGGGATAAGGGAGACAGTAATTTAGAGCTTGTCAGCCTGGAGGATCCGGAAGTGTTGGCCTTTCAATGTAGTCATTTGAAAAAAGTGTCCATCAGTAGCACTATATGGGTGCATCCTCCAGCTTGTCTCAGCTTTCTGAAATGGACCAAATTGGTTTGTTCCAGAGTGCTGCGTTTCTCCTAGGCAGCATCTAAGGGTTTATCACATTACATACTACATTCTGTGAGTTCTGAGTTGATACTGATATGAGTTAATATTTTCAAATATATCCAGCTCTCACTAGTACCCCAAAAACCCAGAGCTTGAGAGCAGCTGAGGTGGAAGTTTGCAGGTTACGGAGAATAGGATTTTTATAGCTGCTTATGAAGGAAATCGCACTCATATTTATGTAATACATCATTTTAAGCTGTCTGAATTGTTGCTGTGCAATGCTAGTACAACTCTGAAAAGTGAGAATCTAGAGTCTCTCAGAAATCCTGCTAGAAACACCAAAGTGAGTTCTGGGAATTCAAGCAAGTGATGGCCTGCCAGCTGCTTCTCTATCTTCACACACAGAGGATGATTGTGCATCCTCTAAAGGAAACTGTGTGGCCAGCATATTTTAATAAATGCATTATAATTTGTTTCTGATCATGGCAGTGATTTTCTTAAGTGTTTTACTTTAAATGATTCTTCATTGAGCTGTGGTTGACGCTTATTGAACATCACTTTAGCTTCAGTATCGAAACAAAGATTTAACTTATGCCATCTGTTGGTTAAACGGGGTTTAGCAGGAGCTTTGTATCTCGCTGACAATGGGGGTAATAATAGAGTTCAGATGGTGATTTTACTTCCCAGCTAAAGTTCACAGGTGGAATGTCAAAGAACTCCCTCAGCACTTTTGTGGAATACAAGCATTTGTTCGATCTTGACACTGGAACTGAAGAAAAAGGAGGTGAGAAAGGGACAACCTGACTGCCAACATTATGCTGCTAAAACTAGACTCTGTGTATTACTTCTGCAGAATTCCTTCCGAAACGGATGATGAAAACCTCTGATGAGATTGCACTCACTGTACTGAGCATCAGAAAGAAAATCTCTGTACATTATGTAAGCACAAGTCCTGTCTCTACTAAGAGCAACAATACAACTTGCAGTAAATGCAGAAGTATTTGCTGAGGAAAGCAGAGTGTGTTTCTCTGCTTTCACCTGGACTAGATTCTTGAGCATGCTCACTCTAAAACAAGCCCCACTCAAAGCATTTATTATTTAAATTGTTAGTGTACGTGCAGTGTACACGGGCTGTGTCTGTGCTGGTATTAATTTGTACTGCAGTTGCACTGAAGTTACCTTGCTGAGGGACACTAGTGAGAGATGTTATTTACCTGAAAAACTGAAAGGGGGTGAAGGAAGACTAGAATGAAAGTAACGCACAAAGTTGGTAAGGAAACTCTGGAGCACAGGCCCCTGTGCCACACATTAAGAGTCCAGTCTCAGCTGTTTTCAATTCACACAGGGCCTACACAACATGTAAAATGTTGATATTCCTGGTTATTTGCAGTTAGCTCAGTATGAGTTTAATCTTCGACATCACATATTCTGGTGAAGTTCAGCACTTTGTGCAGGTCTTGTGAGGATGGGCTTTACTTCAGATGCTTAGCTTCAGGACGTGTAAGCAGGGGGAATGATGCATGCCACATTAATCCTACCTCCATCCATCAAAATATTAGATGCAGATTTTTTCAGAGATATTTTTTAAAAAACTTGTATATTGTTTCTAAAATGCCTTGCATTTTTGTAAAAACAACAATGTAGTCTTTTAAAACAGTGGGAAAATTATTCCGCCCAATGCCTGGAAAATAACTGAGTTCACCAGTGAGTGAGTAGAACTCTACTTATGAAAAGAGAAGACTGCCTGAGACTCCACAGGAAGTGTAAAGCCTACCTATTCTGGATAAATATTAATGAATTTGTAATAGCTTCTCTGTATCCAAAACGGATTTCCCCAGGAAGGGCTCCAGCAATCCAGAGTTCTGGACAGAGGTAACAGCCTCACCCCAAATGTGAGAATAACTTCTGCTTTGCAGAGAAACGTTAGTATAGAATATAATCTTGTTGGATTACTGCTGCATTGCTCTGCTCAGCTGGGATGGAAACTCTGGTAGAAATTATGGAAAATTAGTTTGATACAAAGTGTGAAGATTTTCTGTAGAACACAAGGGTGATTTCAGAATCATCTGCAATTGAATTAAGGTAATTGTGAAGTCAATAGCTCTCAGATTGTATAAAAACTAAGCATCTTGAAATGGTCTTCCAAATGTAGAGTGTGAGAGCAAGTCACGAGAGAATGCTTTGAGAAAAAAACATGTTAGAAAAGAAGGGAACCTAAGACAAAAAGAAAATGTGCTGAAATTCATGATGGTCACTGGTAGAAAAATGGGCCAGAAGCCATTCATAGATAAATCACAGTGTTATCAAAGAAAGAAGAACAAGCTTCCAGATAGATTCTGCAAGCGTTAATATACTAGGAATAAATGCTGTAAAATAATTCAGAGTAATTAATTCCACAAACACTGAAGTAGTTTTTCACTGACTGGGAACTTGCAGTCTAGGGTTGAGCCTGATCGGATCCGCAGGGCTGCAAATGCACAGCTGTAAGTGAGGCTGTTCTCATTTCAGCCAGCTGAGGCACGCTGTCACTTTTCCCTTTTACAAACTGTTCAAATGACACTTCTCCCCTGCGGTGAGAGACTTGCTTTGTGGACTTATGTGCAAAATTTGGGAAGTGAAGAGCACCTGAGGAACAAATGAAGAGGAAAAGAGCTGTCTTTCCCAGTGTCTTGGCACAGCAGCACCACTGAAACAACTCAAGACTTTGGTGATGGACAGGACAGTGCTCTTCTTTGTGTGTCCATGGTTGCTAATTTCTGAGGGTGAAGAAAAAGAAAAAAAAAACATCTGCACATGTCTTTTAACCTTAGTAAAGGCTCTGTGTTAACATTTGTTCTTTGAGCTCATTGTGGATAATATTAAATGGAGCATTTGCAGTCTTATTCTGATAACAAGTAAGAGCTACTACATTATTGATGAAAGATACAAAGACAGCAGCAGAAAGCAAGTATTTCATTTTCCTTAAGTGTCACTAATCTACATGCATATTTAGTCCACCAGCAGTCATTAGTTTCAGTGCTCGTACAGCCCTTCTTTACAAAGTATAATTTTTACTATCAGACCGATTACTCAGTCACAGCCGAAGGTACCAGAGGTTTTCTTCCAGAACAGGCAGAAGTAAAGCCATGAAATGCTAGGATCTTGCTTTTATCTTCTGCAGACGGAAGAGGAGGAGGAGAAGGGAGCATCCGGAAATAAATCTCACTCATCTCTCTGAAGGATGGAGGGTGATAGAAAAACAGATTTTCATCCTCTTTCTTAGCGCAACATCTAGGTGCCACCAGAGTGAATAATCCTCTGCTACTGTTCTGTGAACAGATTGCCTCATTTTCCACAGCTGTGGTCGTGCAGAAAGCAAACAACTCAGTGGAACTTACTATGAAATGTTAATTTGAACGCTACCAAGCTCTGAAGGCTTAATTTCAAACAGTGAAATCCCATTCTCCTTTATTTTTCTGGTGCAATATCTTCATTGACAAAACCATTGAAAATCTATTGTATTCTGATCACATCTCCTGTGCACAACCAGCTTTAATTCCTTGGTGCTGTCAATATTTATCAAGGCTGATCCTCTCTTAAACGCCTGCTTCCTGAAAGCAGTTCATACTGGAGAGTTTGTAAATGTGTTACTGAAGAATGATGACTCAACCAGGCTATCCCAGACTAGAGTCCCATCTGCTGATACTGCTCCACCCTAAAATCACACTGGCAAAATTCAGCTTGGTGCATTTGCAAAAGAGCTCCTTTGAGCTGCAGACCCTTAGTTCTGGATTAAGCATTCAGATGGAACTGAACAAAGGAGTGTTTGCTACGCCTTAATGTAACACCCTCATTTCAGATTCTTTCTGCTCTGGGTACACTCACAAACCAGCCACCCAAAAATCTCACTCTGAAGTCTGCCTTCTCAACCTAAACATAATGCTAACACAATGAAAAGAGATGTTGAAGGCTGTTGTTTGTTTTTTTTTTTTCATATGAAGCTAATTTAGAAATTGCCTAATTTCAGCAACTACTCAGTGCATATTTGATCTTTAAAGCACTTAGGATCATAGAATCACAGAATATCCCAAGTTGAAAGAGACTTACAAAGATCACTGAATCCGAGCCCTGGCTTCACACAGGACCACCCAGAATCCAAGCCCTGTGTCTGTCTGACAGCATTGCCCAAATGCTTCTTGAATTCAAGCAGCTTGGGGCTGTGCCCGCTACACTGGGAGCCTGTTGATGCCTCTCTGGTGAGAGCTCTCCTACCCTAAATTAGTCAGTAGAATGATTTTCTTGCTAATAGTCAATGTATGCATCTTACTCTAAATCAAGTCTGGACTGCACTGTGCAGAACTCATTCTAGTGAGATTCACTGAGGAACACAGAAGAAGATAAGCAAAAAGAACAAAAAAAAAAAAGGGGGGGAGAGAAGGGGGAAGGGAGGGAAGAGAGCTTTGATCTGCTAAAAAATGTTCTGTTTCAGTTATTGAGTGTGTGACTCTTTGATTGAGAACTTCTAAGTTAAAGTAAGAAGTTATTTTACCAGTCAGCACAGTGCTCACGTTGGTCAATCTAGAGAGTGTTACAATTTAAGAAAGAAAGACCATTATCAGCTACACAGATTCTTCACGGTTCATCTCAGAAGAATCACGTTCAAAACAAAACATCTTTATTTTCCAGTTCTGGTTGGATTCTCAAGTCTTACCAAGCAGAAATAGTAAGCTGCTGTTGCACGTGGGTATTTCTGCATACTTGGCAGTTCAAAATGCACAGTTAGCTATTCCATTCATAAGAATTACTTATGTTCCCTAGGTCCAGAGACAAAACATGTTTAAATAAATTCAGTTAGCAATCCCTCACAGTAAATATTTTAAATGCTAGGTTGTTCAGTTATTTCGGTTGGTTGGTTGTTGCTGTAGTTGTTTTGCCCTCTCAGCTCCATCAGGAAGTTGTTCATTTTAGCACGTATTCCAAACAGAGCAGGAAATAAGATCTTAAATGTTAAAATTAGTCAATCTGCAGCACAAATGCCTTGCTTGTTCATCATCACATTGGCTAGAAGACTGGGAATAAAACTTTAACCTCCTGACTTCTCCATGCTGTTGCATGCTTTTTTCTGTGATATATCTTACCCTTTAGCAGTAGCCATTTTGTAAGAAGAACCAGAGATGTTCCTGAAAAAGCAAGAAATGTAAATGTTAAAATATGGCATGAGTTCTGCAGTTCTGTCTGCCTGCGATTTGTACCCCTATGTTTTTGGTAGACTCTGTAATCAGACTGATCATAATGATTTTTTTTAATTAAGCTGAATTATGTAATCTTGGTAGGTTTTTCCCACAGTAGGTGGGTGTGCATCAGCTGAAGCAAATAACACTTCCTTCTGATTTAAGTCACTATATGTGGAGTGTTATATACGCAGTATATATGTGAGAAATAATTCTGTGGTGTACAAGAGGACAGACAAAATGTTTATTTTAACATATACCTGAAAAGCTGTGATCTCTTAACTTGGCTTTGTTAAGAATACAGTAAAAAAAAATGGATAGCAACTGTCTTACCAGCATAAACTGAAACTGTGCCCAAAATTACCACATCTGTGCTTTTGCTTCTCCTGCTCATGGACAGTTACTTTATTTCTAGTGTGGTTAGTGTAATTGCCTTGAAAGCTTTCTTGTCTGGAAGAAAGCTACTAGAAGCTACTACAAATCAAAAAGAGAACTAATTAGATACTAGCTATGTACTGGTAATCCTTTCTAGTGTAGATCTGAGAGCTGTGTTTCCCTTTTGCTTGCCATTGCAATCAGTGGAGTGCATGAAGGAATGTTTTCCTGATCTCTCCAGTTGTGAGGTGTTGTGCTTTTTTTTTTGCACACACTTGATGCCTGTGAAAAGTATGGGGATAGAAAATGTCAGTGTCCTCAGCCAGTATTAAATTTGCTATCTCATTTAAGTGACCAGGACTTGCTTTTGTTTCAGACACTGCCAGCTGAGAGTATGGAGAGGTGAAGAAGCCACAGATCTGAAACTTCTCCTGCCTAGAAATCACAGAACAATTTGAGCTGGAAAGGATCCTGAAAAGTCACCCAGTCCACCTCCCCTGCAATGAACAGGGACATCCACAGCTCCATCAGGTGCTCAGAGCCTTGTCCAGCCTGACCCTGAGTGCCTCCAGGAATGAGGCTTCCACCACCTTTCTGGGCAGCCTGTGCCAGTGTCTAACGCCCCTTATAAAAAGCTCCAGTCTTAATCTCTCTTATAGTTTGAAATCATTTCCCCTTGTCCTGTCACAACAGACTCTGCTAAAGAGTCTGCCTTCTTTCTTACGTTCTCCTCTCAGATACTGAAAGGCTGCTCTCAGATCTCTGCAGAGACAGAACTTCCTATGTTTCAGTTTGTGCCCACTGACTCTCGTTCTATCACTGGACAATTCAGAAAAGAGTTTGTTTTCTTTGCACCCTCCCCCCAAGCAGCTCATACATAAGTGGTTATTACTGAATTATTCCTCAAATTCCAAATGTTGACGTGCTTATTAATGTAAAGCAAAGCAAATCAGACCAAACTTAAAACCCCATAGCTCTTCCTTCCTCCTGGCTTGCCGAAGGAGAATTGATTCAAAGCTCTGTATTTAAAAGTCTTTATCTGACAAAACATTGCTGCTCCACCTGCACAGATATTTCATGTTATGCATTTCAGTGGTTGGGAAAGAAATTCAGACAACAGAACTCTCAAAACTCTGCAATACTCTTAGATCCAGCTAAGCTCATGTGTCAGACCACCCAGCTATCAGCAATCCTTTTGGTGATTGTTGATGGTTATGTGCACCCTTCTGTTCCCTCCCCTAGCCCTCATGAACAAGTGTCATCTCTTCTTCATGGAGCCCCAGAGGAGAGGGGAGGTTCAGGTTGGGTATTTGGAAAAGATTCTTGCCCAAGAAGGTGGTCAGGCACTGGAATAGGCTCCCCAGGGAAGTGGTTGTGGCACCCAGCCTGTCCAAGTTAGAGAATGCTCTCAGAGTTTGGACAGTGCTCTCAGCCATAGGGTTTCAATATTGCGTGGTCCTGCGTGGGGCCAGGACTTGATGACACTTGTGTGTCCCTTTCAACTCAGGCTGTTCTGTGATTCTACGACTAAGCTTAGAAAGGACTTTTGCTCGCAAGTCCTCTGTGAGGCAGATGCACCATTGGACACCACATCTCACCAATATGTAAAGAAAACTTCACAGAGAAATAGAAATTTGATAAGCACACCTGACTTTTGGGATGCTTGCAGTCCCTACCTCTGTTCTGGGAGTGGAGGAAGCTGTTTGGATCTCTCCTGGTAAACAGTGAAATGGCAAAGCCAAGAGAATTCATGTTCTTTCAAGAATATCCTTCTACCTATTTTAGGTTGCTGCATTTGGTCTTGCTCCTTCATCAGAAGTTATAATCACAAGGACTGGCAATCTTGACTCTTTGCTGTCAAATGCATTTATGCAATCTTCCCTCGTTATTTGTTGTCAGTTCTTGGAAGCTTGCTTACAATTTTTGCTTCATAAAACGTGAACTTGCTTCACAAAAGAGTTTGGTAACTGGATTTCATTGTTCTGCCTGTCAAGAAAGCACAGATACAGTTTACTCTATTATTTAAAGAATAAAAATACGATTTCATGTTGACAGAACATCAGATTTATCTAATCCTAATCCATGAATGTAGGGAGTGATGTACCAGAACCTGCAATTCTGAGTTGTATTTAAAGGTCTTCTACCGGTTGAAATGCTTCCTCTCACTAGATATGAAGAGTTGAATGAGCTTACAAGAGATTCAGGACATCTAGCTGCAAAGCTGGAATGAATTACAGAATACACCTCTACCAAGCCAAGAGCCTTAGAAAAATGAAGGATTTTTTTCTTGACCAGACCTAGAATTTTATCACTGGAGTTTTTTGGCATTATAGAATGCTAAGTACTGCAAAATGCTTTCCTGAGTATTAAAGTAAGTGCAAGATATTTGCAGAAGAATTACATTTTGATCTTCTTTGCTGATCTTGTCAAAAGATGGAAAATCGGCACTTTTACAACGTTGCTTCTCTTCATTTGTGTGTGGCACTTCTTTAATTAAAAAAAAAAAAAGTACAACAGCTGCCGCTCCGAAAGTAATACCTCCTGTTCTGGTGGCCCATGACATCAGAAGATGATGTTGGAGATGAGGCAGCAGAGGCTGGACCTTCCCACCAATATCCCATTTCATGCTGTTGCTCTGTGACAGGTGGCAGCAAAGGGGCAGTCGGAGAGAATGGTGTCTGGCACGGAAGTGTGGACAGGGCCAAGCTGTGTGATTGCATTCCTTCATGCAGAAAAAATGGCACCCACTGAAATTCATCAATGCTTGCTGAACACTTATGGAGCCCAAACAGTAAATGTGAGCACAGCGAGGGGCTGGGCGGTGTGTTTCAGCAGTGGTGACAGCAATGTGAAATACAAGCCGTGTTCCAGCCACGTACAGCTGTCATACCACAAAACAAAGTGTCCTGAGCAGTTCCTCCACGTGATTCAGGTAATGTAGAAAAACAGTTTTCTTTGTAGCCGAGAATTTGCTCGTATTATTGTGCTCTTTGTATCTGTTGTTGTTTCCATGGAAATATATATAGATATGAAATGCACTGCTGCTGAAACCGGTGATAGTTCTGTTCCAGCAGAACTGCAGGAGAGGAGCAGCACCACGACTGAAATTACAAGTGTGACTTTGACTGATAGCATCCGTTTTCCACGCTTTGCTATGATCCAGAGACCTCAGACAAATCATTTCTGGCTAAGTTTTTGCTCTGACACTTCCGAAGCAAGTGACTGCCTTCATTCTTTTAGCTGCATGGATCCCCACAGTCATCCAAACGTGGACACTTGGCACAGCTGCACAACTCCATCTTCTCTGGCTCA
>NW_024884878.1:9778933-9783023 GCF_019232065.1 Centrocercus urophasianus
AACGTGGACACTTGGCACAGCTGCACAACTCCATCTTCTCTGGCTCAGGAAAACTGCAGTTTCTTCTTCTAAAAGAATGTGGATACCAGTTTTTGTTTATTTACTTATCTATTTATTTATTTAATAAAGATCAGCATATGCCTTGCTTATAAAGGACACCCTGATAGCAAATAAAAAAAAAAAAAAAAAGCTGTAATTGCTTCCATCTACTTCATTATTCTCTTTTTGGACGAGGACCCTAAGCGCAAATACAAAGGTGATAGAAATTTTGCAGTTAAGCATTGCAGTTCAGAGGATCAAGCTCTGAGTCAGGAGCTAGTAACAGATCCCTCTAGAGGGCTATCATATTCATCAGTGTGACAGCTCTGGTAATAATTCCTTACCTTGCTCTTCTCAGCTGTTGAGGACTGTGTCCTTGTCGTACATGTGAAAGGGAAAGAATGGCTGTTCTTCAAATGCTGCCAGGTTCCATGGCTGCTGGCAAGATACAAGAAGGGGAGCAGGGAGGACCCGGGGAACTACAGGCCGGTGAGTCTCACCTCCGTGCCTGGGAAGATCATGGAACGGATCCTCCTGGACAACATGCTCGATCACATAAAGAATGAGCATGTGATCCGAGACAGCCAGCACGGCTTCACCAAAGGAAGGTCATGCCTAACTCATCTTGTGGCCTTCTATGATGGAGTGACGGCATTGGTGGACGAAGGGAAGGCGACTGATGTCATTTACCTGGACCTGAGCAAGGCCTTTGACATGGTCCCCCACCACATCCTCATCTCCAAATTGGAGGGAAGTGGATTTGATGGGTGGACGACCCGATGGGTAAGAAACTGGTTGAAAGGCCGCAGACAGAGGGTGGTGGTCAATGGCTCTATGTCCAGGTGGAGGCCGGTAACAAGTGGTGTCCCCCAAGGGTCTGTCTTGGGACCGGTGCTCTTTAACATCTTTATTAATGACATCGATGAGGGAATTGAGTGCACCCTCAGCAAGTTTGCTGACGACACCAAGCTGAGTGGTGCGGTTGATACGGTGGAAGGAAGGGATGCCATTCAGAGGGACCTCGACAGGCTGGAGGGCTGGGCTCGGGTGAACCTAATGAGGTTCAACACGGCAAAGTGCAAGGTTTTGCATTTGGGCCGGAAGAACCCCAGGCACCCGTACAGGCTGGGAGGAGTGGGCCTGGAGAGCAGCTCGGCAGAGAAGGACCTGGGGGTCCTGATGGACGAGAGACTGAACATGAGCCAGCAGTGCGCTCTGGCAGCTCGAAAGGCAAATGGGATCCTGGGCTCCATCAGGAGAGGGGTGGTCAGCAGGGACAGGGAGGTGATCGTCCCTCTCTACTCGGCTCTTGTGAGGCCCCATCTGGAGTACTGTGTCCAGGTGTGGAGCCCTCAGTACAAGAAAGACATTGAGATTTTGGAAAGGGTCCAGAGGAGGGCGACTAAGATGATCAGGGGGCTGGAGCACCTCCCCTATGAGGACAGGCTGAGGGAGTTGGGCTTGTTCAGCCTGGAGAAGAGAAGGCTGTGTGGTGACCTCATTGCAGCCTATCAATACCTGAAGGGAACCTACACCCACGAGGGGAGTAAACTCTTCAAAAGGGCTGACAACAGCAGGACTAGGGGAAATGGATCCAAGTTGAAGGAGGGAAGATTTAGGTTGGATGTTAGGGGGAAGTTCTATACAAGGAGAGTGGTTAGGCCCTGGAACGGGCTGCCCAGGGAGGTTGTGGATGCCCCGTCCTTGGATGGGTTTAAGGCCAGGTTGGACGGGGTCCTGGGCAACCTGATCTGAATGTGTGTGTTTGGTGGCCCTGCTAGGCAGGGGGGTTGGAACTACATGATCCTTGAGGTCCCTTCCAACCCGGGTGATTCTGTGATTCTGTGATTCTGTGAAACAGACGTGGCTGAAGACAATTAAATGCTTTAGGCTGTTTTGACTGGTCAGGCTGCCTTCTCAGGAAACAGAATGGAAGTTTAAAGACAACAAATGTAAGCCATAAATACCTACATGTTACAGCATTTAAATAAGCATCTGAGGAGTTTGACATGAAAAAAACACCCAGAATCTTACTTGATCATTTAAACATTCAGAGAAAAACTAGCATTCTACAGGTGGCTTCTAGCACAGAAACTGAAAATCCTGCAATGGTAACATATTTGAATTGCTGTTCCCTAAATGGATTTCCACATCTCTATAAAAAGATGTATTAATTACCTCCCCAAGCTTTTGAGTCGGGGCCAAGGTCTGATGCAGCTCAGTGTTATTTCCCTGATCACAGGAAAGAGTTGTTCACAGGAGCTTCAGCTTCCCAACTCTTGAGTCTCTGTCCTTTGATCAGTACAAAAGACTGTTAAAGTGCAAAATCCACGGGAAAGAGAAAGGCAGGACAGGCTAATGGAATGGGAGAGGCGGAATGCTTTGTAGACAAGTCCTTGAAGAAAAAAAAAAGAGGTCTCTGTGCGTAGGTGGGAGTGTGATGACGTGGGTTGAGCAAATAGGGAAGGGGCTTCACTTCCTGGATGAGGAACAAAGTCCCAAAGAACAAAACTGGCAAACTGCACATCTAAATTCCATCTAAAAAAATACTAATGCTACTTCTAATCTAACTGCGACTTTTTTTCTTCTTTTCTTTTTTTTTTAAATCAATGTTGGAATTGCTGTCAAAGATTCTGACATTCTGATACAGTCAAACTCAGCTTGTTTGAAAGCACAGAAATACAGCAAGATGGAGTCGAGGCATGCAGATGTCAGGCTGCACAGACTCTGCTAGTCTTGGTTCCCCTTCTCCATGTTCAGCTGGAATTTAATCACATCTGTAGTTTCTCTGAATTCAAGTGAATGCCTGGTATATGCAGAGGTAAAACCTGAGGAACTACAGAAGCTGACAGCAAATGACAACATAGCCATAAACCTAAGAGATAATGCTTGCTTGTGTACTGAGCTCCATTCAGATTTCAAATGGCTGAGTGCAACATTCTGAAAAACAGGATCCCAGGATCATCCGAGCTCTCTCCTACTCTAATTCGTGACCTTGCAAATGAGGTCAAACCAGTTTGCCCATGGCTTGACCAGTCATGTCTTGAAAAGTTCCAAAAACTGGGCATAAGCCCTGCAAATAGCCCGCTCCTCTGCTGGAATGTCTTCATAGTGCGAAAGTTTGTCCTTGTATTCAGATTGAGGGCCTCTTGTTTGAAATTAGCCCTATTTTCTCTTGTCCTCCCAGCACGCATCACTGTAAAGACCCTTGCTAAATCTGCTCAGAAGCCTCACTATAGATAGGGAACTGCCACGAGGACCCCTCGAAGGATGAGCAGTCCCTGTTCCTTCACCTTTCCTGCCAGGATAAGTGCTCCAGCCCCAACCATCCTGGTAGTTCTCCACTGAGCTTACTCCACTTTGTCAGTGCTCTTCCCCTTCTCCATGCTGCACAGTCCCATCTCTCAGCCTGTCCTCGTAGGGGAGCTGTTCCACTCTGTGGATCGTTTCCTGTTCCATTCTGTGGATCGTTTCCTGTTCCATTCTGTGGATCATTTCAGCTGCCCTCCTTTGGACACGCTTCAACAGCCCCATGTCTCTCCTGCTCTGAGGACTCCCCGTGCAGTGCTGCCGGTGAACTTTCACCAATGCAGAGCAGATGGGCAGGTTCTCCTCCCTCGCCTTGCTGGCCACACTCCTTGCAATGCAGCTCAAGGTACGGTTGGCTTTCTGGGTTGACGAGGCACGCTGCTGGCTCATGTGCGGCTGCCATCCACCAGTAACCCGAGGACTTTTTTGGCAGGGCTGAGCTCCATCCTTACATCCCCTGGCCAATATCGGTAGCGGGGATTGTCATTCCCAGTTCCAACAACACCTCGTTCTTGGATATTTTTCACCTCACGAGCTACTCCGGAGCCCGCTCGAACCCGCTGTTTAACAGCAATATAAAAAAGAAACGTTCCAGATGCAGGGAAGGAGAGCAACGCGCGGATAAACCCTGCTGCGCGGCTCATCCAGTTTCCCGGCAGGTCCCGTTGCAGGGCTGCCTGGTGGCCGGCAGGGGGCAGCACAGCTCCTCTCCGCGAGGCCCCGCGCGGCGCCGCCTCCGCCC
>NW_024884878.1:9783123-9870385 GCF_019232065.1 Centrocercus urophasianus
CGAGCCGAGCGGCGGCTGTTGCCGCGGCCGCTGCCGTGCCTCCAGGAGCGGGCATGGCGGACGGGGCTCGCTCGCAGCTTGGCGGCAGCCCGGCCCCTAGCCCGGTGCTGGGCGGGCGGGGCCGCGTCTCGTCTTCGTCGTCGTCCTCCTCGTCGTCCGCCATCCCGCCGGGTCACAGCTTCCGCAGGGTGACCCTCACCAAACCCACCTTCTGCCACTACTGCACCGATTTCATCTGGGGGCTGGCCGGTTACCAGTGCGAGGGTAAGTGCGGGCGGGGCGGCCCTTCGAGAGGTCGGTTGGACGCGGAGGGGCATCGGCTGCGAGCCGCCGGCGGTGCCACGCGTGCCGGCACGGGGTGAGCGGGGCTCCGCGCTGCCGCTCCGCGTCCATCGCCACCCACCCGTTGTCCTTTTCCTCTCCCGCCCGGCCCGGGACCGCCCGGGCGTGTGTGTGTGTGTTTGTGCCTTAAAAATCCCCCGAATTCTTCTCGCTCTGGCTGCGATTTGGGGTGTTTTCCTAGTTGGGAAAGCGCACCCAGCCGCTGGAAGCAGCCCCGGCTCCGCGCAGGGCCGCCCCCAATCAAGCGCTGCTTCCCGATGCTCTCCGATGCTTCCCTTCTCTCTCGCGGGGCTCTGAGCGCTGCCCCGGACGGCCAAGCCTGCACCTGACCTCGCTCTGCCTCTCTGCCGGCCGTGCCGATCAGCCCTCCCTTCTTTCCTTTCGCTGTTTTCAGACTTCTGCGTCTGCTTCTGTGCTTTTCTGATAACGATTCCAACAACATGACAAACCTCGCAGCATCCCGATGGGTTGTTTGCTCACGCTGGCTGCGTTTTACAGCCGTGCGCCCGCCTTGGTGGCAGCTCGTGAGCTGTGAGCCGGTTACTGATGCGTTTTCCTGGGTGATATTAAAGAGAACTTGTTTACAGTGTTTATCTCCTTGCCGCATTTGCAGCGGCTGGTGGAATTTGATCACAGTTCTTGGGAAAGTAATAAAAGGGTAACCTCTAGGAGTGCCACGTTGGTTAAAAAAATAACCCACCCTGCTTTTATGGAAGGAACTGCTTTCAGCAGCTTGAACAAAGTGGTGGGTTATAGCTATCTGCTCTTTCTTCCCTGCAGAGGAACAGGGCTTACAGGTGTAATTGCAGCTCAGCTGATCTCTGCTTTATTTGGACTCCTTTTTGGAACTGTGTGAATGGCCGTTCTGCAGGTAAACTGGCTGCAGCTTCCGGATCCTACATCTCCAAGTGCTCAACCTGATGGGCTTCTACGTGATGCCCATTATGTGGAATCACCTCCTTCTTTCACTGCTCATTACTGCAGCGGCTCTTCCCTGCTGAGTGTCCTAGCCTTGGGCACGCTCCTATCACTCAACAACAACCAAAGCATCTTGACACTGCCTCAGAGCTGAAACCGAGACAGTGAATTACCTGGTCTGGGGAGTTTTTCAGTAAGCCTGCCAATTACTGAGCACTGACTGGCATGTGCTGACGTGGGTTATGTGGCTATTTAGCAACGTGCAGGAAAGTGTAATGAATTCTTAACGTGTTCACAGCTGTGCAGGCCACAATGGGTGGTTCTCTCCTTTTTTTTTTTATTGCACTGCCTGAAAAATACATACGAGAGATGCTCTGATACGTTTCATATGTTACAGAATCACTAAGGTTGGAGAAGACCTTTAAGATCATGAAGTCCAAGAGTCAGCTCATCAGAATCACAGATCGTAGGGTTGAAAAGGACCACAGTTGGCCTGGGTTGAAAAGGACCACAGTGATGATCTGGTTTCAATCCCCTGTCATGTGCAGGGTCGACAACCAGCAGACCAGGCTGCCCAGAGCCACATCTCAGTTTAAAACCATTCCCCCGTGTCCTGTAAACAGCTATTCTCTCTCCTGTTTGTACACTCCCTTCAAATGTTGGAAGGACTAGCACTGTGTCCACTCACAGATTGGTAAGAGTCACTAAAGTTGCAGAAGACCTCTAACACCATCACGTCCAACCACCAAACCATCACCACCATGCCCGCTAAGCCACTTCTGTGGCTGCCCTAGAGCATCCTGTACCTAATGCCTCTGTTTTAGAGGAAAGCTCATTTCTGCAGTGAGGAGCCTGTTGGGCTATTGCCAGAGCTATACATGTGAAAGGAGGCAATCCTGCAGAGAACTGCAGCCCTTTTGCTAGAACAGCACAAGCATTTCTTTTGATGGTGTTTTAGTTTGAAGATTCTCACATGGACCATGCCCATTTGGGTCTGAAAATGTCACTGTACTATGCTTTTATGCACAGATTTATTGTAGTCTCAGTCAACTGGACTTTTTAAATTTTTTTTCTCCAGATTTGTTTTCCATAAGCCCTTTCTAAATGACTCTTTATTTTTCTTGCCACTTTACTCTCTGTAGCTGTCACTTCCTTTGATAAATGTGCGTATGTGAAAGAATAAGTCATGTAACATGATAAGTGGATTGTAATGTGAACAATTACTCTCTTATATTGCTCTCTCTTATACTGCTTTTGCTTTCCAGAGCCTGGTTATTTCACTTTTGAGTAGGTTTTAAATTTCCTCGGGCTCAGCAAGGAAGAAAAGTGTGACTGGGTTTCTACGCATGTGTGTGTGCACCCTGTCAGTTCCATGCATACGTGTGTTCAGTGCATAAATCACAGAATCATAGAATTGCTCAGGTAGGAAAAGACGAAGATCATCGAGTCCAACCACAACCCAACCATGCTACCCAAACTCTGACAGCCCTCTGCTAAATCCTGTCCCTGAGCACCACATGCAAACGGTTTTTAAACACAGCCAGGGATGGTGACTCAGCCACCCCCCTGGGCAGCCCATTGCAGTGCTCAACAACCTTTTCTGTAAAGAACTTTCTCCTGATATCCAACCTAAACTTACCCTGGTGCAACTTGAGGCCATTTCCCCTCGTCCTGTCAGCTGTCAGCAGTGAGCAGAGACCAGCCCTGCTCTGCTGTGAGCGCCTTTCAGATATTGGCAGGGAGCAATCAGGTCTCCCCTCAGCCTCCTCTTCCCCACACCAAACAGCCCCAGTTCCTTCAGTCTCTCCCCATAGGCCACATTCTCCAAGCCCTTCACAGCCTTGTTGCCCTTCCTTGGTCCTGCTGCAGCACCTCAGTGTCCTTTCCGTACTGAGGTGCCCAAAACTGAACCCAGCACTCAAGGTGAAGCCACACCAATGTCAAGTACAGGGCAGGATGAGTTCCCCAGTCCTGCTCACCGCTCCATTCCTGATCCAAGGCAGGATGCCATTGGCCTTCTTGGCCACCTGGACTCACTGCTGGCTCACATTCAGCCCACTGTCCATCAGCACACCAAGCTCCCTTTCCATCAGGCAGCTTTCCAGCCACTCCTCCCCAAGCCTGTAGTGTTGACTGGGGTTGTTGTGACCAACATGCAGGACCCAACACTTGGTGCTATTGAAATCAGTTTGCCTTGGCCCATCGATCCAGTCTATCCAGGTCCCTCTGTAGTGCCTTTCTCCCCTCACACAGATCAATTTTCCCTCCCAAACTGTTGTCGCCTGCAAACTTACCGAGGGTGCACCCAGTCCCCTCATCAAGATCGTTAATAAAGATGTTAAATACAGGCAGCCCCAGTACTGAGCCCTGGGGAACACCGCTCATGACCAGCAGCCAGCCGGATTCAGCTCCATTGGCCACAACTCTTTGGACCCGGCCATCCAGCCAGCAGAGCATACCAAACTGTGGCCATCCAAACTGTGGGCAGCCAGCTTCCCCACGAGGATGCTGTGGGGAACGTGTCAAGGGCTTTACTGAAGCCCAGATAGAGCACATCGACTGCCTTACCTTCATCCACTAAGTGGGTCTCCTTCTCATAGAACAAAATCAGGGCTGTCAAGCAGGATCTACCATTCATAAACCTGTGCTGAGCCCCCTGCTGACCTTCAATTGGTCCGTGATGGCTCCTGAGATTATCTGTTCCATAACCTTCCCTGGCACTGAGGTGATGCTGATAGGTGTGTAGTTACCAGGATCATTTTTCTGGCCCTTTTTGAAGATGGGCGTCACGTTTGCCAGTCTCCAATCCCCTGGGACATCCCCAGTTAGCCAGGACTGCTGAAGAATGATGGAGAGTGGCTTGGCAACCACATCCACCAACTCCCTCAGTGCTCTGGGGTGCAATCCATCCGGCCCCATGGACTTGTGAGCATCCAGTTTTTGGAGCAGGTCCAAAGCCATCTCATCGTGGATTATGCACAACCTATTCTGTTCTTCATCCCTATCTACCAGTGCAAGGGGCTGTGTACCCAGGGAGTAACAAGTCTGACCATTAAAGACTAAGGCAAAGAAGGCATTGAGTACCTCAGTCTTATCCCGATCTTTGGTCACTAAGTTGCCCTCAGCATCCAACAAGGATGAAGATTCTCCCTAGCCTTCCTCTTACTGTTGATGTATTTATAGAAATATTCTGTTTTCCTTTACTTTAGTGTCCAAGTTCAGTTCTAGCTGGGCTTTGGCTTTTCTAATTTTCTCCCTGCATAGCTTCACTGCATACCTGCAATCATCGTAAGTAGCTTGCCCACTATTCCAGAGACCACAAACTTTCCTTTTGTTCTTGAGTTCCAGCCAAATCATAGAATCATAGAATCACCAAGGTTGGAAAAGACCTAAAAGATCACCCAGTCCAACCGTTCACCTATTCCCAATAGCTCCCACTAAACCATGTCCCTCAACACAACATCCAGTCTTTCCTTGAACACCCCCAGGCTCGGTGACTCCACCACCTCCCTGGGCATCCATTCCAGTGCCTGACCACCCTTTCTGAAAAGTAATACTTCCTCATGTCCAGCCTGAATCTCCCCTGCCGTAGCTTGAAGCCATTCCCCCTGGTCCTATCACTGATGACACGAGAGAAGAGGCCGACCCCCAGCTCACTACAACCTCCCTTCAGGAAGTTATAGAGAGACTGTTCAGCCAGTCCAGCCTCGTCCATTGGCTCAGATTCCGTGATTTGAGGATGTTCAGCTCCTGCACCTTTAAAATAACTTCCTTGAAGTATTCCCAGCCTTTCGGGGCTCCCACACCCTCCAAAACCACTTCACAAGGGACCCTCTCAGCCACGATCCTAGAGAGGTTAAAGTCTGCCTTCCAGAAGTCCAAGCTGGCAGTTCTGCTGACTCCCCTCCATGGTTCAACAAGGATCAAGCATTCCAGCATCTCGTGATCACTGTGCCCCAAACTTTACATGCCCCATTAAGACCTTGTCTGTTAACAAACAGCTGGTCCAGGATTGTGCTTCCCCTCGTTGACTCCGTCACCAGCTGTGTGAGGAAGTTATCACCCACACACTTTAGGATCCTCCAGGACTGTTGCCTACCTGCTGTACTATAATTCCAGCAGATGTCTGTCTGGGTAGTTGAAGTCCCCCACAAGAACAAGGTTTATCATAAATAAAGTTTGGAACAAAGAGCTGAGCTCTTGCAAGCAGTGCCTAGTGGAACAAATGTCACACATTTGAGAAGAGTTGCTGAGACTCTTTTGAGGAAAAATTCAGTTTGGAGCTTTGGAATGGTTTTCATCCACCTGTAAATAACTTCATAGTGGTTTTTCTTCCACTATAGAAAAGCTTTTTTTAAAATGTATGTAGGTAGAATTGTGAATGTGTACATTTTGGACACTACAAATACTTCCAGTGCTAGGAATCTCTCTAATGTGAAACTACTTTGTTTTACTTTGCCTAAAGGTAACATGGAAGGGGTTTAAGTTGGTTGGCAAGTGAAATGTGAGAATAACTTCAAAATGGATAAATAATTCTGTGCTCATCAGAGCATGTAAGGGAGATTACTGTCAGGGTCTTTTGTGTACGTTTTTAGCCTATTTCTACTGGGAAAATGTCGGTTGATGAGACAAGGTCGCTGTTCTGGATGTAAAGGCATGAAGTCAGGTATTATTTCAGGAAGAGGCATCCTTGATTTCTGTTTGTTCGGGTCTTCTTTTGTGTTTTGTGTTCTAAGCAGAATGTCCACGCTTACTCCTAGGAGCAGAAATCCCCGTTTCTCCTAAGCTGTTCCTGATGTTGGGTGATAACACTTCAGCTTCAGCAGAATAAAATGGGAGTGGTGAGTTGAGATTATGGCATAAAAACTCACTTAAAACAAAGGACTCTTGCAGGCAAAGCTGCTGTCCTTTGGATATGCTGTGTCCCAGCTGTGGCCAAACCAGGCTGTGTCTTATGCTGTTGGAGGACGTGAGAGTGTTCAGACTGCAACTCCTCGTCCTGCAGAAGATGCACACTGTGGATGTCTTTTGAATGCAGTCTCCTGCGCTTAAAGGCTGCTGCAACTAATTGCAGTCAGAGAGGCTTGGGTGTATAAGGACTGCGATCCTGGTTCAGCCTGAGGCTGGGAGTTCCATCTGCAGGGAATTTCCTTCCTTGGGTATATGGAAAGAGTAGCGTGGCAAAGAAGAGGTCCCCTTGAGCTCTCATCTCTTCTGGTTAGTTCTGTTGTCCTAACGGGAATCTGGAACATCCTCGGTACTGCTGGTTTAGTTCAGCTCCATTTTGAGGGAAGTGGAAAGATGAGATTTCCCAGAAAGTCGTAATGCTTGCAGTTCAAGAGGAGAACAAATTATTCTGTCCTCCGATGTGCTTGGCTTGCTTTTGGAGCTTCTTAAAATAAAAATAAAAGCTGCATGGAGGTAAAACCACAGTAAAATCAGTCTGAATTTTCAGAACTTGCTTTCTTATTCTGCGGTGTATTCCTTTGTCAGTGGCAAGGCCTTTCGGAGCAACAATAGATGTGTTTGATGCAGAGTTTGTTGCTGAGATTGGCTGAGTGGATGCGTCTCTGCTGTGTTTAAAACTTCATTTGAGTCATGTAAGGCTGAATCCATCTGAGGAACAAACGCAAATCATGTCCAAACAGATAAAGACTTAGCTCTGCTCTTGTCAAACTAAGACAGGTGTTGGGGAAAAGGGTTTGCGACAGTGACCAGCATGCTGAAAAGTGCAACTTATTTACTGTCTGGATTTGAGAGTCAGTAGAATTTGTGCTTTTCCACCACGTTCTGTGACTGTGATTCACAGAAAAACCTCAAAGTCCCCATCTGGTGCAAAGGAGCGCATAGGGATCTCTCTGAGGATGTGCAGTTTGTGTACTTGGAAGCCGTGTTTTGTGTTGAGTCCCATGTCTGAGTCCAAAAGCTAAATTAGGGAGGAAACAATTGGCTGCAGAAAGTGTCAAAGCCAGTGATGCAATACTAGGCTTTGCACAGCACTTTCATATCTCATCTCTGTTAGTGCCTTGGTCTGGCTTGGTGATAAGTCAGCCGAAGGTGCTCAGCAATCCATCATGCTGTGAAGCAGCTGAGGGCTGCAGTTTGCTCTCTGCAGGCTTCCTTTCCAGACCTCTTTCCTGTTCAGGTGCTGCTTGATCATCTTCTAGGCTTACACTCTCTGGTTCCTTTATGCTTGCAAGAAAATTTTTCAGCCTTCCTCTGCTGAGTTCCCAAGTTCTGAGTGAAGGCTATGAAAAGCCCTTCGTTCTTGCAGTTATGTAGGAGATGAATGCTTGGCTGGTTTTTGTTGTGCTCTTTTTTTTTTTTTAATTCCTGATGAACAGAACACACTGAACTCTGAGGTTTTCTCTGCAAAGCCTTTCCCAAGCACTGCACCTGGGTGCTTCAACAGCATGGAAAAAAAAAAAAAAGGAAAACCACTTGGATAGGCTGAAGCAGAAGCAGGGTCAGTGCTTCCTGACTACAAAAGCACCCTCTGCTCCTGCTCTCTGTGATGCTTATCAGCTGTGTACTGCATCCAAGGTCAGGTCTGGATTGTTTGCATTCTGCTAACAGCCTCCCTCTCACTGGAGATGTGCATTCTCTGTTCTGGGATGTAGGAGTTTGTATTGGAGTGCAGCACTTCTTCCCCAGTGACACAGGTCTCTCTGTGCTCCTTTGAGTTTAGTCATCCACTTGTTCTTTCAGCAGTGATTTTACCTTTATTACAATGTTTCCCAAAATAAGCTGTGGTAGCATTAGGCATAGTGTCCCAGGGTTTCCTTTGTGAGACAACGTCATGAAGCAACCATTTGCATTGGCAGTTGCCTTATTGCAAGGCATTTGCTGTCAGCAGTAGGCTTCTACTACCTGACGACAGATGCTGCCCTAAAGCTCTCCTTCCCATAGAAGAAGACATGCAAATGCTTTAGTTTTCATTCTCCTCTCAGAAGTCTGTAATCAGTGTTTCTGGCGTAGCTTTTTTCCCTCCAACACTGTTCTTGCTTGTTCTGAATTCCAGGCCAAGGACAAGGAATTCACCTGCATTATTTTCAGTGGACAGGCTTGTGTCATATCTGTTTCCTCCTCTTTGATTACATACACTTTATAACTCATTCACAATGTTGTTTTTATGCTTACCATCCCATCAGAAACCTCTCTCTTATTTTGGAGCTCTTTGCTCGGATGGCAGCTTTTTTCCTGGCTTGGCTCTGGCTCAGGTTGAACCCGATGACCTTTCTTTTCCTTATGCTACTCGTCTCCCAATGCTGTTTCTGATGCTGCATTTTATTCCTTCGCTTTGTCATCCCTCTGGACCACTTGTTGCCCAGGGGCTCTGTCCTGCACTGTCTCAAAGTCCCTGTTTGCTTTTGGAAATCCCTTTGGAGAAACTGCATTTGCAACTCCTGTTAAAACCAGATGCATAAGTTACCATAACGTATTTACTTCGACTTAGCAGCAGTGAATAAGCAGGATGTACATCTAGCATATAGATCTTCCTGAATGATAAAATAATGTTTTTTGATCACCTCTCCTTTATTTTTTTCCTCCAGACTTTCTGCTTAATGGCACCTTCCAGTTGCTGTAAAGAAGCACACGCAAGCAAAGAGCAGAACCTAATCTTTGCCTATCACAACGTGATAAGGAACTCACTGGAAGCCCGCTTCTTTTTTTTAAACAGCCCCAAGTATTCTTCCCTTAAAACTGTACTTGTGGAAGTCCCACTGAGTTACTCACTGCAGCATTCAGCCTCTAATTTCATTTCCTGTTTTAAGTAATTTTATTGTCTTGAATCCCAAAGAATGTGGGTGCCTGTTTGCATGTGTGCACTCATACATATATATTCACATATGTATATTCACCTGTGTGTACGTGTTTGTATGAATGCACGCTTAAAAGAACTTGTGTTTATATTTTTGTATATGTTTTTATTCCTTCTTCCATGTTTGAGGCTGAGGGATCTGCTTGGAGGCAGGGTTAGGATTATAAACATGGTGTGCTGGTGTGGTTTGCCTGCTTGGCTTCTTGTTGAATGCCACCTGTATGATATACAGGTCATGCCTCTTGCTATACAGAAATAATATCATTTGAGATTTTAAAGCCACTGAAAATGAGGAAAAAGGTATGACTGCAGCAGACCATAATTTAATCCCTGCAGGTTTTACATACAGAAGAATGCTGGAGGCATTCTGAATACTTTGCTAAGCAGCTTTGCCTGGGAGAAGCTGGATGATTTGAGCTTCTGGAGTTACACTAGGAGCAGTGTGTTGTTCCGTGGGATGGTTCTAGATTACTCTGATAAGGAGACAGGACTTCCACTTTAAGTGCAGCAACTGATAGCAAAATAATCTCTTTTCCTCACTGCGTTTCTACCTTGGCAGAATGTTTTTTTCATGGTGTAATTCGGGAAATGAGCATTGCCTTTTCACAGTGCATTCTCTGTAGTGCCTGGAGATAAGAACTGGTACATCATGGTAAAGGCTGAGTGTAGTTGTACCCTACTGACCGGTTCCTTTAGGGTTTTTAAGGGGAATGCTGCCCTGTGCTGAAGTCATTGCATGGTTGGAAGCTTCAAAAGAAGGCAGAAGAATACAAGGAAATTGCTAAGATTCCTCTGAGTATGAAGAGGGCATGAGGGAAGGATCTGAAGGATAGAGCTGAAAATACTACTCCTGTCTGCACCCATAGGGGATCTCTCAGGTTAAAAAAGAATGCCTTTTCTCAATGAAAGATTTTCTTTGGAGCTTCCTGAAGGTGCCACAGTAAGTCTAAGTCACCACAAATACCAGTTTGCAGGGGAAACTGGTTAGGGCAGGAAGTCTTGCACTGTTATCTGCTACAAAAAATAGCCTTCAGTGCGAAACAAAGGTGCGTGTAGAGCAGTGTGCCCTAGGAAGCACAGCTTTCTCAGGTTGACCTCTTCTTGAAACAGTATCAATATGGAAGATTGGAAATGGGGATTTCAGTCACCGTGGATGTTCACAAATATTTAGGGAATTTAAAGTTTCACAGTGCTCTTGCAAGTTAATGCAGAAGTTTTTGATGGCCACAGAGGCCCATTGCATGGACTGACAAGGTGGTGCTGTGCTGGGACAGCTGTGCCGGGTTGTATGCACACGAGTTGGGTGCAGCACGTCTGATTTGCAGCTGGAGAGCCCTTTGTAAAAATAATTGCAGCAGTTTAGTGAAAAATGACTTCAGCAGCCCCTCTAGACAAGCTTGGGATTGCAGCATGAGGAACATGCCGGATCGTGCGCTTGATGTCTGGATAACAGGGAGACTGAATTGTGCAAAAAATAGGTCCTGTTTCTGTGCTGTTGACTGACGTAGCTGCAGTTTCTCTTTTTGGTGGTGATGAAAATAAATTAACGCATGGCTCTTTTTCCCAGTGGCAGCTGAGCCACTCGGACCTCCCCAGCCTAATCCTTGGCCAGAGCAGGCTAGAAAGTAGGAGGTAAAGTACTGTAATGTTAAAAATCCCTTCAGAACAGTGAGGTGTACTGGTGTCTGTGCTTGTTGGGACCTGCCTTATTCTAATCCTTTTAACTTCTCCTTGTTCCAGAATAATTCCTCTTTCAGTGAGTGCCTTCAGATTTCTTGAAAGTGCTGTGTTTTTTATCCAAGCACCGTTGTTCAGGAGGAGCAAGAAGATTATTTAAAAAGTAAATCCTCCTCCTCTTCCTTCCCTTGGGTCTTGAAAGATAACAGCAGTACTTATTCTTTGCTTTTTCAGTTATACTTGTTCGGTAATTTTGCTTTTTTTTTTTTTTAATACACCACATACTTTATTTTTTTTAATACGTTAAGCATTGTGGGTAGCAGCAAAAATCTTTCGATGTATTTTGGTAATATATGTGTAGAAATTAATCACTGATCATGTTACATAATAAAGTAAGAGCTGGTGCCAAAGTGTGCTCAAGAGCACGTCCTGCAAGGCCTGATTCAGTGCGAAGTGAACACAACAAGGCAGAAACAACAACAACACAAACAGAATAAACAGAATCTTGAGATTACTTGGCCGCTCTTTGAGAATGATTTTAATTTCCAAGGGGTAGATTTCTGGTATTTTTTCTCTTTGTGAACTGAGCCGTGGCACTCTGAAAGCTATGATGCACTTCTGCGTGCTGTATGTGACATTTTGACATGGCAGCTTTTTGTTTGCCACTTAGATGGCAATGTTCTGTGCCTTCCACGAATTACATATGAACTTACGTGTGTGAAGGAGACAGTTCCTTACATTCGAGGTAAGCGTAGTCCCAAGGCTCATCAGTGATTCAAGAAGAAATGAAATGCACACTCTCTTTCTTAACAGGAATCCTTTTAAAATACCTGAGATTTATAATAACGTTAGGGATGGCAGTTCAAAAAACGTGGCATTGGGTTTGGGAGTTTTTCTATAAATTGTGCCTTGTGAATGTTTTATTTTCCCTCTCTGGTATGGCCTTACACGAATGAATCTATTTTTTAGCCCTTATCAATAAATACATTAAAGAAAGTATTGAGTGTATTTACCCAGCTGGCACTGGAACCTGTTTCTTTGCATATATACATAAAAATTGTTTCTAGCTCCATTTTTTTGCTTGTATCTCATAGTTCTGTACACTTCTGTCTGTGATGCACTTTGGAAATAGAGCCCTATAGGAATGAGAGATGGGGTTGCCATGGCAACTGCTCTTCTTCTTTCCTCTCTTTGCATTATAAATTGTTGGGATGTGCTAGGTAGTACTGAAATTACCCACATTAGAAGAGTAAGAGCACTCATGTTGGGTTGCAAATAATAATAACCTGCATTTAAGATGAAATTGTTGCTACTGCTAATATTAAAAGTGTGCAATGGAGGTGGATGGGTGCTGTTGAAGTTAAGATTACCAGTGGTTTTTATCCTACTCTTTTCATGTTGCTTTGTGGGGTTTTTTTAATTGCATCTTCATGTTCCGTGCTTGCTTTCTGAGGCACGGTTAACTGCACCTCCTCTGCACCACAGCCTTCCTGCATTCTGGCTATATTGCTGAGTGGATGAGGCTTATTTCATGTGATTATTTTTCTTTTCTTGCTTCTTTCAAAGACTTCAGTGTGTTGTGGAGGGGAATCTTGCTTTTTTTCCACTGAGAAAAACATCTCATGCAATGCGCATGCACAAAGCATCAGTGCCCCTTGTGATGTGCCTTGTGGCTGCAGGGCTGCGCCCCTGCATGTTTCTGCACATTGCAGTGTTCAGAACATCTCCACATCTTGGTGATTTGTGAGGGATCCCAGGCATTTGTTTTTCAATACCATAGTTTACTTCCAAGATGACACCGTGGCAAACACAGCCCCACCATGCCTTAAATCCAGTTACTTTCAGCTCTCAAATTCAAAATTCTCAAATTTCAGACTCAAATTCTTCTTTTTAAAACCTGCTCATGTGATTCTGTTTTTTTTCCCATTCCTAGTAGGGAGATGTTTTGGCTTGAATTATGCAAAAAATAGCAGAGCATGAACAGGACCATTTTTTCTCAGTGTTGTCTACCTGAGTTTTCATCAAGTAGTTAGTGGAGTGTGACACTGACACTGTGGAGTGTGAAAGTGATGCAGAGAACATGCACTCTATACGTATATGAATGCTGGAAACTAACAGAGTTTACACCGGTTCTGTAAGTGTGATGGAGATTAGGTTAAAAGGATGCTCACAGTATATGTCAGATTGTTGCAGTGGAGTTTCCTTAAAACTGAGAGCTGGGGTACAACTGCCTTGTGTTTCCTATTGTGTTGTTTTCCTCAATTCTCGATGCTATAGCTCTTTGTTTTGACCAGTAACTGCGAGTCAGCTGGAGAAGGATGTTAAACAATTGACAGAGTTTCTCTTTGTAAAGCATTACCCTAAAATCCAAGAAGTTGTTGCAGATAACTGCTGCAGAGTGCCAAGTGCCACGCTCCCAGTGCTTGTGACTCTGGTGTGCGCATCATGCAGACTGGCTGACTCTTCCTCATCACTCTCCTGCTCTTAACCATTGCTGTGTTTCTCTCCTCCTGACTTTCCACTTTGGTTACAGGTACTGCAGAGCTGCCACTTCCCTTCTTACTTCACCTTTGTCTATAGCTCAGTTGATAGCCCATGCAGTCTGCGGCAGAAGACAGAAAAGGCTAAAATTTCAAAGTCAGAGGAAAATGCTTGTGATGAAGTGCTTGTCTAAACTGGCAGGTAGTACTTGATTTTCTTCTTACCCCTATGACACCTTGCTGAAATATGGACCTGAGTGCCATTGGAAGATTTCTGCCTTCTGAAGGCGTTAGGAGCTACAGCAATTCCCTGCTGGTTTGGGCCTGCTGGGGTTCCTGGTAGATGGCGATCTGTTGGACCAGGACATGCTCTCTCAGTGTTAAATTTGTTGTCCTCTCCACCAGACTGGAGCTCAAGACCTTTGGAGCTTTAAGCTGGGAAGGCTGAGAGGGAAAAGCCATGCTGTTTTTGGAAAACTGTGCTGTGGTTCTCAGAGGAGGTACTGCCACTGCGTTTGAACGATGAGCAGTTTAGACTGAGTTGGATTGATCTCGTTGGTGCAACCACGGGGTGTGATTTTCCATCATCTTATTGCTATAACTAGAGAGATGAATACTGTTTGGTTGCAGGTGTCATGTGCTTGTCTGCCAGGTGCCAAAATAAATGGAACCTTTCTAGGTGCATAAAGGCTGCAGTCTGGAAGAGGTGGTGAAAAGCCAGGGCTCAGTGGCACAGGCTGACATCAGTTGATTTGGGCAGGCTTCATCCTTCAGCCTGTATGAAAGAGCTACTGGAATGGTTGTTGTTTGTCCTCAGATAGGCAGATTTCTGTGGTTCACAGCTGCTTTGCGAGTGTGACTTCGGGAGACTGTGATTCCTCTTTGTTAGTCTATGAGTCACAGTTATCCCAGTGGCCTTGCTGTGCGTTGGTGCACGGAGTGAAATTGCATCCCTGCTGCCTCCCTGTGCAATTCCACATTGTGAGCAGGGCGCCTCTTCCTCTGGAGCACGTTCTTGGGAAACTGTCAGTAGGTAAGTTGCCAAGTTCTCTTCCAGTCCCCTTGGAAATTTCTGGTTTCCCAGCAGTGAGGCAGGATCTCATCCTGGGATGCACTGGACCTGTCTTTGGCCTGATGCTCAAGAGGCATAGGCATTGGTGCATTCTGCCTGTGAGTTAAGCACTAGCCATCATCTGTCTGCTTGCAAAATCTCATAATGCCAAGGACTTGCTCTGCGCTGGAACCACGTGCCTTTGAAGTTTACCACCTTGATTTCAGAGATGTGTTGTCTGACCCGGCTTTCTGCTGAGAGGACAAAATAAAGTCTGTGCAGAACTCACCTTTCTTATTTCCTTGAAGCCAGCACTCAACCAGCTTGTGTGGTTACTGTACACATCTTAATGTGTGAAACGAGAAAGGACTTCAGTGTGCTAGCTGTAGAGGAAAAACCTTTCTTGATACGAGTGCAGCTGGTGGGATTTCTGCTGACTATGTTTATGACTTGTGAAAGTCTCTTGACCAGGTGGAATTGCCACTTTTGCCACCAGTGTAGCTTGCCTGTGCTGGTGTTTTTTCCTGTCCAGAGCACGCAGCTCTGGTGGAGCAGAGCACGCAGTACCAGTGTCTCTGTTACCTCTGCAGCTGTAGGTGCTCTGGCTCTGCCTGCACAGCGGGTTGTTGGAGGCCTGCTTTGGTTGAAGTCAGAAAATGGAGATTGGTGAGGATGAAGGATGCTTAACTGGCAGGTGGAGGCCTTTCAGTTCATCTGTCAGTTCAGGCTTACTGTACCAGACAAGATGGAGAAACAGAGTACGGTTTGTTGTTAGATCCTGGAGTGTTTGCAGCTGACTGATGAGAGCCAGAGAAAAGGTCTCTGGTGTAGCACAGGGGCTTCGTGAGGCTGCCACAGTGCAAGCAAGCCTGCTGTAACCACATCAGTGTTGTTGTGACTGACAACTCAGGTATATCATTGAATTCATTTAACTGCTTTGTTATGCAGTGGCTTGTCTTGTTTTCACTTGACTTGTTGCTGCGTTATTTCCTAACAGCAAATCTGACATACAGATGAATAGGAATTCAAAAGTGCTGCCTTGAAATTGCAGAGCTTAGATGTTACAAAAACATTTCTTTTGTATCTGTACCTATTTATAGAGCTAGCTGTCATGTAGACAGTTTTGGAAACGTAAAATACCACAAGATTCCCTCTGTGCAGGCAGAAAATGCATTAGATCAGATAGGTCATATGCTTGTTTTAAACATAAGCTCTGTTTAAAGCAGAGTCAGGCATGACTGATCAGTTAGTAAGATAAAGAGAATCTTGGAAAGGATGTGGCATGTATGAGTGATGTGTAAGATGCTCATTAAAAGCCGAGAAAACCCAAAGGGGTGTCTTGTTTTCTTGTAGGTTTTCAGAGGAACAGAATCCATGATGTGGCTAATGGAGCTGTGAAACAAGCAAGGTCCCATAGCTCCTCATGCTGTGGGAGAAGGGGATGCTTTTAAAGCCCGACTTCTTAAAGCTTTCAGAGATTTCTCTGTTCCTGCCTTGCCATTATCTGAAGTGTCTGGGCCGGCCATAGTCTCTAGTTAGACAGCTTCTCTGGTGGCATTAACAAGCATCGCACAACAGACTTCTAAACTTATCCTAGGCTGAGTTTTGCCTAAGAGAGCGCACCAATATTGCATACAGGTCTTTGCATGTTCCTGCTGAAACGAGAAATAAGCTGACAAGGCCAATGGTTGCATCCAGCATTCCTTTCAGTGAATAGTCACAGTATTCAGATTGGCCTGTGGTCACAGTCCTGAACAAAAAATCTCAATGTGTCTGTGTGGGCAAGCTGTTACAATGAAAAAGGAGCTCATGTTTGTATAACAAATATAAAATTTAATCCTGCTAACTTCCTCTGAAAAAGGGATGATGCTTTCAAGTTCAGAACAGCCTCTCGTCCAGGAGCGTGCGCTCTCATTTGTACAAGCTGTCTGATACCAATGTGTTTCACTTTTTAAAGAACGTAAAATAAGATAGTTATACATCATTATTTTTTAATGACTTCAAAAAAAAAAAAAAAAAAAAATGTTTTTTTTCAGGTTAAGAACACCTAGTTTCTGGGCATTTCCCCAGAGCAACTGTCTTCTTATTACCAGTGGGTCTCCAGATCCTGCTGAGCAAAACAGCCACTTTGCAGGATCCCGGACCACTGAAGGGGTGAGTGGAAAAGCCCCTAGATGCCCTGTGGTTTTGGCCTGTGCCATGCCAGGAACAAAATCTGGAAGAGCCAAAAGAGAGGAGGAAATGGCCTACCTGATTTTGACCAAAATAAAACTTTGTTTTGATTGAGTTAGAGTGGCTTGGCCTCAGTTGTCTTGGTCCTCACATGTCCTTTAGGTCTCACCAATTCACTGTTTGGAAGACAGAGACTGTTTGAGTTGGTTTGCATAACAGCTCTGTGGCTCTGCTAAGTTTCTGGTTTGTCTTGTTCTGTCCGTCTATAGGCAGTTGCCCTTCTTTCTTCCATCCTTTAGGTACACTGCAGCAGCTACACCTTCTGCACAGCACATAGTGTGCATGTGTACTTCTGTTTAACTGACTTGAGCTAGCTGACTTCCATCTTCAGCTACTCTGGACTTGCCTTTCTTCCCCACCTGCTCCTCAACAGCCTCTTTATGAACTACTGCTACTGTGCTGAGACCTGCAGCCCCGCAGAGCTGGATTGGCATCTACACAGTCCTTACAAGCACAAATAAATTGGTAGTTTTGGAAAAACCGTTCTAGGTCCTGAATTGAAGGTTTGTTTTCTTTTATTCTGGCAGTGGTTGTAAGTGCTCTTAAAAACAGCGTTTTTACACTTGCTGAGCAGTCATTTCTTTTGAAAGGAGAGGGGTAAGAATAACCATCTGAAAGACCGGGTAGGATTTCCCACTTTGTGTTTTCTGCTGTGCCTGCTGTCAGAATGTGCCCAACGTGGGCCCCCTGGAAATGCGGAAATAACCACCATCTAGCCTCACTGACACACTTGCTGCTGTTCAAAAGCCAGGTAAGGAGAATAAGCGGTTCTTCAGGGCTTCGGTGTACAGAAGAAGTGCTGCACATGTATTGTAATAGGGAGATTGAACACCGGGCTCCTAGCAGCAGCGTTTTGGAGGACGTGGAGCGAGCTGTGCACACAGGCTGTGTACAGTCTCTCCTAGGTGCACTTTTGTAGCAGGTTTTGCTGAGACTTGTTAGGAATGAAACATGGGCTGAGCCCCCGAGGTCACCCGCCTCATTTTTCTGTGAAAAATTAATGTGTTACCTCCATTATTTCATTACTGTTAGCTTCGGAGCATACTGAGGTTCATGCCAGAAATCGTACATACTTTGACAGAAGTGATTCTGACAGTGTCATCAGGTGGTACAGAAGTAAACTCAGTCCCCCTGAGTTTAACAAACCCTAATCTGTGATTGAAATCACTGAGGCAGACATGTTACAGCTCTTCTTTCTACAAAGCTGGCATCAGTTTGCAGCTCTGAGAACTTGAATCCTAAAGCTTCCATCATTGATTGGGTTCAGGGATGTCTTCATCTCTTCCCTCCTGCGTGGACATCATCTCAGCAGTAAATAATGCCAGAACTCTCAACTGCCACAGTGATTTGTTCTGATAAATGCCAGTTTTTTTCCTGTTCATTAGTAGCATTCTCAGGCTGGAGTTGGAGAATGTTTTATAATTCTGAAGGGCTCTTAATAATTGCCTGCAGTTAGAGAATAGTTGCAGTGTTGGCTTGAGGTAGCATAGGCCACTTCAAGTACTCACTCTTGTTTCGGATGATTGGTGCCTTTTTTAAGTTGCTGCTGTCCAGAACAAAGGTTTGTAATAATGGTGTCTATTCAAAGGAAATATTTATGTTGTTGGACACCTCTCCAGTTTTTCCACTAGTGCAGGCTGCCTTCAAAGTGGCCCTGTGGTGTCTTTTTTCAGACAACATCAAGTGCCTCTGAAGGTAGCTGATGGGATCTGCTCAGGTGGGGAAAGAAAACTTAGAGATGAGTTTTGTCTGGAATGTAGTGTGCAATGATGACCTTAAGGAAGGAAGAGGAAGAATCTTGGGTTGTGCTGCAGTAGGATAAATGTGGAAGGTGTACAACCTACATCTAATGCAGGTGTATATTTCTAAATGTGCTCAGTTTTTAAAATGAGTGCATCAGAACTCAAGTCTGAAACGTGAGAGCAACACATTCCAGTTCCAGAGTAGAAAGAGTAAACTTGCACTTGAGTTAATGGCTGAGGACTTCCCCCATTTTTCCCCATCGACTGTTTCATCCTTTGCAGGAGGACGTGTGTTTAGGTGGGCATCACCTGTAACACCTGCTGTTGGACAAAAACAGCAATTGCAGTTCTACTGTTGCAATTCTACAATTGAAATTAGTAGAAGCATCTTTTTTTTTCGTCCTGCACATTTTCCATACATTCCAGAAAATGTAGGTGATGATTCTCAGTCCGCCCAACGGCGGTGGTATCCTCACACAGGTGGAACTGTAGGACCAGGCAAAGAGTGCTGTAATGCCAGAGTCAGTTTGCTGTAAGCACAATCTTTTCTTTGTCTCGCTTAACTGAACATCTGACCAGAAGACAGAGACAGATGTAACCAGGATACTACAGATGGGAAGGACCTCTCTAGAGCTGAAAGCTGGCACTGGGGATGTGTGAGATGCTGAAATAAAGCAACATGAACTACAGGCCTGCTTTTGGGTGGTAAAGGCAAACAGTGAACTTGATCAGAGTGGTTTCCTGACACTGACCAGTGCTGCTCAAGTTTCCCACCAGCACCAGTACAAGGACAGTGGTGAGCTGAGTTTAAAATGGACACTAATTGCTGCGTGTTGCAGGAGACCTTTTGAGTGAGTTAATTTTAATCTAAATTTTATTCCCAGCTGTTGATAACTATGGAGCACATGAAGGGGGAAGAATATTCTTACGAGTGGGTGGGCCTCGAGCAAACCCGACAGTACAGACCAGGCAATAAATGAAGTTAAAGTTGTAGTAACAAGCCTGGGGAAACAAGCTCAGTGTGTAGTTGTCCAAAAAAAGCCTAAGTGAAAGCAAGAAGTTGTGAGGAAGAGCCAGCTCCGTGCCACTGCAGCAGCTCAGTTCATGTGCACGGTCTGTGTGCAGCAGCTGGCTGCTGGCAGGTTGCTAACAGCTTCATGCAACACCAGATTTTTAAGAAGGGCTTAGCCTCCCACACCCTGAGCACACCTGCCTTATGGAGCAGGTTTTATTTCACACAAAAGTTATCTGTGCGATTCTTTTTTTTGTAGGGGAATGCAGAGTTTCCATTTGTGCTGCACTCTTACAGCTGTCAGGCAATACAATCCTGTAAACCCTCTGAAACAGATTTCTTCCAAGGCCTAAATTTAACAGGATGCCCCAGAGAAATATCTCTTTTCATTTAGTTTTATTTATAATCACAGTAATGAGTTGAGTATGGGCTTTAATGCTTTGCACTTAAATTTTTCTGGAAATGAAAAGCTTGTGTGCTGATAGCTAAGAAAACAATCCTGAGTTTCTAGTCCATTTGTGGCTAAGCTATTGTTTGTTTTAAGGACAAGAATAAGCCATTGAGTCAATCATCTGTAAGCATTGCTAAAAGTTTGGAAGAAGCTTTGGTGTAGGGCTGTGACTTGCCCAGGTAAGCACAATGCAAGCTAGTGAGCTATGGCACTTGTGCAGAAGGAAAGGAAATGATTTCCCGAGCCACCCAGCCAGCGCTGAGGAGTTGTGTTGCCACTTCACGATGGGAAATGAACCCTCCCCATGCTGTCCCTGTGATAGACAGCTGGCCAAGGCGTCGTGGTGTTTTTCGGGAATTACTGGCACTTGCTGTGGGTGCCTTTTGCATTCAGGGCAGCGTTGAGAGAGCTCCCTGCAGCAGGAAGGTGCTGCTGCCTTCACATGCACGAGGTCTCTCTGTTGGTGCTCAGCCTGACCTGCTACGTGCAGCAGGAAGGCTGATGGCTCCTAGGGGACCATGTGCTGCAAAACCCATGGCTCAAACCAGGCAGGAGCGCACAGCGAGAGGGAGCTGCTGAAGAGGAAGAGATCGTTACCAATTACTGCTGCTTGTGACGTGAATCTGGGACATGAGTGTGCAGGGGCAGACTGCCTGGATGGGTCCAAACTGCAGTCTAGGAACTGTTAGGGTAAGCCCTGCTTCAAGAAAGCACTGGAGGGTGTGCTTGGTGGGGGAATTGAAATTTACTTTGGTTGTGCTTTTATTAAGTGTGTGCCTGCTGAAATGAGAGAAATGCTCTTGGGTACAAACACACATGTGAGCAGGTCCAGGGAGCCTTGTGTTAGATTTATAACACTTCCAGGAGAGGAGCCAGTCCACTTGGGCCTTTATATTGACTTTCCTTGATCCTCTTTGGGGGAGCAGTTTGGAATCCTTACTTTTAGAGCTGTAAGTGCTAAACATTTTCACATTTAGCAAATGCAAAATCAGATACTTATAAATAATGCTGTTAAAGTTAAGAAGTGAAAGACTATTAAGTTCATAATTTATACATTCGATTTTAAAAAGATCACAGGACTTTGAGTTATGTTAAACATCTCCTCAAAGAAGAAACAAAAGTACTTTTCAAAACCTTCTGGGATTCTGCTCCAGACTGTGTTCTGTTCACAAGTGGGAGAAGGTAGGTTGTGGAATTTGGCATTTTGTATGATTCTCACCTGGCCTTCACTTGCATATGGCACACTGATACATTGCTGGAGTCTGTGCAGGACAAAATAGACCTCTTTCCTCATCCCAGTTTTGAAACCTGCTCTGAATTCTGACTGAAGGACAGGGAGGGGAAAAAAGGCTGTGTGACAAAGTGCAGCATGTTAGAGGTTTCAGCCGCCTTTGCTAAACTGCAGTGCTCAGCTCCTGTCTCCTGCTATGCAAGGCAGGGAAGAAATGTTTTGTTTCCTTGCAAGTGTTTGCTGCAAAGCTGCACGTCCCAGCTCGTTGCCATACGCTGCCCTTTTCCATGGTGCCCACTGGCCACCTGGCTTCTTGCTGTGTGTTGCAAACATGTAATTTCTCATGTGGTTGAAGTCGCCAATTTCTGGGCAGAAGAGAGTAAAGCAACAAGGACAAGCTGTCAAATAGCTGCTGTACGCCTGGGTGTAGTTAGGTGCCCAGAGCTAACACACAAAGGAATCCTCTTCCTATAGAACAGACTACTTCTTCCTTTCCTTTTAAATGGTTATTGGTTTTTTTGTTTTTCCCTCAAACTTTTGTGTCTTCTAGCTGATTTCCCTTACTAGCCTTTCATTTTTCAGCTTCCCTAAGATCACCTCTTTGCTGATTCTTTCTGCTCCTTATCTGTACCACGGAGTCAGGAGTACCATCAACCGTAAAGGTAGATGTGATGCTTCATAGCAGCCAACAGCAGGTTTTATCTCCTCTCTTTCCACTCCCTTTTCATTGCTGCATAGGTCACAGTCTTGAGCCACCAATAGTGAATGTCTCAGCACAGCAGTGCCTTGCAGAGCCCTTTTTTTTTTCCTGACTTGCAGACAAGTGAAAAGCAAATGTCAGCCTGCTGAGCACATTGGAACATGAAAGGGGTCGTTCAGGTTTTTGTGCCATCAAAAGGAAAGGTTATTTGCATGGACTGGCAGTAAGCCACATAAATAAGTGAACCTGCATTAAGATTACTATCTTGGCATGTGAGAAAAAGTGAAATCAGAAGGAAATAAGCTGCAGAAGGGAGAGGAGAAGGAAGTGGTCTGCTTTTGATGGCAAGAGCACATGCTGCAAAGAACAGCAGTGTAAGTACAACACCTGGGGCTGCAGAAGAGTTGGTCTTTTGCAGTAACTCATGAAACATGAAGTGGTGTGACACGCTTCTGAAAAGCAGGGACATGAGAAAACTTCCTGTGGATGGTGGCTTTTGCTGCTCAGAAGTGATCTTCTTTCAGAAGTCATGGGAAGGTGCTTCCTCCTGAGCTGTGTATATTTCTGTTTGGATTGGAAGAGCCAGTCTGAGAGGTGGAGGGCTCTAAAGCCATCACTGCTTGACAAGACATTTAGTAAAGCTCCGATGAAATTCTAGACCTGTTGCTGCACAAGTAGTAATAGTAGTGGTAGCAGTAATAATTAATAAGAAGAAGAAACTCTCGACTTTCAAAGCTGTACAAAAAACCGGTGACTTTTGTCTCTTTCATCCATTGCACTCCGTGTGTGCCAGTGCTGTGTTTCCTTCCATTTATTCCTGATACATGCAATTAATTTTAGTGGAGTTTGCTTTCAAGCATGTCCATCTACTTTGGCTACTTCAAAGAGCCGTTTTGGACTGTCAGCTGCTTAAAGTCTCACCTGAAATTTAAGAAGTAATTTTGGTGGTTACGGAGAGGAGAGGGTGGGCGAGAAGGGGGTGCTGCTGGCATGTAATGAATTTGTGTGAGCTCTCTTGCTTTCTATCACCAGCATTTTTGGTAACAAAACTGGTTGAAGTTCATGTGCTGCAAGAGATACGACAGTTGTGTAAGTACTCGTAGCTGGAGGAGAGCAAATGCAATGGAAATGATATGTTCCCAGTTGTGTTTCGCCACACGTGATTTTTTTTGCTTGATTTCCTGTTTGTTTGCGTCTCACCACGAATGTCCGTTCCTCGTGGGAGACTCACCCGCTGTTCTTTGATCTCCACAGTTTGCAACTTCATGTCCCACGAGAAGTGCCTCAAGAATGTCAACATACCTTGTTCATGTATTGCTCCCAGCCTTGTAAGGGTGAGTAAGCACACACTGCTATGTCTCTTTGTTGTCATAATGGCACAAATTTATCAGTAAGTAATCTGTGTAGTATGGCGGTGGCTTGCTGATGTTGTAATGCTTAAATCAATTGTGTTAGTCATCACTGAAGCTTTTGCTGCTGTTCAGAGGCAAGGTCTGACATTTCCTTGAAAACTTCCCTGCTGCAGGAGGCTGTAGACAGTCTGTCTTTGAAGAGCAATTATTTGCATTCTTTAACTATTACTAGACATTTTAAATTGTGTCATTACCTGGAAATCTCACAGCAATGGATGGGGGTGCCTGATGGATATCAGTGCTCTCAGGAAACCATGGCGTATCAACCTTAAAGAACTCTGTATAACTCACTTTTTTTTAACAGTGATTACATCTCACTGGGAAAATGCTAAGTTTCCCTGCCTAGTGAAGGGGCTGTGTTTGGCTTCTGTTGATTACCGATGTTAAGAATTTGCTTACTGTGCCTAGAGAATAAAGTCCTTGCATTAAAAGCACAGCATTTTAAAGTCAAATCAGGGCTTCACTAAATGTTAAAAATTCACATGGATTTATTTTGGCTAATAATAAAATCTTGGCTTTTTAGATGCCCTGTGAGTTTTTCTCCCACACAACTTTGTAATAATTGCTCTTGAAAAACGGTTTGAAAGATAGACTAATTTTGAAGATGATAATATTATGCAACTGTAGTATTAAGAGTCTAAAATGAGGAGAAAATAGTGTTTTCTCCACTTGGGAAGGGGTGACAGAAAGGGTAGAAGGGGAGGAAGCAGGCGAGAACCTTCTTATACAAGGGGAAAAACATTACAAACTATTATAAGGAGCAGATGTCAGTTGCAGTGTTGTAAAATCAGAATGCATAAACTGTGGACGTTACAGACCTCCCTGACTGAAAACAGAGTTGTGAGATATTTACTACTACGCAGATCTGTGAACTTGTGAAGGGAAGCTGCATTCCCTTCTTCGTACACAAAAAAAAGCATTACAGGTTTCTTTGCATTGTGGAAACCTGGTTAGGGGATGGGAGGTTTAAAACAGCACGTCACTAGAGTTCCAGGAAGTTAGCCAGTCATTGTTATTTGATGTGCTTTGCCCTAGATGTTAATGCAGTTCAGCCTTTGCTGCACACTTCATCTTCCCCACACGCTTTCGTCTTGGGAAATGTAATTTAGATTGGCAAAAAAAAAAAAAAAGAAGTCTGAGCCACAACACACAACATTGCCAGTGGAATAATGAGAAATATTGCTGTTAGTCTTAGAATCCGCAGCAAATGCTGTGGAAATGCTATTACTAAGAATGAGCATCCCTTGCTGTTTCAGAATGCTGGCAGTCAGTCATTGTAGCATGGGAAAAGGAGTGATGACTCAGAATGTGCAGGGATCTTTGGAGGAGTGGTACATAGCCAGCTGAGAAGCATTCATCTTTTTTCATAGGCGTTTAAACCACCTTGTTGTGATTGTTTCTTTTGTGAATTACTGTAGATTTTAGTTGTTCAAAATAATATTTGTCGCTTTGCTTTTGCATGGTGAAAATCCTGCATTTAAACACTGCGTCAGTCATGGACATCAGCTTATGATTTTTTCCCTTGCCAATCCCCGCTTTCTACCTGTCCTAACATAGATTGTATTTAGTTGTGTGTATTTTACAGGTAAAATCCAGGCGTTCTTGCTGCAGGAGTAGAACATCTGAGTGCTGGTGTCTGTCCTGGGAGCTGCTGACAGTTTATCACTGCTGTAGTTAGCTGTAAAAAGTCTTGTGCTGAAATCTGTGTTGAGTTGTACTGATTATGCCTGAAAAGCACCAGGCTGTCCAGATAGAATAGCACAGACTCATCCTCCTCGAGGTGCTCATCCAGGTTGCATTGGTCCTGGTCTCTTGTGTGAGTGAAGCCTGCCCCGTGGCAGGTGCTGTTAACACGTGGGCTCTGCTGAAGTGAATTTTAGCTCTGCACTTGCTTCAAAAACGTAACGAAGCAAAAAACAAACGATGATTGTTTATCAAATGTCTGGGGAGTTTGTTTTCTTCCATCAGATAACTCGAATCTGTCTTTTTATGGAAACGTCTGATGTAGAAGGAAGCACGGATGGGATTTTTTTCCCTGATGCTTTCCTCTAGCATGTTATTATTCTGTGTACCCCAAGACGAAGATATATTGTTTTTAATCTCAGATTTCATCTAGAGAAAGGGGCAACTGTTGAAGCTCACTGTGCTGTGTGTCATTCCTTAATGCCAAACTGTGAGAGAATAGTTTTTCAGCAGGCAGGCCATGGAAACTTTTAATTCCTGAGACCAGGGCTTCCTTCCTGGGGTCGGGTGAGTGCCCTCAGAGGCAGAAACACGTCAGGGCTGCATCCAGCCGCAGATCATTCTTGATGAGTTCACTCTCCAGGCGGCCCTGAAGCTGCTTTTTTTCTGTGCCGTTGTTGATCTTTCTCACCTGCACATGCTGTTCCAGATTGGATCCAGATCATGATGTTTTGAAATGGAACGTCACGGATCACAGGCTTCTGTGTGTTTTTATGATTTCTGAGGGATGTGGTTTGCTCCACTCTCTGAGATCTCTGCAACTCCTCCAAGTTCAGACTCTTCTCCTCATGTCCTCACAGGTAATTGCCTACTTTGAGGCATTGGAAAAGAAAAATCTGAACAAAGGACAAAATGACAAAATGAAAACAAAAGCTGAGTGGGTGTCAAATGTCAAGTTTTCTTCGTTAGGTTGGAATGAGTTACAAGTTTGTTGCCTCTTAAATTTGCCATATAAATGTGTGGGGTGTTTTTTATATAACTATACTTCAAAATTAAATGGAAATGATAGTATAATAAAAGTAGCTGTAGTGAAATGAGGCATTTGTGATGGTTGTTTTTCCTGCAGTCCTGGCTGCATTGATGCATTGCTGTAGTTGTTTCTAAACACTTCCACTTCAGGAAGGGCAGGTAGACTTCAGGAAACTTCCTTCAGCGCTTTTCTTCTTACGGCCAGGTTGTCTGGAGTGGAAACATTCTGATTTGGGTCATCAGATTCTTGTGAAGATTGTAATGCTGAAAATGAGATGTGGCTTGTGGTTCAGAGCTTGGGTAGCAGCTGCATTCTCAAGTTGTGGTTCTGAACGAGAAGATTTTGGAGCTCACGGAGGTTTGTGCTGGAAGAGCAGGCTTGCTGACCTGAGCCTTTCCCTCTGGGTGCTGTGTCCTGCAATTGGCTGTGTGGGTCAGTTCCTTTGTTTCTCATAATCTGCTAGAAAAGTTGAAAATCGCAGAGAATAAAGATTATTCAGGTTAGGGTAATGACAGCCAACAGCGTAAGCTGTTCTGAATCGGGCACTTTGTGCTTAATAGTCACACAACAGCAGCATCCGTTTCTTCTGCCGCTCAGGGGCTTTCATTCTGGGATGCAGCCTCACTTTCTCCAGTTTTTGTCTCCTTTTTGGAATAGAGTTTTTGCCCCACTCATCTTGTTGTACGTCAGTGCTTTTGGAAGAAGGAGGGAAGGAGTTAGATCTGCAACGGGAAATTAAAGGCAAAAAAAAAAGAATGCTTAATATTTTTCTTACGTTTTATGAAAAATAGTTGCATGGGGGAATTTTGTTTCTCTCTTTATTCTTCCCCTTTTGTTTCGCTGTAGTGGAAAGGCTTTGTTAGTTATGTGTGTGCTTTTTCACCTGTGTGGTCTGTTGTAGGAGAGCTGCTTTATTTAGCAGGTGGATGGGACTCAGTGATCTCTACTGTTGGTCTGTGGCTCTGGGTTTCTGTGTCTGCCATAGCAATGGTTGGACTCCAGACTGATCTGATTTTGCCGGGGAGCTTCTTGAACGGCCCGGCTACCTTCTGCAAACAGGTCTGACCCCCAGCTCTTCAACACTTGGCCCATAGCTGCATTGTGATTCAAATGCAGTTGCCTGGAGCATGCCAGCCACATGCCACAGTTCAGCAGCAGGTGTAAAACGGTTTATTGGTAATCCTTACCTTGCCCTAAGTTTTCCGCTTTCTCTTCCCCAAGTGATAGCCAGACCCTGGGGTAAAAGGGGAGGGCTGGCACTGTAGTTCATGAACTCCAGGTCCGCTCGCTGCAGTGTGCAGTGCTGGTGCAAGCTGCCTGGTAGCTTAAACACTTCCAGAATAGCCCCATGGCTGCACCAGTGACCCTTCAGATTCAGAAGGGATATGGAACGCCCCTGAGTTTGTTTCTGCTAATTCCCAGTGCTGACCTTGATAAATCAAGTTAGTCTCCACTGTAGCAATAAAAGCAAGGAGTGATGGTGCTTTGCACATCAGCTTCTCTTTCCAGCATGAGAAGAGCTAACGGAAGCAACTCTTAATTACAGTGCAAAGGTCTTACACAGATCTTCCTTCCATAGAAGTACGACAGAAGCACAACAGATTCCTGATTAGAAATGGTATTTAGTTTGCTGTGCAGTTCCCATCCTTGAGAGTCCTTCAGAGCTACTTTGCAGATGAGTAGCTGAGGTCTAATGTTCTATCACAGACATCTGTAGTGTGAAGAAATGGTTTCTGGATATACTGAGGTTACATGTGGATGTGTGCCTCATTAGCAGCAATTAATGTTTCAGTGTTTAAATTACTTTTCTCTCCTGATCTACAGTAAGTTATTGTTTCAGTTGGTAGTCTTACTCACTTTCAAAACTTCCATATGGAATTTGCACTTGAAGGAGCTTTGTAGCAGCAGCTGATGCAGTTGAGTACAAAGGAAGAACCTCATTTTGAACACAAAAAGTAATTTACGTTCTTTGTATCTAAAAGGAAGAAGCAGAAATACAGTGCAGAGTGCTGAGTATGTTGCAGAAATAAAGATATTTCACTGCTAAGGCAGGGAGACTTCAAGCGAGTGAAATAGCTGTCTGTGGATACTGAGCAATAAGTAATTAGCTGAAAAGATTCTAACACTGGAGAAAGCTGAGTCGCAAAGTTAGCTTCTCTCAGAGAGAGCGTGGTCTTATGTGGCTACTGGAGGAGGACATGGGTTCCAGTCGGATCTGATCACCGCCGTGGAGCAAAGGTGTGGGTATCGTCATGAGCCCTGAGAGCTTTGGATAGGGAAATGTCAGCATGTGTAGTTGTGTTGTTTCAGAAACACCTCCACATCTGGTTTGTTACTGACAGTGTTTTTGGCACTCTGTAGCAGTCCAGTGCTTTGACTCTGTAGAACAGTCCTCTGTAACTAGCCTTGAGAGCAAATTTTGAAGTAATTTGCTTCCAAGCTAATTTTGCCTATCGTAAAAATGAGCTGAAAACCGATGACTTCAAGTTAAATTCTCTTTGCCCAGCCTTTGGAGGCACTCGTGAAGGTGTTTGTGTCTTTGACTCTGTCCGTGAGCCATACGTTGTAGGTGGCAGCTGGGCTGCTGTCTATGTGGGGATTGCATTTCAGTGGAAGAAGGTGTTAAGCTGACAACTTGGTGTTGCCCCATGCATTTCAAGATGAGGAGCAGTTAAAAAAAAATTTCTTTCCTGTGCTTTTCTTCTAAAGTTTGCAGTTGCTTATTGCTGGAGATGCATTTGTTGCTGTTCTTTATGTGTGATGCAGTTGCATGGTTTTGTGCTCTGCTCTTGCACAAATTGCGCTGAAAGGATAGGAATCAAGCTTTAGATTTCTGTAGAATCAAATTTCATTGCTGGCTGATACAAACTGCTATAGAAATGCATAGCAGAAATGCTCTGGATTTCTTACCAGGAGGCAGCAAACAAAATCAGGCCTAGGAAGATCCTGTGCGTCAGTACAAGGTCATTTTGGAGATTATGCTGGAGTGTTGGTATTATATTTTCTCTTGATGGATTTCTGATCAATAGTGTGAGGGCACCTAGATGTCACTTAGTGACTTCACTAGTCAAAATTTTCTGTATCTGTCTCAGGAAATTGATCTTAGTGGTTTGCATAAAGTAATTGAAGGAGCTGAATTGAAAAAGAAGTTTCGATTCTCATCAATTATTCACTTCCCTTCTGTGAGCCTCCGTCTGTGTCTGTAGTTTGCTGCACTCGTACAGGTGAATGTAAATTAGTGAATCACAGATAACATTCCATGTGCTGACATGGAGCCTCGCTGGCTTTCCATGTCTTAAGAGTTTGGTATTGTTTAGGTATCGGATGCTTGGAACTTCTTCAACAATAAAAGTAATGTAGTGAGCTGCTAGGAAAAGCAGCGTGTGATTGATCAGCTGGCTCCTTGTGTTGTACTGGCTGCTTTCCATGGTGGTTTTTTCATCATCCCTCTCCTCCTGCAGGCTCTACAGTCTTCTTTGTACGTACAGTTTCTAGAGCAAGTTAGAAGGAGCAGTGCTAATAATAAAAAAAAGCTTGTTTCTCTTGTTTCTGAAAGCAAGAAGTTGAAGGAAACAATTCTTTTTTTCTTCTTTCCACCCCACGTTCCAATCGGTGTTTCTTTTCTTTTTGGGCACTGACGCGAGTCTTCAGAAGGTCATCACCAGGGCTGGAATAGAACTTAGACTGCAGAATTTAGGCTTGTCTTCTTCCTTTTAGCCTTCTAGGTAAGAGTGCCCAGGCCCTGGAGAAGTTTGTCCCTTGTCAAAGTACAATCTTGCAGTCTTTTCCAAAATAAGCGCTGCTTTGCACAAAACTGCTTTGATGTATGGAGTGTCCTTCTTCTTCAGATAACTTTTCTTCCTTATTAAACACTGTGGCAGGAATTAAAAGTCTGCCTTTCTGTGCCAACTGTAAGATAAAATAGCCAGACTCAAGGCTGGGAAAGCGAAGATTTAGATTTCAAACGCTGGTTGTTGAAAGGATTGCAAGTGCATGCCGGGTGTCCAAAGCACATTATTGAGCTAACAAAGGTCTCTCTTGATTTACCTCTTGATTAAACTTCCAGCAATATTCTTTCCCTCTCAGGTTACATCTGGCAGTTTTATCTTGCTCATTTCACTGTTGGTGCTCAGAGTACAGGGTTGTTTAGCATAACTGTGCCTATGCTTTCAGGGGCAGAAATACAAGATGGAACCAGGCCTCCATCAGTGGACGGGACATTTTAGGTCTCCAAACTCTGTTTCAGGACGTGGCAGATTTATTGCTAGTTTTTCACAGGAAAACTCCACAAGGAAAATACTCAAATCCTTCTCAAAACTTTGTTTGCTTGTGCATCGTGTAGGAAAAGGTGTCTGTGGCTATGTGCACCTTAAGTCACTATTTCTTACTCTTTTTCTGGGAATGACTGATGACGATTCATGCTTAAAGAAGCCACTAGTTAGCCCTCAGGAGTCTTTTTTTTTTTTTCTTTTTGTGATGCAGGAGCAATAAGATAGACCAGATATGTTTGTTAGGAAGGGCTTGAGGGTTGCAAAATGCAAGTTTGAAAACCTGAAAAGTTACTAAGTTATTTGAATTCTGACACCTTAGAGATGCAGTTAGGCTTCTCTGTTGTAATGCAAATGGCAAAGGTATGTATCTTGTAGGAATAGTGATCTCTGGAACAAGCATAAAGCTCAGCTGTATTCCTTCATAGAATCATAGAATGCTTTGTATCCACATTCACCCTTTACAAACTGTCTTGAATGTGTCTTTGGAATATTTTGTCTAAGGAGATGTATGTAAGCAGTTGTAATTGCTTCACAGTTACAATTCAGTCATCAATTCTTTGATTCAGTTTGGATTGGGAGGGACCTTAAAGATCATCTAGTTCCAATCCCAGTGTCATGAGCAGGGATGCAGTGTTAGTATTCATTTTTTTTCTTCTTTTCACTGTCCCGCCTCCACCCGGTTCTGTAGCTTTCAGTCTTTGATAGGGACTGTGGCAGTATTGAGCTTTTGTAAACTGTCTTGAATGTGTCTTCAGGGCATTTTGTCTGGGAGTGCCTATGTGCAGCTATTACTGTTTAATGGTCTTTGATTCAATTAACAATACTTAAGAGGTCGGCTGAGGTTTCAGGTAAGTTTGAGCACAGAGGAAGTCTTAGCATCCATGGCACTGTGAATCATCAGGACTGGCACCTAAAGCTATTGTCATTTATTTATATATTCAAGTGCAGATTTGTGTAGATACAGATACAAACGTATAATATTGGTTCTCAGGCTTACTTAAGCATACTTTATATATACTGCCCTGCTTTGCACGACAGAGCAGCTTCTGTCGGCCATGAATACTGTTCTGAAAGCTGCAGCTGACGATGTTCCATGTGTTCTTCTTCGACAGATTCCAGTTGCACACTGTTTTGGGCCTCCAGGGCATTACAAAAGAAAGTTCTGCACGGTGTGCAGGAAGTCACTGGAGTCACCTGCCTTTCGATGCGAAGGTAATTTGAAATGCTCCATCTGTGTAGCCGTGCAGTAGTGTGTATGTCATCCAGGGATGAGTGCTTTGCATGCCCTGCTTGTGTGTATGCACATCCACGTGTATCCACAGGCACATGTGTACATATGTACGTGTGTACCATAATGCCCTCACTGTGTTTTTGAGATTCTGTTATCCATTCGTTGGCAGTGGAAATGTGTGCATAAAATGTAAGGCACCTCAGATCTGTGGTGTTGATGATGTGCTGTAAGTCCATGTGAGAGAGGCATGCAAAGAATGAGAAATTATTATGGCTAAGTAAAGACTTCCTCTGTTGAAATAATTTCTTTTTTGTTGCATGGAACTTCAGGTTTTTGTGTTTCTGAAACCTTCCTCTTTCTACAGAAGAATGGACTATAACTGTGTGTCACTTGTCTTGGATGTCTGCTGCTTTCAAGGGGAATGAAGTGCCTTTTGTGGGAAGAAACCTGATTATTTATCAAAGTAGAACTACTCTTTGTGTTCTGCCATAAATTCTCTTTAAAAAAGTAATTTAAGAGATCAGCTAAGCACCATGATTTCATAATTCACTGATTTGAAACATACGTTTGCACAGGTACTTCACTGATTTTGATGGGATTCTCCCCTTACACTCTTGTCACAAACTTCTGTTGATCTTCCTTAGGTCGATGTTCTGAGGTTCAATAGAATGTAGTGTTTTAAATGAATGCTAGCTGTGAACTGTTCTTTTTTCTGGCTTTGTTTTGTTGTTTGTTTTATCTTTTAAAAGCCTCCTGAGATAGATTTGGGATGCTTTCAGGATGGGTCTTGTGCTGCAGATGATGTCTTACTTGATGCAGTCACTTAGGTGCACGTGTAGGGAAAATTTTTCCCTTTGATCAGAGAATGTAGACTTTAAATCATGCTGTGTTTGTTGTTTTTGGTGGGGGTTTTTTTTGTGCTTCAGCTTTTGTCTGGTGAGCTGCATAACAAATCTAAGATTTGTTCTACTGATGAATTTGAATCTGTCACTCAGAATAGATTGCGTGTGAGCTGGCTGCTGTAGTGGGATGGTCAAGGAGCTACAGATAGCACAGAGTCTTTTCCTGTGACCTGTTGTTAATAGCTTTCAAAACTGGCATGACATGAAATAAACCAAGAATTTGGAAAGAAAACTTTCTCTAGCTGTGTCTTCTGAACTCTTGGAAAGAGCTTTACCGTAGTGATCTGTCTTACTTCAGGCTTTATACATTTTGCCTTCATCAACCCCTGCCTTCTTACAATCCTAATTATACTGTATTACTTTTGTACCTGTTGCAAGTGAGTGTTTTTTTCAGAGGCTTCCAAGAAACGTGTGAAATCACCTAAACCACAGTTAGGCAATATAAATGTGTAGGCATTTTTTTCTCATTCGTTGAGGTTTCTGAATTATGTTCCGTGGATTCAACAGATTGTTTTTGTTTTGCATGGTGTGACTTTGCTGTTCCGTGTTCTGAATACCAATTGCTCTACAACTTTTATTTCTTTGCCTTTTCAAAAATGTAGCTCTATTGAGATTAGTAACATCTATGGGAAAGAAATAATCCTTTCTTTCCTCTCCAAAAGTGATTCTAGAATTTGTTTTAGAAATCAGCTTTCAAATGTGGATGTTAGACTTGCTTCCTTTCTTGCTGATTTGTGGTGACTATGCTTGATGCTACAAGTCTGCTGTTGGCTATGATGTTGTCCTTTGATGTTGAGGTGTGAAGAATTATTCTTGGAAAACTTGGTGAAACTAAAGCAGAAAGTGCTGCTAACATGAAGTTACTTTTTCTAAGCAAAAGGCTGACATGGCTGGATGCACTTTCAAAACAACTGGCAAAGGGTGCTTTAGGCTCTCTGTGCCTTGCAATGCCTTTTTTTGGTTTTGTGTTCTTTTTAAAGGAAAGTTATCAGACAAACACTGTGTTTGTGTGATAGGGCATCTGTTTTCAGAAACTAGCATCTATGCATCTTAACTCTTGATAAGACTGGATACCAAATTTTTTTTTTCTTTTTTTTTTTTGCCTATGAAGTACATGAACCAATCTCTGCTGGCGTTTATTAACTGCTTTAATAGCAGTTCTTGCTGTAGCGTTCACTAAAAACTCTTCAACCTGGACTCAGGATGCTGGATGTCCCATTTCCTTTCCTTTCCTTTCCAAAAAGGAATGGAAATAAAAGAGGAAATAGGAGGCCAACACAAACATTTGTTAATATTGGTTGCTTTGTAATAGTTTCTTTTCAAGCATCATTCAGGAACAGTAAGTTGTGAACTTCTACTTAGTGAGTGTGTTTTGTTTATCTTTTTGAGGAGCCTGGGTAGTTTTTTAAAGGTTGTCCTATCAAGTTGATATTTCTGAAATACATTCACAGCACTTCCATGATAAAGCTGAATGGAAAACCTTCCACTATGACTTAGAGAGCTGTGTAGGTTATGGAGGTGCTGCTAAAGATGGTACTGGTAGGCATGCAGATTGGAATGGCTCTTTACACGTGAACAGCCTTATCTTTGCCATCAGTGTTATTGCTGCCTTAAGGGCTTGCTCCCCTGACTCCTGCCCTTCACACGCACACATTTTCTTTCTAATTGTGAGTGGAGGTTGGTGTCAGTAGCACCAGGGGAGAAAATACTTTTAAAACCTTCTGTATTCTTACCTGCGATTGCAGAGGGCAGTGTGTGGCTGTGTTAGCAGAGTTAATGATACAGAAAAGGTTTTCATTAATTCCTTGAAGCCATAATCTGGTCGACAGAAGCCTTTGCCATTAGCGAAGCTGTGACTCAAAGCACCTAGTTTTCCTAGTGGCTGAATTTATTGAGCAGTAAAATATGCCTGTTCTGTCTATAAGCACGGTTTAGGGGGGAGCATGAGCTGAGGAGGAACTGTGTCACAGCTCAGGTAAGATTGCTGAGCTCAGGAGAGTCCCCAGGAGGAGAACTGCCCGTGAACATTGAGATGGCTGTGCTGCAGTGTGGTGGCAGATGATGGCTTTCTTCAGGGCTGGAGTAACGCAGTGTTGGTGCAACCACCTTTTCCAGAGCTCTTTCAAAATGAGGTATTACACATCAGGAGATGGAATACTGTTTTCAGGGTGCTTTCTGGTAGCATAGATAACATTTGCAGTTCTGCCTTTCAGTCTTCAGGTTGCACTCTTCAGACTGTTGCAACATGCTTGGATCAATCACCAATGGATCAATTTACAGTGAAAAAAGTTACACTTGGAGAATCTTGACTCTTTCCTCTTACTTTTGTATATTTAACCAAGAAGTTGAATGCCTTCCCAGAGCGCTCGTGTAGACAAGCTGCTTTAAAAAGCAGCTAGAAATATTTCTTTTTCATACATCCGTGTGTCTTCCTTAGAGAACTGGCCTAGCCTTTGTGATAGATAGAATAGATATTCTTTGCAATAGAAGCTAGATATTGAAGTCTTTTAGCTATTTTTTTGTGTTTGGGGTTTTTTTAGCTATTTTAACTTTTTTCTTCCTATGCACTCTTTTTTTTCACATCTGATATATCAAGCTAGATTTTAAGAAATAAAGAAACCTACCCAACACACTCAGGCTTGACTAAATCTTCTGGCCAAAGTATCTCAGGTATTTTGGAAGGCAGTGTGAAGCCTACTTAACAGAAAGCTGCGAGAAAAAGTGTCATTTTCCTTTTCCTGACAACAAAACTGTGATTTGCAGTGTGCTGTCATAGCTTAGACAGATTTCCAGGATGAATGTACCTGTTTCTTCTGGATGAGTTTAAAATTCAGTGCTCATCCGGTAATGAAGAGGATTTATTTCCTGAGCAAATGAAGCTTTGAGGGCGCTGCACTCTGCCCCTCACCTGCTGGGGATCCTTTGGGTTTGGAAAGGGCTTGGAGCTTGCTTTCAGGAAGATCATTTACATTAGGCTCAATACTTGATGTTCAGATGCAGAACTTTCTGTTCCTGCTTCTAACATGGAGTTTTTTGGATTTGATTAAATCAGGATAGACTTCAGGAGAGAGAAAATTACAGCAGGCAGCTCTTCCCATGAGAAGGTGATACAAAGCCGTAATAAGCCAAACAGTTGCAACAAATTCAGCTTGCTGTATGAAAAGGCAAGTAGTAATTGTAAGCAAAGTTAGCTCAGCCTTTCCTCACATTTGGTGCATTAATGTAACACAAAGGAAACGGAGCCACACTCAGGGTAGTGCTGGTAATCTTTTATTGCCTGTCTTTGCTGAACAGAAGAGAGCATGAAAGGATGAAAATATGTTGCAGAAAGGTACTGGAGATGGTATAGGAGAGAGGGAGGAAGGAAGAGAGGAGCTGCAGGAGCCGAGAGACTCTGATTGTGTTGTTTTCATCATTTCAGTCTGTGAGCTGCATGTCCACACAGATTGCATCCTGTTTGCTTGCAGTGACTGCCGGCAGTGTCACCAGGATGGGCACCAGGACCACGTAAGTGTCAGTTTGTCTGCTGCAGAAAGTGCTCACGCATTTCCACTGCAAAAACAAGGGCTAGAGGCGTAGGAGACAAGAGTCCTGAACGTTTTGTTTTTTGTTTTCTGGGTGTTTGTTTTTTTTTTAATTTGCACAGGCTGACAGTTAACAAAGCTGTTTTGCAGCTGGTGGCTATGGAATGTGTTGCAGATAGTGAGTTGAACTCGAGGTTTGCAGAACTCTTGCTGAAAAGTCTGCGCAGTGTATACAGTGTCCTAATTAAAAGCCAAAACCAATATGCGGCATCTTTCTAAATACTTACATTGCAGAAGTTGGTATGAAATTATGTTTTTCCTGTAGAGTAAGCTGTTCCCTGGTGAATATTATGACATTTCTGTCTTCCTGCAGTCTGTCAGAGATGAGACTTCCTGACTTCCCACTGCCCAACACACGTGCAGCACTGCTCTTCCACGACTGACTTTTCAATCTTTACGAATGTTTAGTTCTGGTGGACTGCAGAGACAAAGCAGTGTGTAATAAATGTTTGGGTAGTTTGATAAGTTCTTTCTGTGAAATACAAGATTGTTGAGGATCTTACTTTTAGTGAAAAAATAACACTCCAGATCTGCTTTCTTAGAGGTTTTTGAGTTACTCATTTAAAATTAGGTTGAAGGTGTGTCTGTAGCTGTTGTCAGGTGTAATCCTGCTAAGCTGTGATGTTTCCTACCAGGACACTTACCATCACCACTGGAGGGAGGGAAACCTTCCTTCAGGAGCTCGTTGTGAAGTTTGCAAAAAAACCTGTGGCTCTTCTGAGGTGCTGTCTGGCATGAGATGTGAATGGTGTGGCATCCTGGTACGTTGTTGGGTATATTTGTGGGAACCAGGTATATTTTTATATATGGAAAATGTATGCATATGTGAAATACCTACGTGCGTGCCTGTCTATATCAGTTGGTGCCATGCCTGCCCGTAGCAGGGGAACTTAGGCTAGATAATCCTTAAGGTTCTTTCCAGCCTATTTATGAAATAGGAAGAAAATGTTTTGTTTTTTTGTTTCCCCTTAGGCACTAACATGAGCAGTTTGCAAAATCACAGTTAATGTATGAACAATGGAATTAAAATTAAATGGAGGCTAACTTATGCTTAAAGATTTCAGCTTGTAAGCACGCAGTTAATTTTGATGCAAAAATCTGAAGCTCTTTTAGTTCACACGTGTTCCAAAAGGTCACAGAGTTACATTCCAATATGCATATTCCTCTGCCAGTACCGAATAGCCCTAACCTGGAATTTCATTTTCAGTAGCAAACGCCAGCTTCTGTCTTTTTTTTCCTTCCACACCACTGACGCTTGATTCCTCTGCAGTGTGACTGTGTCCTTCAGTAGCCTTCATGAATGCCAAGCTGCTGTGCAGATCAGAATTAGTCCCTCAACTGAATACTACCTTTTGTTGAAAGATGATTGCGGTGTAAATTAGCACCACATGCAGGTGGGAACTGAGATGTGCATCTGGTGAACTAAGTCAGTTTGTCATAGAATGCAGGGTGAGGCACACAATGTGGCAATCATTTGAAATGGAAGCCTGACGCTGTGCAATATTTCAGATATTGTTTGAATCATTTATCTATTTATTTTAAAAGTAGCTTTTTTCGTATTTGGAATCTGATTCATGATTTCTGAGGTGGCAGGAGCTCTCTGCAAACAGCCTCATCAACGTGATGCGCAGCATGGCCACAGTTACAGGGCATGCGTGGTCAACAGTAGTGGAGCATCTAGGACAATGAAAAAGACAGAAGCAGGCCAGATGTGTCTTGCAATAGAACTTCACACATATCTTACCCCAGAATTTTGCAAGCTAGTACTTGCCAGCAAGTTGCCTATATGCTTACACTAAAATCAGGTTACTGCTATTTAAAAGTTCTTCAGTTTAAGCTGTCTGCCTTTCTCATGTACCTCAGGAAGCATCCGTGTAGGACAGAAGATCACGGCCTGAAATCAGAATTCTAGTTTTTCCAGATATCTGTCTAAAATTTACTAGGTTGCAACAGAGCAGATTTGTCATACTTGTAGTTTCTTCACTTGTTGAAACTTTCCACCGTTCCTCGTTTAACAACTCGATGGAACAGAATTAAAACCTAGTGTGAAACAATGGCTGATGTCAAGAAAGTGACTTACAAAAGGTCTGTAAACATCCTCGCCAGGTTTTTGCCAATGCAGAACATATTTTGTTACATACACATTCGCTTTCTTGGTGTTTCAGATGATGTCTAACTGATGCTCCTGTTCACAGGCTCATGCTGCTTGCTACGTAGCTGTCTCACCAGAGTGTACCTTTGGACGATTAAGGAACATGATTCTTCCTCCGAGCTGCGTGCAGTTATTTTCTCGCAACTTCAGCAAGCTGCACTGCTTTCGAATATCAGAAAACCTGCAAACAGAATCAGGTAAAAGCTTCTGAAGCTGCGTTCAGCTACTTGATGTGTGTGGTTAACCTGGTGCTTTCGTCCTCCGGAGCCCACAATGGCTGATTTTTGCTGATTCTGTGGCAGTGCTATAGCTTTTTGCTGATGTGATGGGCAGGGTAGGGGTTGTAAATGCATGGTGTGCAAACTGCTGAAACTTCTGTTTGCTGCCACAGGGCAATGGGAAAGCTGCTCCTTCAGTAGTGAGCATACAGAAAGTAAAAATCTAAACTCCAGAAATTTTCCTAGCAGATTATTGTTTGCATAAACACTTGCCGATATACCTGCTTTTTACTTAGCTTGTCATGTGTAAGAATATTGTTATTTGCCTCTCTTCAAGTGCTTCTGTGCTGAAAGTCATGTATTTAGCAGGGTAATGTTCTGCTGCCATCTAGAGTGTATGTTTGTTTAACAGCTCTTTAGGATCAAGGGAATTCTTTTGAACCACTGAAGTATTTTTTGATTGATATTTTGATTCTGTTTCTGAATACAATACACAAAGTAGGTAAAATACAGGTCTTGAAAGTCGGATGTTTGCAGCTGCTCTTTTCTCAGTCTGACAGGTTGCTCTTGAGCTTTCTGCTTCGAACTCCGTTCTGGGGTTGCATTTAGTGTGCTTGTTGGCAGTTATGTGCTGTAGGAACCATGTGCTGCTGTATTCAGAAGGTATAGCAGCAGTGATGCTCCTGCAGGACAATGCTAAGCCTATGCAGTGTGCATACACTGAAATGAGCTGTGAGACTGTGCAGGGTCAGGGGGAGTCTTATTTGGCTTGTTTCTTGCTGGGCCTGATTTTTCTCAGTGAATTATTGTTCTTTTTAATGAATTTGCCTCCTCACCAGGGGAAGTACAGTACGTACTTGGAAGCGATGCAATCTTTAATTCTTCCAGTTTAATACCAGAAATAAATAATCCAGATGAGCTCGTTTATACTAGGAAAGTCCTTACGAATCTTGATTTGTGTGTTGTTTGGTACTTGACAAGTCTCCCAAAAGCTTTAGTGAAGGAACGTTTGTTATTATTAACAAAAGTTAATCAAGAGCCTTTTAAACAGCCTGTTTTGGTCTGGTGTCTGTGATACTAAACAAGTTTATCTTTGAAACAGTGGTGTACTCTTTTAGTTTGTCGGACTTCAGCTCTTTTTTTTAATTTGTAAATCACTTCTATATGAAACTTGAATGCAGACCAGCATGATGGGAAGCATCCAAGGCTACAGCTGTGCTTTCTAGTTTCTCCTTCATTATTTTAAGTGATGAAAGGGAAAGATTTTCACTTCAGTGTAGAGGGCACTTGTTAACGTACGGGTTTTATTATTCACATTCGAGGTATTGTAGTAATAATGTTGTTTGCATTCCTTTAATTAAAATGTACATCTAGTACTTTGAATCAGAAGAATGCTGCGTAGATCAGCCGTTAGCAGGTCAGGGACAGAGTGGAGGGGAAGGAGAAGTGCCCTGGTGCTGTTGTACAGTAATGCTTTGTGGATGGATTGGTCAGTTGTCAGTATGCCCTCAGAGGGTCTTCTCATCCCAAGCCTAATGCTGAATCAAGTGATGTGAGATCGCTGGTGTCTGTTAGCCTGGATGCATCCGTGCTGGAGCCTCTGCGTTCCTTCTCACACACACAGCAGCTCAGAGGAGATGATGGGCTTTATGAAGGAGGAGAAAAGAGCCTGATACCATAATGGTAACTCACCGTGGGATGAGAGGGGAAAGGCCATGTAATCTGATGTTAGATTCCATTTGAGACTGAAGTTTCATGCGTGCCATTCCGTGCCTGCCCCACAAGTCTCCTGCCTTAGTGTATTTCAGAAGTGTTCAGAGAACTTCATTACAGCAGTTTCACGTTGCTGTTTGTGTAGATTTCCCTGCTATCCTGACTGAGAAAGAAATCATAAAAGGAAGATACCAGTTCTTTTCCATCTAACCTGAGAAAAATAAGAGAGTAGGAAGCGGTCAGGAATTATTTTCGTTTATTTTCTCATTCACTTCTTTTGAAGTTTGATTTTGCTTGCAGTGAAATTGTATAAAGCATTCCAGTTTGAAACTTCATCCGTAGATCACTGAAAACAAGGAAAGTATTTCAGTTACTTTCATATTAAAGAAAAGAGTACGTAAAAAACCCAACTCAAATGCTTTGCTGTCGGCTGTTCCCAGCGTCTGTTGAAGCATTAGCCAAGTGTTCTGTGCGTTGCTTGGTCTCCAGGGCTCCTGCTGAGTACTGTATTTCACATGTTGTAATTCTGCTTCTTGGAAGGATTTCCTCTATTAAGATTGTCATCTCCCTCACACCTTTATTGGTCTGAAGTTCTGGCTTAATGCTTCTGTGTTTTTGTTTTTCATGTTTTGGTGTTTGGTTTTGTGTTTTTTTTTCCCCATTATTTTGTTCCTCAATTTCCTGCTTTCTGCCTCTAGGCCTATTTTTTTATAAAGTTATTGCCTGGCTTGTAGCCCAATCAAGACAGGCTGAGAATTTGGACAGGCGGGAGAATGAAAAGCATGATACCATCAGTACTTGGGTTGGCTTTTGTTCCTACAATTTCTGTTCCTACAGAACTACAATTCCTGCACTGATTTGTCAAGATTTGAAACTGACTGATGGAATTGCTGTACGTAATTTGGTAAATAGGCAAATGTCACGTCAGAAGAAGGGGTGGAACACTGCAGTATGAGAGCTAACAGTGGGAAGACTTCACGTATGCTTTCACTGTAGCTACACAACAATGCAATGGGTCGTGTTTTATTAACACTTTGCATGGTATGGATTGTTATTCTGAAATAGCCAGAAGGAAATGAGCTGCTTTCTTCTGACTGGATTCTTTTGTGTTAAACTTCTGTGGAAACCTTAAGCAGCTTTTATTTACCTGGTTCAGATAAGAAGGAGTCCTCCCTTACAATCTTCTTTTTTTCACAGATGAAGGGGATGATATTGATGGGTCCACACAGGGGCCAGCAAAAGATGTCCAAATTTCAACAGATTCAAGTAAGTAGAGTTACAGTAAGTGGTAAATTTTCACCTATTCTGGTCTTTAACTCATTGAATCTTAATTGATTTTACTTTATGAAAAATATTTAATAGTGATTCTTGTAGTGCCAGGTATCAGCTCGAGGTCCAGCACACATCCAGGGCTCCTGCCATCTCATCTCTGCTTTCCACTGGCAGATTACCAGAAGTGTCAATCTGTTCATTACCCTGTCAAATGAGCCACAAAATTTAGTTCCCCTGAATTTCCTTTCTGCTCTTCTGTACTTCAGCACTAAGTTACTTCTGAAAAGGAATAAATCCCAGCTAGCCATCTCACTCAACATGGTAACCAACTAAGGAAGGAATAGTGTTAAAAATCCAGACAAAGGAAAATAATTTGAAGGCCGGACATCGTAACTTTTCAAAACTTCTTCCTTGAAGGCAGCTGGATCTGAATCTTACTGAAGATACCAGGTGAATTTATAGCTTTGATCAGGCATGGTGTACTAGAAATGAACGTATTCCCCTGCAGCAGGATTGAGCCAGGCTGGCACCTTTCAATGCATTTTGTAAATGCATTAATTCTGATATTTTCTGGGCTTAGTATTAGTCAAAACTTTACTTTTCCGATGCTGAAGCCAGCTGTGATTTAAGGGGCAGCCCAGTCCCAATATTATTAGCAGTAAGCAGAAAAGCATGATACTTGTTACCTGGTGCAGCTGCCTGGGTTGCTGTAGAAATTCAAAATCAACAAACAGGGTTGTATCCTCTTTCTTTCTTTTTTTTTTTTTTGTTTGTTTGTTTAAAGCTCTTTCACAGGTAATGTGCTACATTTGGAAGTGTTGTTTGGATTAAAAAAAAGTTAACTCAGTTATGGCTCAGTGATCTCAAGTATGCTTTTATTTCAGTGTTTGAAGCTGCAATCTCTTAATGACTAATAAGTAAGAGAGCATGGTTGGCCTTCAGCATTGCATTGGTTTAACCCTGATGTCCAGCTGAACTGGATATAACCTTGGTTATGTCTTTTGATTCAAGTATCCTGTATGGACTGGAGAATGCAGCAACAGATGGTACATTTGCCTTGAAAATGTTAAGAATCATTCCTTATGTTTAAATATGATAGTTCTCTTAAAGGAAACCATGTGTGTTTTCATAATAAAGACACCAGTATAGATCCTAATCTCTTTGCTGGGATTTAGAAAGTAGAATCATTCCATCCCTAGCTAACCCCTGTTGAGCTATCTCCTTGAAGAATTTGGGAATAAAAGATGAAATGTTTGAAAGCTTCCATTCAGTTGTGCTAGAGGCCTCCAAATCTGATGCCCCCACAGAGTTGAGGCTGCTGCAGCTTCATGTTTCCAGGTTTCTCAGTGGATCCCCAAGATACACCCCCAAGTTCTTTAGTAGTTGGCCTGGACCCTCTCCAGTGGCTGTCATCTCCAGGTGCCTTATCTACTGACACTTGCACACGTTCCTCCCAGGCTGCTCATTCTGCAGGCAGTAGGTCCTGCTTGATGCTTGGAGTTGGTCTGCAGACCCATTCTTGGGTTTTGGGTACTGTGGATATGTGGGTGACAGTGACTTGCAGACCCACTCAGTTGCTGTTTTCAAAAACATGTATGAATGCATGCGTACAGAAGAGCATAACACCTAGCTCCATAACACCAAAAGTGAGAAAGAGCCTTTAATGAGAAGACAGGACAGAACTGATCCAGGTGCAGGCGATGAAGAGCACCCATCTGCAGGTTCTTGATGTGTGACCTGCACCTTTTATCTCCTTATCCCTCTAGTTTCCCATGCTTGTTCCTCCCCACATCACTTCGGTCCCTCTTTTCTCCTCAAGGGGTCCATCCCCTGAGTGTTTCTTACACAGCCCCATAGTGCTCTTCCCGTGCATCCAGTTAGAGACCTCCACACCCATAGGCAGTGATCTCAACTGGTGAGGTGTGGGGCTGACGCCTTTGCGTCAGGGTGTAGGGATTGCCTTCTCTGTTAACTTCTCTGACAAAATTGTTGGGGTTTGCCTGCCTGCCATTGTGCATGTGGGGAGTCAAAGCCAATCAGCTGAAATACCAAACGGCCATGGTCATTGTGTGCTGGACCTTCTCTGCTTGTTCCTAGACAACACACAACAAAAACTGTGCAATATGAATCTGGAGTGAGCCATCCATTAGTTTCTATGTGTCGACACAGTGTGTTTTGCAGGTTTAGGAATGTTACCATGCTGTCTTCCAGGAGTGTCTGAACTGATTATGTTCTGCCAAATGGTTGCTATTCTTAATTCCAGCTTTCCATGTTCTGCAGATAGCTATTTTTCAAAAGCACTGAAAATAAGATTGTATTGATAGTACTGGCCTGCAAAGGCATGCTCTTTCCGTAGAAAAGAAACCAGTGGGAAAAGGTGCAAAGTCTTTATATTAATACTAGAAGAAAATTTGAATTAGTGGCTTGCTGTCTGCTTTGTTTCTTAGCTCTTGTAGTAGGATAATTGATAATATTTTAAGTCAATCATGAAACTTAGATACTGAAACCAAAAGCATACCGAGGTTTCAACCTCAGATGTGTCCTGTCAGGCTCAAGAAGCCTGAGGCAAGCTTTAAACTCATTCACCTTATTTCATGGTAATATGAAGACATAGCGAGGGAAAATATAATAATGTAATAATAATAATAATAATAATAATAAAAAGCAGCAGAGGCTTGTTGTATACATGCAACAAATTGAACCCAGAGGAGCCACCTCAGAAGTTCCTGAAATGAAAAATGAGTCGTTATAGGCTCTTAGGCTTGTGTCAATGTGCAAGGATCTGGGAATACGGAAGGACATCGGATTCTGCCGTGGTTGCTTCCCAGTAATCAATAAAACACTGAGGGCACTTGAATTCCATATAGTAAGGCCTCAACAGCTTTTTTTTACTTTAAAGCTTAGCCACTATAGGTACTGCATGATTGATGATGTTTTTCCATCTCCTCTATGTTTGATGGTACTTCAGGAGGTATTAACTTACAAGTTGAAATGCTGTACATGATGTCACAGTGAAAACTTTTCTTCCTCAAGTTAGTTTTCCTTAATCTGCATTTGAAGATTTTCTGAAGTACTGGCTTGAATACTGGAAAAGGTTGTGTGTGTTGATTTCCTTGGCTGAATTGCCTGTAACTGCTTGGAAAAGAAAAACAAGTCTTCTGAAAAATCATGTGCTGCATTTGTTTTGTTTCACTTTTCCACGACAGTGCTTACCTTTCTTTCTTCTTCTTCCCTCAGCCCTCTTTGTCTGCCTTTTCTGAGACTTCTGAGTGTTGTATTTTCTTTTGGTAAGCTGTCTGTCACTAGCATCTCCCAGTTCCCCTCCCTCCCCAGTAACAACATTTGCTCCCCAGCTTTGCTGCCTGTTTGGTTTGGTTCTCCCTCAGTCACCCTGTCCCTCTCTTGCTCAATGTGTTTTCCTCTCACCGTTGATGTCTCCTACTGACTGGTGGTCAAAACATTTACTACTGTAGATACTTTTTTTAGGGAGGTCAAGCATTTTTTTTCTAAACACACTTCCTGAAAATTTAAAGAGGTTTTCTGGCAAGTATCTTCAAGAGGGAATATTGTAGAATCTCCCTGCGTCGTCATTACCAGAAGGGTATGGAGAGAATACTAGCTGATGTTACTACCTGTCTTAAGGGACCTTGTGACAAGGCTTGTCTGAAGATCTTATTGCTATTTCTCCCTCTTTTTGTCTTTCTTTCTTTCTTTTTTTTTTTTGTGTCAGTCATTTGATAGTGTTCCAAAGTGGGATGCAATGTTCTGTTATTGGTTTTAGCCAAGACACTGACTTACTGCTTGTTAATGTCTTCTCCCAAACCTACTGGCAGAGCAGAGGAAGCCTTTGCTGCAGTTCTCATGCAGGAATACGCTGTTTTCAGCAGTGACCAAGGGCAGCACATGTGGGTGTTCAAAGATTTTTCCTCTCAAGATGCTTAGCCAAATGTGCAGCTGCCATAAAAAAGGCCACTGGGCTCTGCTAAAACAACTTCCAGATAACTGTATCTGTCCCATGTTCTGCTGACATCCACTTTAAATGCGCTGGGAGCCCTAAAGCAGTGGAAGAGGAAGACAAGTGAAACCAGCAGAAGTGTTGATATGTACAGCTGTGATTGGAGAAGTTCTAAAAATCTTCTTGGAGGAAACGGGTAAGCAGTTGGCTACGGGCATGAAAGAGTGTCTGTCACACAGCTCTGCGATCCAGATCTGCTGTGAAACTGTCTGAGCTGATCATGAAAACTGGCTCAGGGAAGCGGCAAGCCTGTTGGTGGCTTTCTTGGAAAAGCATCCAGAAAAAGAAAGAATCAGTGTTCTGTAGTGTCTTGTGAAGCCAAACAAAATGAAAAATGATAGTAATAAACAAAAACAGGTCTCATACCTGTTTTACTGCTGCCTCAAAGACTCTGAGTGGAAATAATGAAACAGCCCGAAATTCACATGCGATGGGTGTTGCATGAGAGCAAAAGGCATGCAGACAGCACATGCTTTGTTTGGAGGGATGGATCTTGATAAGCTAGAATTTCTCTCTTTTCAGATTAAGTTCCACCAATACATTTGATATTAAGCCTGTATTTTTCTTGAAGGGCAAAAACTCTGCCATCTTCTGCTCTCTGCCGTGAGCCACACGTCAGTCTTTTCAGAGGCTGTCCCTTCTGTGGGGACTTTTTTTAAGTCACGGGATACGAGTCATGAAATGCTATTTATCTTTTTTCCAGTACGTAGGCCTTGTAAAACTAGTTTCATGATTTGGTAAGTTATGCCTGGAGTTGACCTTGTAGTTGTCTTCCCCTTGAGAAGGCTAATCACGAAGAGCAGTCTTTTCTTTTCAGCTGAGAGTTCTGGCTGAGTTGAAGATGATGCTCTGTTTTCCACAGTGAGCAAACCTGTGGAACACGGCTGCTTATTGGGGCTAGTCCACAAGAATAATAGGTAATAATAAATAATATGTTTTTCAGAGAAAAGACATTGTATTGTTAGTTTAGTGCATTTGGAAAAACATGAAAGTTCTAAAGCAAAAGTGTTTTTCAGTGAAATATTAATAAGTTAGGCAGCAACTCCTTGAAATTATAACATTTCAATGCATTTGTTCATTATTAGCAATATTAGCATTAGCAATAATTTTTTAGTACTAAAAGGTGAGACATGCACCTCACTTACATAATTTTATCATTCTCTTTAACTTCACATTTGGAGCAGGAGAGTGAGAGAGTGTTATTTAATGATAGTGATTATAGTTGGTCTTCTTGTCCAGGGTTAGTTTGATGTATACAGACTCACAGAAGACACCCCAGTAACAGTCACGACGTGGATTTGCACTTGAATTAGTAGAGAAATGTTTTTCCAGGTGACTGTGGTCAAATAAGAAGCTGTTCAGCTTTTTGTTTGTCCCCAGAAGCCCATCTAGAAGAAAGCCAGCTTTCCTCAGTTTGTAGTAAAAGTGACCCCGGTGAGGAGGACTGTGAAAAAGAAGTTAGAGGTGGTTTTTTTGTCCTCGTAAATAGAAGTTGTTCTATATGATAAGTAATTGTACTGTAGGAAAGCAGGGTTGAGCGTACTGCAGAGCTGCAGTGAGGGGAACATGCTTGAGATCCAAATTCTTCCTTGCAAGTCAGTTTAAGTCAAGACAGCCCTGTGCAATGTTTGTCTGATCTGACGAAGTGGAAAGCTCATAAAAACCTCCAGATAAAATTACTGAGGATTCTGTCAGGACGTATCTTACAAGGAGACTACAAAGGCAGATTGAATGAAAACAAGTACGAAAACTTGGATGTCTGTTTTTATTCTCAGATGGTTGTCTACCATCTGGACTGCTAAAGAAAACAGTAGAGATCTTGATGGTGTTACGAAAGGTCATGCTCAGAACATTGGTTGTGCTTCAGCAACATGTTTGTTGTGTTTTCTCAAGTCGTGTTAACCCGAGATCAGGTCACCCGGGACACAGTGTCTTCTGGTTACAATCTGTCCATGCTGCAGTAACCATGCAGATCACTGTGGCAGATACCTGTTTCTAAAATAATATCACTCTTTCTGACATTAATCCAGCAGCTTTAAAACGAGTAGGTCGTTTTTTTTTGCTATTAAGAAGTTGTGAACATCTGTTACCATGTCAGCGCAGTGGCAGTAGACTTATAAGGGTGGTTCAGAAGTGAGAGTCGATAGTGCTTACATGTGCCCATGCTGCGACTGGAAAACAAAGAATGATGTCCAGTGTCCAGTTGGGTTTTGAATATCCTCAAGAGCAGGGACACACAGCCTCCCCAGGCAACGTGTTCCAGTGTTCTACCAATCTCACAGTGCATTTCAACCTAAGAAAAAATGTTTGCAGTTTCTGCCTATGGCCTCTTCTCTGCTCACACCGACACTCTTGTGTTACAAACTTGAATGTGTGGATAAGACTCCCTGAGCATTCATTCTCCACTGAGGACACGCACAGCCTCTCCTCGTATGAGAGATACTTTTGTTCCTCTGCCCCTTCATCATTTGTATGAGTCATTCCTGCTCTTGGTACAGTACATGTCCTTCTTGTCCTGAAGACCACAGGACTGGAGTGAAGTCCTCCAGATGAGGTTTTGACAAGGCTAAGCAAAGGCAGACTGACCTGTGTCAGTCTGATAACCATCTTTGTCAGTGGGATTTTTCTTTCAGGGTGAGAATCTTGTTTAAAACATGCTGTTATCAAACATAAAGTTGGAAGAACCTTTTGTTCTCAGTGTTTGCTTTCGATGGGAGTCACAAAGTACACATGGAAACATCCTGCAACCTTTGTTTGATGTCCTGTGAGTCAGGATGTTCCAACACGTCTATTAGACACAGTGTATGTGAATGCTATCAGGGCATCAGTGAAACATTCTGGCAAAGCAGTAATTTGCTGCAGTCTTTACCAAGAGGCCCTCACTGCAGCACAGAGAAACACAACAATGGATTTCTGCCTGGGATTCTTGGTTGCTTCTTCCAACCACCACCTAGCAATGAGCTGTTGATATTTTGTTTAACTTGCTCCTCCAGCTCTCCTTTTTCACCATTAAACATAGCTCAACAGTGTAGCTCTTCACACCTGCACGCCAGTACTAATTCAGAACATGAGGTTTTCAGTACCATGAAACATCCTAAGCTGAAAGTGAAAGATGAAGCTGCACTCCATGTCAGTACAGCTCCATCACAGCGCGCATTAACAGGCTGCACGACGAACCAGCCGTGTGGCTTTGTGTCCAGCCTGTGAGCGTTTCAGATCTGCAAGTCATCAGCTCCGACCAGCTGTACTGCCTTATGGTGACCGCAGCGCAGCTCCATTACCAGATCGGCTCTGTCACGCTACTGCACACACAGGGACTTCTGTCACCAGCTCTGCTGTGAACTCTCAGGCTCGCTCGCTTTCCGAGCTGCTCAGGAGCTGCCTGTTCTCTTACAACTTGACCACGCTTTACTGCTGCTTCCAAAAGACTCGCTGAAATAAGACAAACATTTGGTCCTATGGTGGACTTTGGCAGAGCAGGTCCTGCCTCAGCTTTGTGGGAAGATCAGTCTGCACCCCTTAATGCTTCACCCCTTCAGAGGCATCTGCTGGCAGCCCGCGCCCCGTGCTCTGAGCAGGGCCTTCGTAAGGCTGCGGTGACACGCAGCACAGCCAAGTGCCCTAGTGCTCCAGTTGCTGCAGCTTTCTTCTCATTTTCATGCCGTTCCTCTGCTTTCTCATGTCACCTGGACCAGCTATTTCAGTCTTCCTTCAGAGGGATGCTGTCTGACGTGGCAGTGCTGTGGGAGCTGTTTGGAAGTGATGGTTTGGTGTTGTTTTTCACACTGTTGAGCTGGTCAATAACAAAGGCAGTCATGAATGGTAAGAATGAAAATGCGATGAGATAAGCATTGTGGTCTCTTAACCAAAACCCAGATACATTTTCTGTTACTTAAAATGCTCTTCTGTATTTTGTCCATAAGTGTACACCTGTTCTAAATGCGCGTCGACGGAACAAAGAAGTTCAGGCTTGTAAGTTGTGATGAAAAAGCAATTAGCTGGATTAAAAGCTGGTTTTGAATAGTTCCGTTGTATGATTCCTGTGCAGGTAGCTTTGTGATTTGAGGGGTGCCTTATTGAAATACAATAATTGTTTTCATTCAGGTAAACAAACGTTAAAGATATTTGATGGGAGTGATGCAGTGAAACGCAATCAATTTCGACTGATTTCAGTTCCAAGGATTGCAAAAAATGAAGAAGTTGTGGTAAGATACCCAGTGAAGGTCTATACTGCAGTGCCATGAAGGAGCAAATAATTTATATATTGCAATATTCAAAGGCATAATATTGTACAAATGTAACTCAACAGCAAAATCTCTACGTGGTCTAGAATATTTTAATGTAATTTGGTTTCTTCATGTAATTATTGTAAAACATCTGTAGATGTTGTCTAGATGTCTGTTGCATAATGAGTCCTACAGCATACGCAGCAGAAAATCACTTGTTATTCAGTCTTTCTCCTCCTGTTACAAAGTCTGATTTTACTAATGTGAGCTGGATGTATTCAGGATATATGTACAGTGTACGAGATAATCAGCTCCTTAGATCTCATTCCTCTTCTGTAGTTTGGAAGTCACTAGTTGTTTGAAGTTGATGCTACATAGCCACCACCGTTGCACTTTCAACACTGACATCTGTTGCTTGATGGTGAAAGTAGTGAATTATTGATGGCATAATGACCACTGTGCAGCTGTTTCAGTGTTCTTTATTGGGTGAAAAGATGACTGTGCTCAGCCACGTGTTCTTGATTTATAGCTAAGCAGAGATCCCATGCTGTGCAGAGCATAGCCCAGGGGGTGTATGGGGAGTTGCACCATTGAAGGATGAGGACTCCCAGGTCGTAAAGCAATTGTCGTGGGAGTCTGCAGAATGCATTGCCCCAGAATTACTGAAGGTTAAAGCTCATTGGAATTGTTATCTTGATAGTGTGCTTAAAGTGAGTGGGAGTTTTGAAAACCGCTTTTAACATTCTACATCAATAGTCTCCTCGGAAATTTTCACAGCAGGCTGGAAGCACTTTTATTTAGGATTGCTACTTTTAAGCACATTTTGTCAGGCTGCTGCATATAATTCTAGATTAGATTACTGCCAGTTTTCCTAAAAGACGTAGCGGGCTGTGTTCACTGCAGAGTGTGTGTGCAAAATGCAGTGTAACTTACCATCTTCCTTGTGGAGTAAATTTTGCCTGCACTGCACCTGCTTATTGGTGCTGAATTTTGCTTTTAATCATGGAGTTTAAGTGACTGCCACTTGAGAAAAGTACTGTGCTCGGGTCGGTGCTTTCCACTGATTCCTTCCCTCTGGTAACTCAGTTTTTCTTTTGATTTCTCCCACGGAAATTTGCTTTCAAAACTTTGTTGTTGTTTTTCCCTATTGTTCTGTGCTTAAAACATGTTGTAATTCTGCAAGCAGGGTATTCATGAACATCAGTGGCTATATGAGTATTACTGTGCCATTTCATGGATACGATAATTTATCTTTCTGTGCTGTAGGAAGCTGCTTTGAGAGCATACTATATAAATGATGACCAGCAGGAGTATGAGCTGCAGACCTTTACGCAGCAGGCACTGCTGTCTGATGACATTATCAACAGGAATGATGCTGCAGAAGACAGCAACTTGGGCTTAATATTCCGAGAATCTGTTCCCGAAGCCTGGATTATTAGAGCCAAACCAAAGGATGAGGAGGTGATCAGAATTTATCCTGCCTGGCTGTGGTGAGTGCTTATTACTCTGAAGTTGCCTTCCTTAGCTACGTTTGTCCTCTGTAGTTGCACAGCAAGTTTCAGTCATCGAGATCTCATTAGTGTAACAGACAGTGTCTGTTTTTTCTTTTGTACTGAAGGATTCTCTTGCTTACTTTTCTGAAAAAGAAGTATACACAGTATTCATTTCAGTGCATGAAAACCTGCTCGTGGGTTCTTTTAGATGCACAGAACACGTTATGTTCAGTTCTGTTGCTGTGCATTTCACCAAGGCAATGGAACTTTACCTTAAGTGCGTCTGCAAACAAATGAGGACAGATACACAGTGTTTGACAGCTTGATGTTCTTGTGTAAGAAGTGTTAATTACAAAGAATTTAGTACAACTTCTAATGTGAGAACAGGAGGAAAAATTAAAGGCAAAATGTCTGTTCCATTTACCTCTGACACTGTACATTTTAAGCATTTTTAGCAGCGAAGAGTAGCTGATAACCTATTTATTAAAAGCAGTGAAATAAAATGTAAACATTTGCTCATTTTAATACTGCAACTACATTGCCAAACTTCACCTGGGACCTTCGTTTAGTTCTGTGTATAGGAACAGATTCATTTGCAGTGCTACAGTTTTAAAGACTGGTTAAAGTGTGTGCATGTCTAATGTGGCTGATCCTGAATTTGACTAAAGAACATTTTCATTTGAAACAAATCTCTTTCTAAACTCGCTGTAAATTTGCCATTTAGTTAAAAGAAGGGTGTGCAATTAGGTGAAATTGTTGTCCTGAGAAGTGTAAGTATTGCTTTTTTCTTTCCAGGGAGGGAATGGCATACATTTCTCTTCGAGTAAATAAGAATAGCACTACACAGACTGTGATCAAAGAAGCTCTGCCATTACTTGGAAGGCAGGTAAATACGAGATAATAAACACGTCTCTGTGTCACCTGGGTGACCTTCAGGTGGGCTGTACATGTTTTCCTCAGAGAAGGATTCTTATTGCTCCATTTGCTGTTAATGTTGATATTGTTAGTGCTTTCTAGGCAATCCTCTGTGGATCTTTCAGTCTTTCAGAGGTGGACCTAGTTGCTCTGTGCTGAAAGTTAACATCAATCTTCCCCAGTCAAACAAATCTGCCTGTAACACAAGTTTTGATGTATGCAGTGCACTTTCTCTGACTGCATATGTCTTTAAATACAGGTGTATATAAATACATTGCTTATCTTGCTGGGGAATTTCAGCAATCATTGCGAAGACAGTCGTGTTTGTCTCTGACTCGGCAAAGAATCACCTCAAGGCTGAATGGCCACAAGGCTTACCATCTCTGTTCCTTCCAGCCTCGATGCAAAATGGTTGCGTGCATCTTGTATCCCTTGAAGGCACACGTTGTCCACACAATATGATCTCTTTTCAGCCTTCCTGTTTTACGCTTGGTGCCGAGACAGTACAGCTTTAGTGAAACATGTTGGTAGAACTTGTAAGTGTGCCAAAGCACTGTCAGTCTGAATCAAACACACAGCTGTGGAGACACGAATCTGTAGTGTGTGCATTTCATTCACCAGTTTGTGAGCTCAGCAGCCATCAGCACGCTTCCTCTGCTGCAGGGAATAGCCGTGCTCACAGAGGGCAACCATCATCTTCTGCATTCAGTTCCTCACAGGGCACTTTGAGGCATGCACATGGCTGGCTGTTGGAAACTGGTGGTATAGTGGTAGACCTCTGTCTTTGTGTACATGCTGTGAAGTATGTGGCAGCACTTGTTTTGCATCACAGGATGATCCTAGGATTTGTTTGTAGTAGTTTTCTTCAGGTGTTGCAGACCCTCTAACAGAACTTGGGAATTCTTGTCTGAAACCTCTGGACAAAAGCATAAGTTGAACGAGATGGAATCAGAATCGTAGAATGGCATGGGTTGAAAAGGACCACAATGATCATTCAGTTTCAGCCCCTCTGCTGTGTGCAGACCAGGCTTCCCAGAGCCACATCCAGCATGGCCTTGAATGGATGTGATAGCTAGGCTTGGAAAATGTCTCCAGATTTCTATATTTGGGAAGCTAGTTTGCAGTTGTGAGAGACTTAGTTCTCTGGAGCACTTGCAGTTTTCTCTGATGCTGTTGGTTCTCTGTTGTCTATATGAAAGTACATACAGGGAAACACTTTTTAATATCCAGAATTTGCATGCACTGAAGATCCTCTCCAAAGAGCTGTCATCAAATTTCAGGCAAATCAGGAGTAATAGGTGAGACTTTTAATATCTTAGTCCACGGCATGCAAGCTAAGTTCATTAATCCTCTGAGTCTCCAATACTAAAATGGAGATTGGCTCAGTCCTGAGTGTCGTGTGTTTCCAGGGCACAATAACCCTAGCAAATGATTGAACTTCTGGCCTTTGTTCTCTAACTGTGAGGCAGTCAGGTGTTCCCTGCAGTGCTGGCAGTACAGTTTGGAGGAGAGACATGTCACGTAAGAAGAGATTCTTTCCCTCAGTGCCGATGGAGTGCTGCAAGAGATGAAGGCTGAGGAGCCTGCTTTTGCCAAGCCTGGTGCCTGGCTGATCTTCTCAAAGAGCAGGTTCATTCCTTGTCCTGCATGCTTGCTCTGGACATACACTGTGGATATAGCCTAGCAGGGCTGCTGGTCGCTGAGCCAGTAGTGTTAGCAGTGCCTGGTGGGTGTTCTTTCTCTATAGGGCTGTTAGAATGCCCATGTAGTCAAGAACACAGTGGCTTGACAGCGTGTGCAAGAGACTGCTGAATCCGAAGGACTATCTTAGGGATGGTTTTAATTGAGATTGATCCTAAAATGTTTAATTTTCCATTCTTTGTGTGCGCTGTGGATAACATAACGTGTAAGTACCAAGCAAAACTGTATTGTGTTTGGAAACTGTTTTTGTATTTTTTGTGTGCTCCATCTTTTGGCAGACGGGGTGCCTCCAGAATTTCAAGCTGGTTGAAGTGCTGATGGGCAGTAAGCAAGGTAAGTGAAGGAGCACTGACCAAAGGCACATCTGTAAGTGATCTTGAAGCACTTATTTTAACACAGTCACAGTTAGTTAATTTTTTTAAATACCTGCCGTCATAAATGAAACTTCATCATCACGTTGGAATGCTTGTTTGGAAGTGACGGTGATTATTTTCAGTCATGCATGTCCTGTGGGCATACAGTTCCCTCCAGTTTCTCCATCATCACGCAGAGATTAATTACTGGCTTCTGATGGATGTTAATATTTTGAACTTTGTCTTGGGAAGCTAACTTTAACTGACATAAATGTCCTAACTGCAGTTATATAGGAAAGATTATGTGTAACGTTTATTTTGCTCCCTTCCTTCTCTTTTGTCTTGGCACTTGCCCTCAGATGAGACCAAATTCAAGTCCTGAAGAAGTCCAAAGGACACTTTTTTTTGAGGTTCTTTTGGTCAGTCCAAGGAGTATCTGTGTGCCTTATGAAATACTGAAATGCAGTATAAGCATTGCTCAACAAGCCTGTGAGCCTGCAGATATTATGCAGATTTGCACCTGTTTGTGCTGCATTCCTTTGTTTGTAAGGTGTCACGGAGAGAGATATAAAGCCAATGAAGTGTATAAAGAAGTAACTAAATAATAAAGCAATGACATGCCAATGAAGAGTCCAGCAGTGTGCCCTCACAGCCCAGAAAGCCAGCCATACCCTGGGCTGCATCAAAAGAAGTGTGGCAAGCAGGGCGAGGGAGGAGATCCTGACCCTCTGCTTTGCATTGGTGAGAGCTCACCTGGAGCATTGCGTGGGGAGTCCTCAGAGCAGGGGAGATACAAACCTGCTGGAGCACGTCCAGAGGAGGGCCACAGAAACGACCCGTGGAATGGAACAGCTCTTCTCTGAGGGCAGACTGAGAGCTGGGGCTGTGCAGCATGGAGAAATAAAGGCTGTGAGGTGACCCGAGAGCAGCCCGTCAGTATCTAAAGGGGAGCTACAGGAAAGAAGGGAACAGACTCTTAAGAAGGGTCTGCGGTGATAGGACAGGGGGAAATGGTTTCAAGCTGAAGGAGATTTACCTTGGGTATAAGGAAGAAGCTTTTTCCAGTAAGGGTGGTGAAGCACTGGCACAGGTTGCCTAGAGGTGTAGTGAATGCCCATAACTGGAGACATTCAAAGTCAGGCTGGATGGGGCTCTGAGCACCTGATTGAGCTGTGGATGTACACTGCAGGGGAGTTGGATGGGGGGACCTTTAAAAGTCTTCTTCAACTCTAAGGATTCTGTGATTGTAAGTGGTGTAAAGATATTCTGCCTGTTCCCGAATAAATATCACTGTGATTCAAGTACTGAACTACAGCTTCACCTTCTTTTTTATTAGCTTTTTCAGTTAATTCGGTTCTATAAAGTTATTGTAGCCTTGTGAATCTCGGTTAGTTTCCGGTGCTCTGTTTTAAATCATCATACCATCATCATCAGCTTCTCTGAGGATCACCTATGATTCGGTGATACAGCTTTGCTTCAGTTGGAAGTTGTTGAAATTGTTCTAATGTTTCAGTAGAGTATGGAAGTTGGTTGTTCTCAGGAATTGTTGGCTAGTTGTCAGGAAATGTAGTTTTAAAGTCTTACAGTGTCTAGCAGTTGGCTTCGTAACAGAGGATGGCTTGTCTTTTGCATGTCTTCAGAGACAAAGGTGTCTAAGAGCTGTGAACAAATTCAGTACCTTCATGGTTTGTCTCTGGACAAGAGTGGCTCAGGTCTGCGTATTCTTTGATGTTAGGTGTACGCCGTGTTCTGAATGTTCCCTCAAATTTTGGTGATGTATCTGTGTGTTTAAATTGAGCCTGATGTTAACATGCACTGCTCGCAGACATTGACCAGTGTTCTTTCTGTCTCTAGTTCAGCGCATGGTGTTGGACAATCAGGAGCTGATTCTACACAGACTCGAAGACATAAGAAAGGTATATCTGAAAGAGAAGAAAAATCCCTCTTTTATAGCAACTGGGGGGTCCCCTTTCTTACAGAAGAAAAATAGTGCTGAGTTACTCTCCCACATGGCTCATCTGTAGAGAAGCCAAACGCTTGGATTAAAGTTTGTTGCTGTTTATGATCCATCCGTAGAGGCTGTAGTCACTAAGTGCAGAAGAATCTGGAGTTTTGTTGCCTGCTCACAAAATTTCATGTCATTCGTATGTCTATATTTTTTACTTTTGCAGATTTCAGTACGCCAGATGAATCAAACAAGGTTTTACATAGTGGAGAACAGTAAATCCGCTGTACAAGTAAATATGTTTGTTGGTGGGCTCCCACCTCTGCTTTCCCCTGAAGAGTACATGAATATTCTCAAGGATGAATTAGCTATCAAAAGTAAGTAAACAGCTGTGATCTGAGATCTGCTCCCCGTTATACACAAAGCTTTTTTGTAAAGTAGTGTCTGTTGCTCCTTACTGTTTTTCTTTGTACCTTGTGATTCTGTTACAAAAAATCTGTCTGCCAGCTACCCTGAAGGGAGCTTTTTACTTATATTAGCATGCTGATGGCTGCACAAAAGATCTGACAGCTCATTATTCAAAGGATGATTGCTACATTACTTGAGCTATATGTGACTGTACCAGTTTTTTTTTTTAGTGAAAATACCATTTTTTAGAAGTTGACCAAATATACCTCACACTTTGCAAATTATAGCGGTGCAGTTTAATTCTTCATGCGTAAATGTTCCTTAGCAGTACTGACTGATTTTTTTGCATGAGCTGTCCTCCATATTCTCCATGCCCTTTGTCCCTGGTGACAGAGAAACGTGAGCTCTGTGTGTGCACGTACAGGCGAGCACTCAGTGAAAAGAATCTGTTTTCCCTTTTCAAAGCAGTGCAATTAATTTTGCTCTGTCAAACACGCATTCTGTAAACAGTATCAGGAAAATATCAAGCTTCTTGTTTCAGGAAAAGAAGCGTTTTTCCCAATTTTTTGTGTAACTTCAGGAGGAATTAAACTAAATGCCTGGGATAATACATACCCATCTTTTATGAAAATCAGTTTAGCTTTTCTAAGTAGCAAAGTAAACTTAGCAGAGGGAAAGTGTTAGCTGGAGATTCCCTACGTATTTGTATAACTTTTAGTATTTATTTATATTGTATTTGTGTAACTTTTAAAAATATTTTAAATATTTACTCTAAATGTACCCGAGGTTTTATGTGTTTATATTTTTGCCCTTTGCAGCAAACGTAGTATCTCTGAGTCATGTTTATCAAGCACAAGGTAAGCATTAAGATTTTAAGTATTGCAAACAAAGTCTGTTTTCAAAACTGCAGCCTTACAGTAGAGGTTTCAAGCTCCGAGTACTTTACTCATGCTTCATAAGCAAAAAGCCCTACAGATAAAATCTAGCACATTCTATTTATGAAAAGCAGGGGTTGAGTGTTACCTTATTAATAAAAGGTTAGCTTCATGCCACCTGCACCAGAAAGCGGTGATAATCTCTCATAAAAATGAGGTTGGAGGTCCCACTTGAGCTGAGCAGTGCTCCTAAAGCACTTCTGAGGGCTTTCTCCCCATTCTGTCTTTGCAGCGCTAAAATTGGTGCTGCTCTGTAGCTTGGTGGGTCAGTTTGACACAGATCACAGCTCAGCATAATACTGAACTGGGATCCAGTGGCTGGAAATCTGAAGAGAATCAGCAGTTCTTCCTTGGAGCAGGCTTCTCTGAGCTGCTGCTTTGCTTTTGCTTTACGGATGTTACCTGGCTGAGGAGTGGCAGGGCTGCTGAGAGCTGCTGAAGCGCTGCCTCTGCGCAGCATTACTGCAGCAGTCAGCTGTGGGTCAGCATCTGGGGCAGCTCACAAAGAAAAGTGTGCAGTTTCTTTCCTGAGCTTTCAGGCCTTGGTGTCCGTGTGCTTTGGGAGGCTTACCTTGCAAATAACTGCTCATTGGATCTTCCTGTAGGGTGGTTTTGAAGGCTGGCTTCTGCTTCCTTTGCTATCTCCACATAGTTAGTAAATACTGACTTCTCATTAGGAAGAGCATAAAGCTTTCATCTGTGTCTTCTCTTCATATCTGTGAATAGAGAATAGTTTTATCTGTAATAGAGCCCATCTCGCTGCTCCATTTAGCCAAGTCTACCTGCCTGCATGTGTTTTTCTTTCTGATGTTACTGCCAGTGTGTATTCTATTGCTGTAAAAATGGTGAGTTTTTTTCACTTTCTGAATATTTTTGTTTCTGATGCTTTCTAACTCTCATTTTTTGGTTGTCATAGCAGCCAATTTTGTTGCTAGCTTGCATTTTGTATGCAGTCCATTATGTCTTTGATTTTGTCCTGCCATGTCTTTAAAGCCTGACCCCCTCACTGAGTATCTTACTTTGAACTAACTTCCCAGTATTTTATTTTCATTTGCTTCTCTTTGCCCAGTGGAAGCTCTAACTTTAAAGCCTTAAAACGATCCTCAGATAAGATCTTGGCTTCTGATAATTCCTGCTGATGTCTTGTCAGCGAATGGTACTGCCATATTTTTAAAAAAGGACAGAAAAGGAAATCTGATGGTTTTGTCACTTCCACAGCTTGAAAGCAGGCTGTTAAGTAATGCAGTGTATGGAAATGGGTGCTACTTTTAAATCCCAGGGGAGGTCTTCAAATGTGTATCAGTTCTGTGTTGAAATTCTTCATGTCCTCAAACTGCTGCTTGTTAAAAATCTGGCATGTGTTTGGAGATAGGAAGGAAAGCTTCAAAAACAAAACAGAAAGCCCATCTCAATGGTACTAGCAACCAGAAATGTTATAGAGTAACTTGTACTGAAAAATATCCTGGGTAAACATTTGCTGTGATTCAACACTGTTGATTTTCTAATAATAAGAAATACAAAAAAACCAAACATGTCTTTACAGGAGCTGTTGTACTCGAAATTTCATGTTTTTCTGAAGCTGAAAGAATATATATGCTAGTTAAGGATACAACTGTCAATGACAAGCCTCTGAATGCTGTGGTGATTCCAGAAGTTATGGTAAGAGATGTCAGAACTTACAACTCGTGTCTCAAACTAAAAATGCTGCCTTCACAATTCCTTTCTCAGGAAGTGAGCAAAAGTGTTTGCTTTTCAGGGGAGGACCTGAGTTAAGCAGTGGGATGTGGAATAATACTGAGCGTTTGCACTTCGTGCATCTGATGTGTTTGTTACTTAAGTCACTTGTCCTGCTATTGAACTGTGAAGAACTGTGAGCACAAGTACAGAAACTGTAAAGGGCGGAAAAACTGAATTTTCATTTTTCTCGTATTTATTTCTAAGATCAAAAAGGCTGGCGTAGTTTTAGCTTAATTCTGTAGCAGCTTAAAAAAAAAAAACCCTCTTTCTAAAAGAAAATTTGCACCTTATGCAGAGATTAGACTTTGTGCAAGAGTCCTTCCATAGATTCACATTTGATTTCCATATGTTTCTGTGTTTACAGCCCACTTTCCTATGAGTCCTGTGGTTTCCTAGCAGGCTTTGTATAAATGAAGCAGATTCAGGATAGAGAGAGGGAAATGGTTCACTGAGCAAAGTCATTTTGAACTCAGGTAACATAGGTTCTGTCCAGAAGTCAGTGTAGCCCTAATTGCTTTCTGCTGAGCATCTTGCAGTTACTGTCTTTCTGGAGTTGTACTGTGGCAAAAGAACTGAAAGTCTTATTTTGACTTGTTTAAAACTTCACAGAAGGATGAAATCTTCACAGCAGTGGGAACTGACATAGCTTCAGGTGGGAGGATCTCAAGTGCAATAGCAATGGCAAAGCTGGTAGCTGCATACTTACATGCCTACTATATTACGACTCCTGTGCTTGTCAGAGTTTTCTGGTGGCTAGTGTTTTTATTTAAGTAAATGCTAGTGGCAGTGCTTACATTTAGCTGGCAATATGACATACTACCCCTCCTCCAAAAGAAGAGAAACCCTTGTGATTATGCGGGTGTTATGTTTTGTGAGATAGTTAGAAACAAATCTTACTTCTAAGTAGGTTTCAACTCTTCTTGTTACCGGGAGCAGAACAAAAAGAGCGAAGCACAGAGATGAGCCTACATGCAGTGTACAGTGTGTGAAGTTGAATTTATCTACTCTGTTGATTGTGTGTCTGGACTTCTGACATCAGATATGTCGAACTGAAAACATGGATAATGCTATCATTTACCTGATACAAGTTATTTCTAAGAAAACCTGTTTGAGGGGACTGAGTGGATGAGTTTGTGATGTGAAAGGAGAGAAGGGCTGTATGTGTACACGTGCATTTTCTTTCTATTTGAGCACATCCTGTTTATGCATACCTCACTCCTAAAGTAATGCCTGCTATTTATTTTCATGGCTTCTACAAGTAGATACAGAGAGCACATCAACACTATTTGATAGAGAAAATTCTCAGACACGAAACACTGTTTTTCATCATAGTCACCATCATTAGCTGTTTATTTTTGCCAGTGATGAACCGGAGCCTGAATGCTGTGCTCATAAAAATCTGCAGCAGTGGAGCTGACCCTCCCTTCTTCAATTCCATAGCTGCTGTGACAGTGTTCTTGCAGGGAAGATGTTGCCCATGCAAACCATATTTGCATCAGCCCAAACAGATGGAAGTCAGAAGTTGCCAAATCCAGACGATGCAGTGGGTGTAGCAGGACAGTCCCACCATGGTTGGCAATGTACCTCACACTGCTGTGGGGCCTGGTATTAGACTGTTGCAAGAGAAAAACTGTATTTTTCTGCAGCTTGACTCTGGAAGTTCAACCCTTCATCTCAGTCAGGTCAGCCCTTTGCTATCCCAAACACATCACACATCACTTTACCTGCTGAGGGCTCCAGCTAAAGCTTTCTCTCTGATAGGGCATTCATGTGTCACCACTCTGTGGACTGCTGTTTTGGCTCTGGCTCTTGTAGGTGACACCAGTTGTTGTCACTGATAAAGGAGTGATCTAGGAAAATGTCACTTTCAACTTGCATTCATTCAATGGGCTGTGACAGACTTGCATACGACATTCCTTCTGTTCCTCTGTGAGCATTGTGGGACTCACCTGCCAAAAACTCTGGGATACTACTCATGCTGCCACACTGTTGCTCAGCTTTTTGCACAGTTCCATGGTCGTAAACCACCAGTTTGCTTGGATGAGCTAACTGAGTTGCTATTCATTTCATGGGATGAATTGTGCATAGCTGTCCAGAATATGGCTTGTTTTCCACATCACTGTTCCCTTCTGCTGTTATCTGTCACGATAACAAAATTTAGAGGGAATGTGTAACCTCTGCTGCCATACCACTAACATCTGCCTCTGTTGTGGGCCAAAGTAATAAAATCAGAAGCATTACTTTTGGAGCAGCACTCATGCTTTGTCTTCTCACTAAAAATGAGCCAAGAGTAAAGATGATTAACATTTCAAGTGCCATCCATTTGTGCTTAGGCCACGCAGCTGTTGCTGTTTGCTAATTAGCCGGGGTAAACTGGAGAGTGATTGTCGATCCTGCTGTGATAGCAGTTGGACTGGATGAGCAGCTGAGGTCCTTTCCAGCTTACTATTCTGTAACACTGCCAGGCCCTGTTTGTATTGCATGTATGCAATCATTTAAATGCAGCAACAGGAAATACCTTCACAAGAATTGGGTAATAGGATGTATGCTCTGTCGTTCATCTTGTGAATGAGGTACCAAGAAACTGGGGATGAAGTTCTGATCTGGAGTCTTAGAAGGAGAATTGGTAATAAATGAAAGGCCACGGTGTTTTCGTTACTCAGTGATTTTTCCAAATTACTACTTCAGATGAAGGAAACAGAAGAAGCCTTCTTAAAATTCCATGGAAACACAAAAGTAAAGGAGCGTTTGAGCATCTGCTCTGTGCTTTGCTGATCTGTGATATCCCCAGTGCACGCTGTACTCGCACTGGTTTTGGTGCACCTACTAAAGAGCCAGCCCAGATCTTCCATGGTATTGTCACATCTGCCAGCAGCTGTTGATCACAGCTGGCCACAGCCCTGCAAGGAGTTACTTCCCACCTTCTGGTTTCCTCCAAGATAAGGAGCAACTGCTGGAGGTGCTGCAGTGCGGCACAGCTGCTGCCCTGATGGCACCGACACCTTGCTTAGGGCTGTAGGTTCAAGCCCTCCTTCCTGGAGGAAAGGAAGCAGGAGTCTTTGCATGTGGGAGGTGCTGCAGTCTTATTGCAGAAGTTTGATTTTCGCATTGCTGAGTGACCTCCGTAGCTCCTGGAAGCAGCCTGGAAGATAGGCCTTGAGCTGGCTGGCCTGGGGTGCAGAACGCCTTGTTCCCTGCTGTGGTTGATAGGACTCACAGTATGTGCAGCACAGAGGGATTAGCACGACTAGCAGGTATCTTGCTGAGCCCGGAGCTGCGCTGTGCAGATCGTGGCAAGTCGAGCAGCGTGCAGTGCCTTGCAGAGTGCCTCAGTCACACGCCGTCTGCTGGCGGCCTCTGAGAAACACGCGGTGAATTCCCTGCTGAGTGCCTGCCCGCACACAGCTCCTCTGCAGGCGCTGCTCCTCCAGCACAGCGAGGAAGGGGCTCCTCAGCATCAGTCACACGTCCCAGCTCGGAGCATCCCGCACTGCTTTGCGCGGAGCGGAGCGCAGCTCTCCTTGGGACCTGTGCCTTTCAGGCGTTGCTGCGGCGGCTCTGCTCTTCTGTGCAAGCCTGGAATTTGTTCCGGGACTCTTAACCTACAGAAAAGCTGTTTTCTTACAAGTCGGTCCTTCAGAGGGATTTAGCGGCTCCTCTTAGCCCTTCAACCGCAAGCAGTGGTGAGAAGCGAGTTAAACGTAAGGGTAACGCTTGAGAAGGCTTCTGCCCTTCCTAGGATGCTTTGTTCAGTCTGCATCGCCGCTTTCAGCCCGGAGTGGTTGTTACTGGGGATTTACGCTGGAAGATACTGGAAGGAGGCTGTGTTTGTGTGGCAGGACTCTTCAGTTTATGCTGCGTGCAGACACCCTGTTTGCTCCATGCGCTCTTTGCTTGTGACTTCAGCAGCAGTCGGCATAGATGTTGCCCTTTGTTTTTTCTTGTACAGTACTGACACTTGGAAAATACGGAATTTAGATGGCAGGTTTGTGGAAACTGCAAATACGTATTTGCAATGTTATGGGGCTTGAATAAGGTCTCATATGACTTTCCAAAACACAGCTGTGCTTTTGGATGTGTTGGGATTCACCACGTCTCAGAAATCAGCACAGTTCCCCGAGGTTCTTTGTGAGTGGTTGTAGCTGCTTGCTTTTAGACCCAGTGTGTGGATTCTGTCTGTAAAAGCAAGCAGTACAAGACGTGTGCTTACGGTATCTCTTCTAAATGTCCATAACCGGGATTTTTAAAAATTACTTTCTTGAGAAAGAGAAGGTAATCAAGTGCTCTTATCCATCTTCTAGCAAGGTGTTGGGTGTAAGTTTTGGGCTGGTTTCTGTTCTCTGATTCTTTCACTGTGAAAGTTTTTGTTTACTTTGCAGCTGAGTATTATTTCATTTTTTCCTTCTTCTTCCTCCCACCCATCCATTTGTTACACACCACGTCTGGATCATGGATCACAGCAGAGGATCCAGACAGCCTGTTCAGCAAGCTGAAAAGACTGGAGGTGAAATTTTCAAATTTAGGAAGTAAAAAAGGTTTGAAGAGAGAAAAACAACTTTTCCATTCAGCAGCACTCCGCCTTTCCTTGCTGGCAGAATTCAGGGGAGCCTTCACAGTGGAATGTGGCTGATAGAGCCATGAAAAGGGCTTGACTGAAAAGCCAACCTCTGCTTACTGTTTGTATAATACCTGTGGTGGCTTGAGGGGAGGAAATCCACCCCTCTCCTTGGATGTGAGCATCCTTGAGCTGCTGACCTTGCCATGCAAGAAGGGCTTCCTTTTTGCAGCAGTGGCACACAGTGTTTTGTTTAGATTTCCTTTACTGGCTACAAGGGTCCTTTCTGTATACTTAGCAGGCGTAAAGGTATTACAGTTTTTGTTCACTGGGCTTTGGTGAGTGCCTTTCCTTTCCAGTGGAGCCTGAACACGCAGGTGAGGCCCGTTTGGACTCATCATTCTTCACAGTACGGGTGAGGGTGGTTGTCTCACCACTCTTGTTCCAACAGCAGCTCAAAAATGTTCTGGGCTCTCCTGACTCTTTGCCCCCACAGAATAGTTATGTCTGAGACCGAGAATGTCTCTTTTTGGCCAAAAGTAAAGCAAGGGGAAGGAGGGGGGAAGAGAAGAAAGGTGTTTCACCTCTGTCAGCCTTCTCACTTGCTTGGCATTACACTTCTGCTGTGTTTTCTCTTTGTGCCTAGCAGTCACAGTTGATGGCAGAGGATGCTTCTCATGCAAGCAAGGATGCAGAGGAGACAGATTTTTATGCAGCTTCAGTATCTTAATGCATCTGGCAGAGGGTTAGTGCCTGGCTCCTCCACAAAAGCACCATTTGAGGAAATTTCTTAAGTCAATATTCAAACCCCAGAATACTGTTTGCTTTCCAGTGTCTGAGCTGGCTCACATGCAGCAGTAACATGGCTAGTTCAGCAGTGAATGCCAGTTTCCTTCCCCACCTTTACTTGGTAAATTGGACTCATTTCTGCAGCTTGAGGTTCAGTTCACAGTCCTGGTAGTTAGCATGGACAGTTAGCACACTGTCTATGTGCTCTCTCCTCCCTCTGTTGCTGTTCAGATCTCTTCACGTGTCTGCAAGCTGTCATCATGCTGCTTCTTCATTGCCCCCTGAATCATTCATGTCTAAATTGAGTTCTCTTCACCGTTGTTTTTTCCTGGGACCATCCTGTCAGCTGTGTGCCAAATTAGTGTTCCCTGAACACTGTCCAGTTTGTAAATACAAATTACCACTGCTCAGGGACTGTGGCAGACATTTCTGTTTCAGAGCACACTTGCTGAAACACCTGATGGACTTTTAATGTATACCCACCTCATCGTTTATACCCACCACTGTGACAGGTTGAATAAAAGATGCCTTCATGCTTCCTGGTCTTTCTAGAGTCATTTGTAAGTCATGGATGATGGGATGTTTGAAGACCAGTCTAGAGGGGATATTTCTCCCCGTCATCCCCGTGCAGTGGATTGGCTGTCTCATCAGATCCCCACCTGCTGCTTGCAGGAACTGAGCTCAGTGTGGCTCCTGGAAGGGCATCAGGATGCCCACAGCACTTCTGTACTTGCAGAGCCCTCCAGCAGACAGCCACAGTGGTGTAAGGATGGCACCACAGAATGCTATGGACTTCTTGGGATCATCTAGTCCAACCCCACTGCTGAAGCAGGTTTCCTACAGTAGTTTGCACAGGAAAGCATTCAGGTGGGATTTTGGATATCTTTGGAGAAGAAGACTGCCCAGTCTCTAGGCAGCCTGTTCCAGTGCTCTGTTATCTTCGTAGTAATAAAGAAGTTTTCCCTCGTGTTCACATGGAACTGCTTGTGTTCTGCTTTGTGCCTTGGCCTGTCAATAAGCGCCGCTAGAAATGACCTTATCCTTCACGCTATTCTTTCTCGTGTACTTTTTACTGAAGATATGGAAGAAAGGCGTTGGTGATACCTTCATTTTAACGTTAGGCCAAACTAATTGAGCATAGTTGGAGTGGATCAGTGAAAGCTTTTCCAGAAAGATAAAATCAGTAGCTAGCTTTGTTAATTGTCTAGGTGTTGAGTCTTTTTTTTTTTAATTGAATCTGGATTTTTTTTTCCATAAGCATCAAGGAATTATCAGTAAAGACTTTTGAGATGCAGTAGTAATCTTCCTTCCTGGTCGTGGTTTTGGCTAATCCTTTCTTTCCTTCATTCAGGCTTCCAAGATCCCGCAGAACTGCTGGCCACTGCTCGTATTTGTGAATCCAAAAAGCGGTGGTCTGAAAGGTCGGGATCTGCTGTACTGCTTCAGAAAGCTGCTGAATCCACATCAGGTCTTTGAGCTTACCAATGGTGGTCCTTTGCCTGGGTATGTTGTAATGTTTTTTCTGGTTATTGATGTGACTTTGTTAGGTGTTCTGTGATGGCTTTTCTTCAGGCAAGATCAGATTCTGTTCTTGTAAGGATATTAATTGTGTCTGTTCTTTGCCTGGACAGCAGAATAGAGAATCAGTCTGGTTCTTACTGGTATTTAAACAGACTTTCCTTTTCTGTGCAGAGAACAGATTAGTTCCTGACGTATGTACATTTATCAAGTCTAACAGATCCCACGCCTAGGAAACTCACATGTCCTCTACAATTAATGCAAATACACTTACGACTGAAAACAGTAGTCTTTTGTAAATAAATGGATACCAAAAGAAAAATGTCATGTTGCCTTACAAAAATGCTCATTTTTGCTTTCATTTCTTCTAACATGCCTTGGAAACAAACAGGGAAGTATAATAAAGTTTTCTATTTTGACTCTTGAAAGTTGGCCACAGTTGCAGAATTAACGGGGCCTGCCCAGTCACAGCTGCAGCGTTTCTCACCCTGAGATACAGAACGTAGTGTGATTGCAGGGAGGCACTAAGTGATTACTAGATTTAATCAGCACCATTTTGTTAACACTTCATAAAACTGAAGGCAGTGATTGCAGCCTACTTGGAGTAGCCTCGTTATGCACTGCATTTTTAACAAAGAACTCTTGTGACTCAACCTTCGAAACAAAAGCTTTCAAGAGAGAAATGTAGCCTATGCAGGAAGCAAGTTAAACAAGCTGCACAAACTTTTTGGTCTGAGTTTTGTAATTTTGTTATGTTTCTAACGTAGTTGAGACTGCAGCTGTGGTAGTTAGTTCATTTTGCTTTCCGCATGAAGTATTTCTGTAGATGTACAGCAGAATGCTTCTCCTTGCTTACTGCTTGTCATGAGATGTGAGTAGAAATTATTTTGCTGTCCTGTTGTGTAGGATGAAAGGCCAAAAAGAGTGAGAACAAACAAAATAGTACTATGAACAAAAAGTCCTATCAACATTCCACACTTGGCAGCTCAGGAATGACTAAGTTAAAAAAAAATTCAAAACCTCTGCGAAGATTTAAGATGTTCATTTGGAAACTATGAACAATTTGACCTATTTGGTGAGGAAACAAGTGATTAACAATTGGTCTCCAGCTGCAAAAAGTCATAGGAGAGTCTGGTTTTCACTCTTTTTTAAGAATTCAGCTGTAATGTGTTACATTAAATAACGTAAGTAGGGACTGCTTTTTTTGTACTGCGTTGTAACGCTTCTTTTCCCCTTTGCTTTGTTTCTAAATGGAGGTTTCATACGTTCTCCAAAGTCCCCTCCTTCCGAGTGCTGGTGTGCGGAGGTGATGGCACCGTGGGTTGGGTTCTTGGTGCACTGGAGGAGATCAGGCACAAGCTGGTGTGCTCAGAGCCTTCTGTTGCCATCCTGCCTCTGGGAACAGGTGAGAACTGGGACAAGCGCTAGGTTGAGGACTGCTCAGTGCGTGCTGAAGACCTTGCCTTCATTCTCCATGGACTTTCTGTGTTGTGTTTGGGAGCACTGATTGCTGGGAGGAGTGACTGTCATGGGCATAAGCTCTAAGTAATGAACATGGGAACATGGGCTTGGAGGCAGACAGCAGGAACATCTTCCCACGTGGCTCAGGGTTCTATTAGCTTGTGTTCAGCAGGTATTGACCCACATTCTTTAAAAGCTTGTTTTCTAGTATACTGTGGATCTGATCTCTCCTACCCAGTCTGAAGATGTGCGTGCCACGAAGTTAAATGCATGTAGTCTTCAGTAAATATTCCCTTTGTTTTGTCCCTGGAGAAGTTATCCAACTGGGATGTGGCTCAGAGAGAGGCATTCAGTGGCCCAGCACGTTGCTGCTGACTGGTCTGCGTGCAGCTTCTGCACTGGTCCAGCAGCTGGAAATCCAGATGGATCCCTGCCTGAGGCCTTGTGCCTGCTCATCCTCCAGAAGGTTTGCCTTCATTTATCCACCTGACAAACCACTGCTGAGGATGCCAGGACTCGGTAGCCAGCTGTGGATAGCATGCACAGGGATCTGCTTGCCAGCTGGTCGTGCTTCCTGAGTGAGAAGGAGCTACGGTATTGCTGTGGCCGTGTCCGAGTGGATAGCACTTGGAGAGGCCAAAATATTCTCCCCTTGACAACCAGTGCTGCACTGCGGGGCTGTGAATTCAGCTGTGTGCTGACTTGGTAACAGTTTCTTCCTTTGCGTTTTTCAGAATGTTTCAAATGAAGCAGAATGTCTGTGTGTGACACAACGCACAACAGGCAGCCGTAATGCTGGGGTATGTTTTATGGTTGACTGAGTTTTCAGTCCAGTTGTGCTGCTTTCATGACTTACTTCGAGCACTTTGCAGTTATTTATAGAGCAGAGCTGACGGAGTTGTTGGTGCTTTACAGCTAACTTAAAAATGCTGTCACATTTTGGGGCTTTTTGTTGGTGCCCAGGTAATGACTTAGGACGAGTTTTGCGCTGGGGAGCTGGCTACAGTGGGGAGGACCCCTACTCCATCTTGGTTTCTGTGGATGAAGCAGACGACGTTCTGATGGACCGCTGGACTATTCTGTTGGATGCTGAAGAGCCTGCTGAAGGTGCAGAGAATGGCATGGCAGAATCCGAGCCCCCCAAGGTGAGATGAGGTTTGGCTTGGGTTTGACTCGCAGAAACACTCGTTCTCTTGAAGTCAGAAGAAATGCAGTTATTGGCGTGGTTGATCTCTTGCTGCTCACTTACCTGTGCTTGGGCCTTAGTATTTCTTAGTGAAGATAGTGCTGTGCCTGGATCCAGCTCTTCAGTTCTGGTGCGATGGTTGGTCGCAGAACACCTTTCTTTATAGCTTGGCAAAAAGTATCTGATAGCACATTAATGTGAAGATTTACATGTCAATGGCATGCCTATTTGTTTTGCATTTACATTTGAGAAATGCATTTCTCAAGTAAGGGAGGCCAAACACTTCCCATAATACTAGTGAAACTTGAGCAAAAAAACTGCGTATTAGACTAGTGTGGTCTTTCTTGTTACAGCTCAAAAAATAACTGTAAGTTACAGAAATACAGAGGAGGTAAATCCTCCTGTCATCACACTGCCTTCGTGCTGCTGTATATGCAGCGTCTGTTTTATATTCTTGGAGGAAAAGGCCCTGAACTTTGGTTTGCATTTCTTGTTTCTGTTGAGGAAAATAAAGGCGTTGATTGTGAATGGTGATTTCAGAGCTTTTGTGGATACTGGTTCTGTTTATTTTCTGCAGAATCAAGAAACTGGGTAGAAGAAGGGGGAGCGAAAAGAAAAAAGAAAGCTGTAGTAATGGTAGTCCTTGTCCAGCATTTTTGTGTAGTTGCTGGAAAGTCATAGGCATTGTGTGGGTCAGAGAACTTAAGCTGCTGATGTTCTGGGTATTTTTATTTAGATCTGCCCTGAGTGTTCCTGATCTGCTTCTTAGAGACTGAAGGTGTGGGAATCAAGGGCTGGCCTTGATAGAAAAGCTGTGGAGTGAGCTGGCATACAAAGGCAGGATCAATAGGAAAAATAGTAGGGATCTGCAGAACCTTGAGGTTGTTATATAGGGAGCTATTTAAAATGCAGCTGAGGAGGTGAAGTCAAGTTCTGAACTCATGGCATGGGGTTGCTGCCAAAAATAATAGTGGTGTTAGTGTTTAGTAATTTATATGTAGCTGTTGCATAGAACTTCTTTGCTTTGAGAAGCTGGGTTGGCTTTATTTCTGCATTTATTTTTATGTCTGCCTTATTATACTCATTTCTTGAAATAAGATTAAGTGTTGAAATTCGTAATAACTTGGGAATAATGACAGTACATATAAACAACTGCTTTATTTTTAGTGCTGTTTTTCTGGAAAACGTTCCTGAATTTGTCAAGATGCAAATAACTTGGAAGAATAATCTGTGGGTCTTCCTTTTGTTGAAGAGTTTTGGAACCTCTGCATTTAGGAATGTAAGCCTTGAGGAAATAATACAAATAACTCTTCCCCTTTTTATTTATTTATTTTTTTTTTTGACAGATTGTACAGATGAACAATTACTGTGGTCTTGGCATTGATGCAGAGTTGAGCTTGGACTTTCATCATGCTAGAGAAGAAGAACCAGGGAAATTTAATAGCAGGTAATCCTGGGGAAAACAGAAAAGGGGAGGTGGAAGTTATGTAGTATCCCAGATCTTCCAATTTATGCTGTGGCTGATAATCTTGCTACAAGTGTTCACAAATAATGTTGCTTGAGGCAAAACTGGAACAGGCAGGAGTTAAAAAAGCCATGAACTCTTAGGCGTACAATTTGTTTGGCTTTTTGTTTTTCCTTTTTTTTTCCTTTGTGTTCCAAGAGAGAACATAAGATAAGTTTTTTGGAAGCCCTGTTATTATTATTCACTGTACTTACTTGCCAATGACTTCAATGTCAAATTCAGTAAAATTTCAAGTTAGTGGAAATATCCCATTGAAAACCTTTAGCAGGAGGGAAGGCAATGCTGCTGCACGCTGTGTGTTTGCCACCCTCATGCAGTGCTGTGGCAGTATCTGCATGCATGCTGGTCATTACAATTTTTAAAATATCTCTGAGTCACAAGCGAGGCAGTGCAGTAAGGTTTTGTACTTGGGTCAGAGCAATCCCAGTTATGCATGCAAACTGGGAGAAGAAGTCCTTGGGAGGTGCCCTGATGAGAAGGGCTTAGGAATGAAAACTAACCATGAGCCAGCAGTGTGCCCTTGCAGCTCGGAAGGCAAATGGGATCCTGGGCTCCATCAGCAGAGGGGTGCACAGCAGGGACAGGGAGGTGATCGTCCCCTCTACTCTGCTCTTGTGAGGCCCCATCTGCAGCACTGCATCCAGGTCCGGAGCCCTCAGTACAAGAAAGACAGGGAGCTGTTGGAGAGGGTCCAGAGGAGCCACAGAGATGAGCAGGGGCTGCAGCACCTCTCCTATGAGGAAAAGTTTAGGGAACTGGGCTTGTTCAGTCTGAAGAAGGAGGAACCTCACTACAGCCTTCCAGTATTTAAAGGTAGATTATAAACAGGAGGGAAATCAAATTTCTACATGGGTAGATTTTGATGGGACAAAATAGTTTTAAAACCAAAGGAGTTTTAAACTAAAGAAGGGGGCATTTAGATGTCAGGGGGAAGGTTTTTTTCTGATAGGGTGTGAGGTGCTGGGGCAGGTTGCTCTGAGAGGTTGTGGATGCCCCATCCCTGGAGGTGTTCAAGGCCAGGTTGGATGGGGCTCTGGGCAACCTGATCCAGCGCTTGATCTGAGGGTTGGCTAATGAAACTTGGTGATACTTGGGGTTCCTTCCAGCCCAAGCCCTTCTTTGATAAAAACCATGCAGATGAATCAATAACAGCACTTGTTTTTGTTCCTGTAATTATTGAACCTGATGAGAGAAAAAAATCACATTTGTGTAATTAATCAGTAACCCTTCATAGGAGTTGTTCTTGAGTGCTCTTTACTCCATATGTTCGCAAGCTAATATCCTCTCAGTTGCCAGAACAAGCTATTACAGCTGCATAGTGTTCCAGTCTCATCTATTAAGAATCTTCTCTGATCTCACAGTTCTTGCATGTTTTATCAATGCAGATGTTGCTCATATATCTCCTAAAGTGTTGAGTAAGATACTGATGTTCTCCTTACTGACACAATATTGAGGAGTTATCCTTTGATCTTTATTTCCCTGTGCGCTTTTAATCTGTCTCATCTTTAGCATCACGTGGTGTGCAGCATCTGCAGTGCAGTGAGCAGTGACTTGATATCCCTCTTGCAGACCTTCAACATGCCTATTTGGACATGGTGCAAGAATATCTTGGAGAGCGTGTGGGAAAAACAGCGCTTTGGTGGTTTGGGGTTTTTTTTTGCAAATCTAAAAGACTGTATGGTTCTGTGATTCGGGGTCTGAGAAAGAAGTATGAATTACCAGTTGATGCTGAAGTATTGTTTCACAGGGACGAGCAGCTTCTGCAGACTAATGCTGCTGGCACAATTGCTGCCTTTCAGCGTCTGTAATGATAACTGTTAAAACTGCTGCTATCCCCTTTCCCAGCATATGCAAATGCACACTCTCTTGCCAGCCAGATGAGCTCACCCTTCTTTTTTTCAGTGAATTAACTGAAAAGCATGGTGATTGAACACCAAACGCAGCAGTAGCTGTCACACAAGCAGTGCTGCATGTAAGATGGGGATGTTGGGTGGTGCAGTCAGAGTCTGCATGGAAGAAAATGTGCATGTGTGCTCTCTCTGATTCGATATCTTAGGTTGGTCAGTGTTGTGAGAACTCCGAGCTCCCTGGCGCCATGCTGTGCAGTGTCTTTGCAGACTCCAGACTCCATTCCTGGGTCTGGTAGCTCACAGGGCAGCGGTGATCAGTTGCAAACACAGCACGGTGTTTTGGCAGTGGTGATTTCTGTGTGTTAGGTGTCAGGTTTTATGAGAGTGTTCCCACGGTGTAAAACTGAGCATCAGGGCATCTGCCTTCATTCCTAGTATTCGTATTTGAATGCTGGCTGTTTCTGTAGTGCAATGCTTGCAGAAAAACAAACCTAAGGGCCATTCCTGGGCTGAATGAAGGAGGGAAGATTTAGGTTGGATGTTAGGGGGAAGTTCTATACAAGGAGAGTGGTTAGGCCCTGGAACGGGCTGCCCAGGGAGGTTGTGGATGCCCCGTCCTTGGATGTGTTTAAGGCCAGGTTGGACGGGGTCCTGGGCAACCTGATCTGAATGTGTGTGTTTGGTGGCCCTGCTAGGCAGGGGGGTTGGAACTACATGATCCTTGAGGTCCCTTCCAACCCGGGTGATTCTGTGATTCTGTGATTCTGTGAATAGGCCAAGTCTCCACACTAATCAGAGCAGTGGGATGTTACCTCAGTATCTGTACTCCAGAACGTTCCAAATAATTCTGGGGTGACATAATAGTGCAGTGTTGCAGCCGAGCTTATGCAGAGAGTCGTGGCTCCATGGGGATAACCCTGCACAGGAGGCCCTGCTCTCCCCCTCATCCCCAGTGCCATTCACAGCAGTGTGAGCCTTACGTTGCAGTACAGACCTTGAAGCCAGTGAGCACAAATACAGTGCTTCGAAGATGACTAGTCTTCCCTATATTGCCAATTAAATGTGGTTCAGCTACTATCTGAAGGCTATATTTGGGTTTACTTTAGGAGATGATGCTTCTTTCTGCCAAATGGGCGAGTTCACAGAATGACAGAATTGTAGGGGTTGGAAGGGACCTCCAGAGCTCATCGAGTCCAACCCCCTGCCAAAGCAGGTTCCCTACAGCAGGTCGCACAGGTCAGCATCCAGGCAGGTCTTGAACATCTCCAGAGCAGGAGACTCCCCCCCTCCTTGGCAGCCTGTTCCAGTGCTCCGTCACCTCACTGTGCAGAAGTTCCTTCGCACATTGGTGCACAACTTCCTGTGCTGCAGTTTCCGGCCGTTTCCCCTTGACCTGTCTCCACTCACCACTGAAAAGAGTCCGGCCTCGCCCTTCTGCCCCCCACAGCTTAGATATTTAGATATTCATAGACCTGGAGTTAGTTTGTTGTTCAGCAGAACTAGCAACAGACTGATGACTTTGGTTGGCACTCCTTCCACCAAATCATGCCCTACATGAGGATACTCAAAAAAGAGCAGTCTGCCTAGTTGGGTGTGCAAGGTTCACTCTCCCAAGCCTGGCTAACTTTTAATCATAAAGTCTGCCCCCTTCAAAGCCACAAGGTAGATTTTGGCGTGGTAATGATACAGAAGTCTAATTTTCTCTTTTTTTTTTTTTTTCCCTCTGTGTCCTGACACAGTTCCTAGCTGAAATGGAATGCATGTAGAAGAATGTAGTGATAGGCTTTTGTCTTTGGCAGTTTTTGCTCTTTGCTGTGTGCCAGCGTGTCCCGTGGACTCTGAGGTCTATAGTGCTTTCTTTGCAGTCACGCAGTTGAGAACTGTGTCTGCAGTTACAGCTCTCTGTCGTATTCTTTTTGTTTCTGCAGGTTCTCTCTTGATGTAACTGAAGTTCTGATTTCTTGGGGGTACTTAAAGTGTTTTGTTTCTTAGCTGTATTATTTTTCAATTGTAGTTAATACATTCAAATTAGACAAAGCCTGTTTTAGCACAGACGCATCTCTTGGCCTTGTCTGGAGTGGAGGCAGATGCCCAGTGGTCTTACATCAGATATCTTTCTCTCAGAACTTTTTAAAACTGTTAACATGTGCAGTGAATCATTCCCAGTGCAATAATTTGAAAGAACTGAACAGTCTCTGCCTGGAGAGTGGACTTGGAGCCACGTGCTGAACTGGCTGTCGTCACCACACGAACATAACTCAGACATGATGTTAGGGATGTTCTGTGGGTTGGATTCCAGCGACAGCTCTGTGCTCGCAGGGTCAAATAATGGAAATTAATGCTTTTTATTTCAGGGCTCTTTAAGGTTGCTGCATATCTCAGTGTTTCCATTGTAGAAGAAAAGACCAGTGTTTGTTTACATAACTTAAAATATTTTGACGTCTCTAGGGATGCCATAAAATCTTCCTCATCTTTTTTTACTCCAAAATTAGATACCATAGAGCTCTGTCACTGATTAACACTACAAAGCATATTTTCAGTTTCCACAGCTGAGCCTGGCTTAACTGAATGAGCAATACATAAAGTCCAAACTCAGAAGTGTTTGTGCCTTGACTTTGCGCTTTGATTATTTTGTCAGCGCATGATGAAACAGTTCAGAATGTTCCATGAGGACTCCAAGGTCCTAACCAGCATTACAGTTTTTCAGCCCAAAAGTTTACTTGTCAAAGAGGCATTGCCTCTCTGCATCTCTGTATCTCCACGGGCCTTCACAGCACAGTTCCTCTCTTAAATAAAAGATGTATTAGGTAGCACTTTGTGGCTTAGCTTTCTTTCTGTAATAAAGCTGTAAGAATTCATAGAGGTTTTTAGTCAAAGAACTCTTCAAGCATACCTGCTGAGAACAGTGCTAGTGTGTGCTGACATGATGCTTGTCTGCTCCTAGGTTTCACAACAAAGGAGTCTATGTTAAAGTTGGGCTGCAGAAGATAAGCCATACCAGAAACCTTCATAAGGACATAAAGCTTCAGGTTGACCAGCGAGAGGTGGAGCTACCAAACATAGAAGGACTCATTTTTATTAACATACCCAGGTAAAAAGGAGAGAAAGTAACCTTTGTGGAGACATACCTGCCTATACATGTGGCAGTGGTGCGTTCTCTTTGAGCATCTCCACAGTGTGGACTGGCAGGTCATTGTTAAAGTGTAATTTTGGTTATTGCCAAGCTCTGGGCTTGCAGTGATGCCTGTGGAGTCTCTCAACACCATTCTAACAGTGTTTTTTTCTGACCCTTTAAAACTCACAATCGTGCTCCAATAAAAGGTGTTACTACCTTGTTTTCCCAGTGCAAACCCCAGTACAGCTGCTACTTCTCCCGTGTCCTAACAGTAATGAGTAACTGTATCATCACTGGAGACAGATGTGTATGGAGTTGGTGATGCTGTTTTCTGGATAGCTGTGGAAAGCCCACACCTCTGAAAATGCTGGCATTGTTGCAGACGCTGCACAGACACCAGCAGGGAGCTGGAAGGAAAGCTGTAGGAAATGTGACTTCCTTAAATTTGCTGGTGATAAGAGTGATGTTTTTTAATTTGTGTAATAACAGCAATGCATTAGTGCAGCCATACTGGTGTTTTTTTTTCAAATATGCTCTAGCCTTAAACCTCTCTGTATGTGATTTCAGTCTGCTTTGAATGTGTTTCATCTTTTCATTCATATGCCAGGAGTTGGATATGGTGATCCCTGTGGGTCCCATCCAGTGTGGGATAATTCTGTGGTTCACTTGTATTTATATACACACACAGAAATGTGCACACTCATGCATATGTTGCATACGAGAGCTGTGGAGAAGATCAGGGTTAGCACTGGGCAGGCAGTGCACCTAAAGAATAAGCAAGTTATAAGAATGAAGAAGGTCAATGCTGCACAAAATGCAGAACTTTCTTTCGTTCCCCAACGACCTCGACAGAATGCTTCCAAATTCTAGGAGAGCATTTCTTGCTCTTAGTGCAGGAAAGCTCGACTTCTCCCTCCCTCTGGAGATGAGCAGAGTGCTGAGCTTTTGAAGCCTGACAGAGCAGAGGTCCCAGGTGGGCTGGTCACTGTGTTTGTTCTCTGTGCAGCTGGGGGTCTGGAGCTGATCTCTGGGGCACTGACAGTGATGACCGCTTTGAGAAACCACGCATTGATGATGGCCTGCTGGAAGTTGTTGGTGTCACTGGTGTTGTTCACATGGTAGGTTGTCGCTCTGCTGCAAATAGAGGAAATACGTTTCAGTGAGCCTCTCTGGTAAATATACTCTTCTCAGATTGATTTATTTTCATAATAAACTGCATCTGAAAGGTGAACAGTCCTAGCCGGTATGCATCAGTGCTGGAATTATTATAGAATTATTTGTTCAGGTTCTTGTTATGTAGTACAGAAATGGTTATAGACCATAAACAGAGCTCACGGCAGCATCAGCTGTCTGCAAAGAGATGTTCAGGAGTTAGCTGTAATTGCTGTGCCCATTCCTGGCTGCAGGGCCTGGTAGCTTGTGTGTTAGCCTCCTTGGAAGACCCACATTTAGATGTAAGACAACAGCAGACAGAATGGAAAGTGAAGAAACTCATGTCTGCATGAAGAGCGTGAGAACTATGAAGAGCATGTTAAAAGAGTGTGGTTCAGGGGCTACGTGCGTATGTAGGCATGGGACACAAATACACATGGAATGCATTACTTTTGTGTTAAGGTTTTGGTATCTGTACACATTCACCAGGACAAATTTTGGAAGCAAAGTTGACTTCTGTGGTTAACGCTGATCCAGTAGTTGAAGACGAATATGGAGTTGAGTATGGCAAAGCTCCTCTGTGTTTTATGATAATGTACCTTCAGATTTTGGAATTCTGCACCACAGTCTGTGCTTAGTTAGGTGTTTTAAATTAATTTACTACTTTATGGAGGAGGGAAGTAAAAGCAAACAGGATTTTTCTGAGTGTGTGCTCCTTTGCCAAGAGGAAAGTCCAAAGTAACTGTGTGAAGTTATTTGGCCTCTGGCAGCAGGCAGGCACTGAGTTCTTGTCCATGAAGTAAGTTAAATAATTAATTTTGCATCCTTAAAGGCATCCTATGCCTACTTTGCTTAAGCAGTTCTTGTACTTGAAACTTAAAATATCAGTAAGAATAAAATTGTATTCACCCAGTTCATGTGCAGCTAATACTTGTGCTTCTTGTTTATCGGGGTGGTTGATAACCTTGGCTTTTACTTCTTAACAGGGTCAAGTCCAGAGTGGTTTTCGTTCAGGCATCCGCATAGCCCAGGGCTCATATTTTCGTGTAACGCTCCTAAAGCCAATTCCAGTTCAAGTTGATGGAGAGCCCTGGATTCAAGCCCCAGGACAGATTATTATTTCTGCTGCAGGACCAAAGGTAATGGCTCTAAGTTTGTCTCAAAAAACTGACCTTGTTCCTTCAGTGATGTTGTTCTGTTATGTTGCTCATCAGTTGTGTTCTTAACTTCAGAAGTCAACACTGTGTGGTAATTGTTGGGTGAGTGAACAGCCATTTCTACAGAGAGTTGTTTGACAGCCTTCTCCAGTGGCTCACATGGGGATTGTGTTCAAGAAGGTAGAAACTGAGCTCCAGCCAAATGATTACTTCATATTTTTCCCTTACTGAGATGTGCTGGTGGTGTTGCTTGCCCTGAAGCTGATGGTAGTTATGAGGGCTGTGGTAGGACTCCAGTGAGTGAGGACAGAAGAGTCTGCTGGCTGTGCTGGTGGGGAAAGATATGTCTGAAAGCAACAAAGGAGAAAATTGAATAGTGGGGGGGAGAATCTTGAGAAAAAGAGGCTTTTGAGTTCACTAGTGTCTGCTTATTCCTAGTGTCTCAGTGTGTATATACAGAAGAAAAAGAGCATCGACTACCTAAGCATTAACTTTCATTTTCGTATTGAAATTGTGAAATCAACATTTTGTCTGTAACCTTAAGGAAGCCTTTTTAATTCACAGAAATTTGTTGCCTTGGGCAGTCTTAGAGACCACATAGCCCCATTAGGAGAGCTGCCAAAAAAAAGGCGCTTGCAGGCAAGAAATGGGTTAAAAAGAGGATCATAACTTCAGTGTTTGGGATATGTTAAGCCTGAGGGCTGGGACTGGGGAGGGAGAGATGCAAACTTAAATTGGCTTTCCAGTGAGAAATATTTCTGTCTTAAGGCTGGTGACTGTCAAAGTTACCTGTATGCATGTGTATTTCTATGCTTGTCCATTGACAGATATGCACATACACACTTCTGTACACACTATGTACATATACCTACATGGGCCTATTTATGTATGTAAAAAGCGTTAAATCCTAGCACTTTGAAAGGGTGGGTGTTTCACTCAGCTATGTATTTTAATGGTTTTTTTTGCAGTTCAACTCTTTACTCGTGTATTAGTTGTCTTAGACCTGCTAGCAGGTCTAAGATATTTGAACACTTAGATATGAAAACGTATTTGAACTCCAGATATTTGAACACTCCTTCATTTTCTTTAAAAACTTTGCGTTTTAGGTTCGTATGTTGAAAAAATCCAAGCAGAAAAAAAAAAAACTGGAAGCCTGAGAGAGATGAGAGTGGATAGCATGTGAGTATGTGGAGGAGGACCTGAACAGAGACCTGTGCTCAGAATGGATGCAGCACAACTGAAGATAGCTCGGTAAAACCGAGCTGACAACTGGTGAAGAAGCATTGTTTATGAGTGTGCCTTCATTACATTTTGATAGTACTGGGTTCTACTTAGTCTTTCAGAGATAGTGCCTCGTTGTTACAAGTAACTGTTATGTACCACTTGCCTCATTTGAGATGTTTTCTTTGGGTTGCTCTTCCGTAAACCGTTGCCCATTTTTTTTGTGTCTTTGGCCACCAGGGCCAAAGAAAGATTATGAAATGCCAAGCTTCCTGCTTCTGCTCTCACAAAGACTCTTCCCGTCCTCCCTGCTTTTTCTTTTAGAAAATTATCCATAGAAAAACTTGGTGCATCCTTCCATAAATTAAACTGTGTTGTTTCAAGTTAATACCTACAGTAACCTCTGTACAAAAGGCAAAGACATGAGCTGCTGAGAACTCCTTGGATCAGTCCGAATAACACAGATGAAACAGCGCTGCCTTAGAAGAGAGAAAATACAGAACACAGGAGAGATGATTTCTCTAAAAGCCTGTTGTGCTAGGAAGTTGAGTCCAGTTGAGTCCAGCTATTTCAGAGAGTTTATTTCAACAGCAGGTGGACAGAATGGATGAAGGGCAAACAGCTTTTAAGTAAATTATCAGTTAAAGTTGGTAACAAAGCCTGTTTAAAAGGCATTTGAATTTCAGCAGCCACCACTCCAAAGTAGAAAAGGAACAAGAATACCTGGGTCACTGTTGCAGTACACTGTTGCAGTGGCTATTTTCTGTCACTGAGAGCATTATCTTTAACAGCAGGCTTTTCTTCCTGTCTTTTCTTGTATTATCTCATGTTCGCTTATTTGTTGGGCTGCTATTTAAAAGCCAGCTCCAAGACTTGTAACTAATTAGTGTAAATCAAGTGTTCTCTTATAAACCTTATAGTGTTCTCTGAAGTGAATATGGAGTAGTTTCACTCAGGAGTTTTAGGAGGTACTGAAGCCTGTAGAGTGACATTCTGTAGGGTTCAGGAGAGTGGGAATATGATACCTGTCATGAAAACTCACCCTGTCAGCTTTTTCAAGTACTCTGTGGGTGTTGTTAGCAGTTGTGGGCCCAGCGACTCTGACTTTACCTTCCCCCTGGGATGAATGTGTGCGCTTCTGAGTTCAGCCCTCTCTCATCTCTGTGACATTGACATCACCTCTCTTTGCCTACCTGCCTGCTGCTCCTGCAGGGATCCAGCGGCTCCTTCATAGCTTCCTGCTGGAGGCTGGAACTAGAGCAGATGCTTAGTCCTGTACTGCACTACATGTATCTGCTGTCCATGTCCACAGTCATGTTGGTCTGCAGCAGCCAAACCTTTCCCATCGTGCATTGTGCACTGTGCAGGAGGAGAGAGTGTGGATCTTCATCTCCTGATCACTAGGCGTGGGATTGTCTCTGCTTCAGAACCTGGACAGGAAGGATCCACTGGAGCTCCTGTGGCATCCTGGTACCAGCATTCCAAGCAGCAGGAACATATTGTACTTCAGGCTGTGCTTTCAGGCTTATAAGTTAGAAATCTTAAACATGTTGCTGCTAGTTATAGTTGTCCAGAAAGCCAGAAAAACTGCTTTTTGTCCTTGGGGTAACTGAAAGACTGTATAGCCTAATTGCTGACTCAGACATGCAGAGGAAAGCTTCACTTTTTGTTACAGAAAACACACATGAGCTTTTAAGCTTGTGGTACTGACCGTCTTCTACAGCCCAAATAAATAAACCAGTCTGGCTGTTCTTCTAGACGCACATCATCCTGCAGCATGCAACTGACAGTGTTTTGTGTTCTTGGCTTGTTAAGGCCCTGGCTGTGTCTCCCTGTTGCTTAGTATCTGTTATCTGAAATAACGTGGAACTCGTGGGCCAGAGTATTTTAATCAGAGGGCCCCATGCTGTGACATATCATTCCGTGGGGATTTTCTATCTCTGTTACAAGGCTGACTCAGGGCAGCATTGTGGTAGCAAAGTGGCACAAATACAGCCTTGTTCTTGCAGCTGCCCAGGTGGATCCTGCTGATGCATACAAAGGCTTTTAGTTTTCGTCTTTCCTTCTCTTTTCTCTTTTTTCCATAAACTGATTCTCACATGTTGTTTGAATAGATCAAGTAGATGAATGCCACGCTGGAATGAAAATGTATCTTAAGGAAAACACACTTGGCATTTATGGTCTCTGTGCATCATAAAATGATTCTTAGTATGTTTTGAAGGCAAAATAGATTCCTGAGCAGTTGCGAAAGAAAAACTCTTGTAAAATTTTTAAGAGAAGAAACTCTGTTGTGCTCTCTGCTAAGCTGTACCAGCTTCAGGTACTGTAAGGCCAGCACATCAAAGGGATCATACGTTTGTTTTTCTTAATTTTCTTTTTTTTTTTTTTCTTTTTTTTTTACATTTTTATCACTCTGGGTGTCTCAGAAGGCCTAATATTTTCTTCCGTAGCCTGTAAAACTTCCTTGAAGAGAGGTGCTGACTCTTTACACTTAGTATGAAGCATCTTGACTGAGCCTTTGCATTGAACATAATGAGGCAGTACAGTTAATATCACAGTGGGCAGATGTATGGTTCTGACAACTCAGTGCAAAGAGGAGTGCTGTATGAGTGCTTCCTGAGTACCTAGCTTTAGGCAAGGCAGTAAGGAAAGCACTGGGAAGGAAGAGGCTCATGCTGCCCAGACGGGTGTTGATCAGTCAGAAACCACAGCTGTAGACAGAGATGTGGCACAGGCTGCGCCGTTCAGGCACTCTCCTTCATCCTCTCTGTATCCGCTGTCTTCTCACCCACAACTATGTTCAGCACACACAGATCCCTCACTTGGTGTCCTACCAGGCTTTCCTAGCATGGAGAGAGAGGTCCTAGAAGCCGTGGTGCATTTCAAGTGTCCTAGTGCAGCAAACAAATAGGGTGGTGGTCAGTTGGGTAAAATCTGCTTTTAAATACATTGCCTCTGTCCTGGATTAGGAGAACAAAATTTGGAAGGTTATCCCTGAGATGTAGGTACTGCATCAGAAAATTTGATATTATTTTCTCCCATGAATTTTAGACTTGGTTTTTGTAGTTTTAATTCTGATGCTTCCATTGTAGTCAAAAACACTTTGTTTATGTGTGTGAATGCTTACATATACGTGTATACATACACACACATTCTTAATGCAGTCTTTATTAATGTCCCGTAGCAGTGTGGCTTTGCAGCTTTTGCTGCATTGCAGCACTGTGATAGCGCTCACTTGGGCACCTTTCTCTCACCCTTGTGGTCAGGAGGCAGGGCAGCTTTCTTGTTGCACCCTCCTGGGCTGCCAGCATGTGATGGAGGTGTGCTTCCCAATATGATATGACAACAATAGAGCCAAAGCACAGCTGTGTTCAGAGTACAATATCTGCAAAGCTGTGTTCAGAGTACGTGTTCTGCACGTGTTCTATCTGAGCTCCTCATGTTTCATCTACATTTCAGTTGTTTTAGTGTGTTTAACTTCAATGGAAATGGCTACTGTAGTGTTTTAAAAGCCAGAAGCTGTAGTATGGTCGATACGAATAAGAAACAAAACTAAAAGAGCTGCTGCAGGCCGTTGCTCATTAATCTGCATAGTTACCCTCCTCAAAGTACTGCACAGATTGTCTCTTTCAAAGTGCAAATAGTGGTCTTGTTGTATCAGCTCTGTGATGTCACTGCAGGCTCAGGTGTGCATGTTACCTTGCAGCACAGCCCGTTGGCATGTAACTGTCTGTGTACCAAGTGAAACCTCATTTTGTGAGAGGATAACATAAAATGAACTGTGGTGACACCGAAAATGGACTCGTGTTGGAGACAGAACAGATGTTGCTGCATGGGTGTTGTACAGATATGCCATATGTTGCATGGCCACCAGCCCACACCCTGGCACTCATACCAAGGGAGCAGTCAGGAGTCCTTCAGTCTGCACCCCATACCTTTCCTGTACCTAAGTGGCACTAAGTGTGCATCTTCCCCTCCTGGTAAGCTGCTGTCCTGCCCTTTGGACTCTACTTTATGCTGAAACTGGTGACAGAAGCAGGAGTGCCGGGTGTCGTATGTGTGCAGAGGGTGTGGGAATAGGCTCATGCTGTTCTTCCACTTCTGTGTTAGCTTCTGCTCCAACCATTTCACAGCTCTGCAGCAAAGGTTCAGCAGCAGTTGGGATTCACGGGGCAGCACCACCTCGTTTTCAGCCCCTGACCTCGTGTTCTTCAGTGCACATATCATTTCACGTGCTTTTTGCACTTAGCAGAAAAGGTTAGATAGTCTTTGGGTTAGGTAGGTAAGTTAGATACGCTTAGGGTGTAGCAGAATGGCAGTGTTTTGTACTCTTATGTAAATATGGGAATGATTCTGCAGATCTGAAGATGCACTTTCAGGTAATGGTGAACGCAAGTTGGTAGAATGCAACTCTTTAAAACTTCAGGAGCTTCTCTGACCACAGTGCTCCTTGGTCCCCATCTCTGATTCTGTTCTCAAGGGCTCTGCTTGGGAATGAGAGATGGCCCCTTCCCCACGTCACAGTGTGTATTTACAACTGACTGACTGAAGATTCACTATATTTTTAAACTCACGAATTGGCTGCTAGTCTAAGGTTTAGGGTTGTTAGTCTGACTTTATAATGCTTTTGAAAGTGATGTTAAGGTTTATTTATAATGTCAGCATTTTCTGACTTGACACTTCCTTGGCTTGTAGGAGAGGTCCAGCTCAGAGCCCTTGTTCCTTTGCTGCTGGCTGTTTTGTTGAACAGTGTAGACATTTTGTGTATAGAATGCAGTAAAATACATGCAATTTACTGATTTTAACCTGCAGCCGGTCCAGCAGCTTCGATGTTTACAGGACAGTGACTACTGATTGTAAACCCACACACATCAGTTGATGCCGTGCCCCCTTTTTGCATCTTGGAAGCACTGTTTCTGCTTCCCGTGACAGTTAACGAAATAGTTGCCTTTTGGTTTAGACTCTTTGCTGTGTCCCTTTAAAGAGATTTACGTGTGGTTACGACTTTACTGATGTACAGTACAGAGTCTGTCTTATGAATCCACAAGTGTTGTATTGAACTTGTTTTCCAAAAGATTGACTTTATTTTTTTGTGAAGATAATTTATCACAGTGTTTATAAGCAGTTCAGTGTTAAAGAGGTTGGTCCAAAGCCCTGAAGTAAATGTATTAAAGATGTATCACAGAGCAGAATATTTTTAGTAAGACAGTGGTGTTGGTGTAGCTACCCTTCTCAGCTCTCCTAGCAACACTCTCATTTAACAAGTCACCCTGGCTCAAGCGTGCTGCTTAGGAGCAGACTTGATTTCAGAAGATCTGGCTTCATTTACATTGTGCATATCCCCTTCTGGCAGCAGTTTCAAATGTAAACACCAGCTGTAGCGGCCTGAACTTTTCCCCAGTACAAATCACACAGCTAAGGAGCTTGCCCTGGTGCCTGACAGCAGGGGTGCAGCAGGTCTGGTGACGTCTGGCCCTTACGGTTGTCTGTCCCTGTCCAAAGGATGTGACACACATTGGTCTCTTCGCTTTCCAAAAGAAACAAGGCTCAAACCAGATCCTTCCCTGTGTCGAATACTTGCAGCTTGCTGAGCCATGGCATCTCTTTCTTTGTGCTGCTGATCTTGCCAAAGTGGGTAGCAAGAGGTGCTTGAAGAATTACTATTTATTGTGTTACTTTTAGGTGCTTTATGATGCCTTCACTGCTACTTTAAAAGAAAACTGTGGGGATCTGTATCATAGCAATAGCTGTATAACTTTAGCTTTCTGAACATGCCAAAAAGAAGTAGTCCTTGAGTGGCTGAATTAGCAATGTCGTAGATAGTAGCAATCAATACCTTGAAAAAGCTGCAAGTTCTAATTAATAGGAGCATCTTGGCTTTGAATGTAAAGTGTCACAGAGTTTGTCATTTGCTAGAGGTTTCAGTGTCCCTCCCATGACACGTTAACTCTTCTCAGACTCTAGCTTGGTTATTGCTTAAATAACTGCATTTCACCTCTTGTCATTTAAGTCGGCCAACTTCAAGTGGATTTCTAACAAATGCCATTTTAATATCAAGATACCTTTACGTGTGTAATAACATCTCTGGTGAACGTTCGAATACATTGGCAACGAATCAGGTTGGCCCAACAAGATGAGTTAAGCTGACCACCAAGCAGATGAGCTATCGTCTAGTGCTTACTCTTTGTGCACTTAATAGTTCTGGAAAAAAATAAATAAAGTCTAAGTGTTAGCTTTCAAGTGCTCAAAAACTGTTTTCACGTTGTGTGCCTCAAACTAGTAATGCATTACCATACCTTTACTTGTGCACTGGTCTCAGAAACAGTGTAACTTGTTTCTCAGTGTCTGCCTTGCAAATCACTATGCTGTGCTAACTTGTCTACAAATAACATACCTAATGTACTAATTGGTTTAAAAGAGAGTTATTTATAGAAGATGGGCTTTCCTCGTATATTTAAACATCTCTTTGTCTCTTTGGGTTATATTCATAGAATAATTCTGTATATATTTTGCAATATGTCTGTGTTTAATTTGATTGTACATTTTGCACTGATTTGAAACTGTGTATTCTACGTGTTATTTACAAGTTCCAGAGATCTATAACTAGAATTTGTCTGTGAAAAATACAACCTCTGTTCTGCCCTGGTCACTTGTGGAGTAGTGGTGCTTCTCTAAAAACAGCAAAGTACACTTACTCATCAAGAAATGAACTTTCTTTCATGTGGGCTCTTCTGCAGTGTTCTGACATGCTGCAGGAGGGTGGTTGTGCACTGTGTGAGGGTGGCTGTGTTGTAGCAGAGTTGTTCTTGCCTTTGCTGTTGGTTGCTGCCATTAACAGCTACACACAGCTGTGGTGTGCAGTGCTCAGTAGCAGTCAGGCGCTTCTGGAGCCATTATTTCTGTGGGTCACACTTACTCCAAGTGTGCTGAGACCTGAGATACCTGCTGAGACCTGACCTGAGTCAGTGTTGTGTTGAGAGTTACTTCAGTGACTGTCCTTGGGAAAAGAGGTAAGCAAACAAAGTATCAGCCTGCACATGGGAAAAAAAAATAACCTTAAATTTCTGTGACTTAACCAAGCTGCATGCCAAATGTCTTGCTTTTACAATGGAAGAAAGATGTCCCTTTCTCTGCTACTAGAAAAGTAGCATTTTCCATTTATTCAGGTTGTGGCACACTAAAACATACTGCTCTTCAAATTATATGCACTTTAGCTTTTGCACATATCTTTACAGTTGCAGCCTGACATATATTTGGGAGGTAGTGCCGATCTGCCTGAGGGCAGGGAGGCCTGTCAGAGGGATTTAGACAGGCTGGACTGCTGGGCTGAGGTGAATGGGATGAGGTTCAACAAGGCCAAGTGTCAGGTCCTGCACTTTGGGCACAACAACCCATGCAGTGTTACAGGCTTGGGGATGAGTGTGAAGAGGAAAGGGACCTGGGGGTGTTGGCTGGTGGTCAGCTGAACACGAGCCAGCAGTGTGCCCAGGTGGCTGTTAAGGCCAACGGCATCCTGGCCTGCAATAGAAATGGTGCAGCCAGCAGGAGCAGGGAGGTGATCGTCCCCCAGCTGATCACCAGTACTCAGCACTGGTGAGGCTGCACTTTGAGTACTGTGTTGTTTCGGGCCCCTCACTACAAAAAAGACATTGAGGCCCTGGAACGTGTCCAGAGAAGGGCAACAAAACTGGTGAGGGGTCTGGAGCACAGAGGAGCAGCTGAGGGCACTGGGATTGTTCAGTGTGGAGAAGAGGAGGCTCAGGGCAGACCTCACTGCACTCTGCAACTTCCTGAAGGGAGGTTGTGATCAGGAGGGGTTTGGCCTCTGCTCCCAGGCAACAAACAGGACGCGAAGAAATGGCCGCAAGTTGTGCCAGAGGAGGTTGAGGTTAGACATAAGGAAGAACTTTTTCTCTCAGTGGTCAGGCACCGCAATGGCTGCCCAGGAGGTGGTGGAGTCGCCGTCCCTGGCAGTGTTCAGGAGGCGCCTGGATGAGGAGCTGCGAGATCTGGTTCAGTGCTTGTGGCGGCAGTGGCGATGGGAGGGCGGTTGGACTGGATGCTCTTGCAGCCCCTTTCCAACTTTGCGATTCTGTAATTCTATGATTCTCTGATACTTCAAATATGCAGTAACGGGAGCCAAATGAGCTGCCCAGTGGGTACAACACACGTACCTTAAAGGACCAAGGGCATTTCTGTGGGTGCGCTGTGCAGGGAAGCGCTGCCAAATGCTGTAGTACAGCTTTGCTAGACTACAGCAGACACTGAGCTAGGTGAACTTCACTCTTCAGGAGACACGGTAAAAATCAGCCTTTTACATACATTTCTTTACATCCACAGCTTAAACAATAGTACTTTGACTGGTAAAGGGCATGAGGAAATGCAGGAAAGAAGTATGAGTGGAGGAGCTTCCTAATGGGACTCCAGCCAGCCCCGAAATTCACTGTCAGGTCGGGAAACGAGTATTTGAATATCCAGAGGACTGCACCCCTTGTTTAAGAGCATGATGCACACCTGAAGTGCCCTGTGGAAAAAAAATAAAAAATAAGTGTTACCAGGTCATAAGTAGAAGACTAATGTATACAGTTAACACAGGAGCTTCCAGAATGCCACCATTTTCTGCCTGTATGCACCTCTGCCCTTCACTGAACAGGGAGAGGAGGAAGGATCTGGTTTGCAGGCAAAGTGCCTGACTTCCAGCAGTCTCTCTGCTTCTAACTTGCATGGAGTTGTGCTTTCACTCTGTTAGTGAACGAACCCTGTCAAGACAAACCAGTGTCTGAGAGTAAGAAACATGTTTTGGTCGTGATCAACGCAGCCTTCCTCTTCTCACTGGACAGTGACACCAAGTAGACACAAAAGGTTTGAAACACAGCTAA
>NW_024884878.1:9872405-9990309 GCF_019232065.1 Centrocercus urophasianus
AAGCACAGAAATGCTAACGCTGCAAGGGCTGAGGTAGGCAGAGGGCAAAGAGGAGCCTGCTGCAGAGAAACAGAACCACCAGAAGGTCGCTACATGCGATGTTACCAGCTGCAACCAGAGATCTCCTCAGGGTACTCTTTCACTCCCTGCAGCAACAATTCCACAGGTGCAGCACTCACAGCAGCCTAACCAGCACCAGGTACAGAGGGATGCTCAGCTCCCTGCTCCTGCTGGCTGCACTACTTCTGGTAAAAGTCATGATGCCATTGGCCTTCTTGGCTGCCTGGGCACACTGCTGGCTCACATTCAGCCTCCTCTCCATGAAAAACCCAGATCTTTTTCATCTGTGCAGCTCACTGGAGCTCTTCTCCAAGCCTGTGTGCTGCCTGGGATTGCTGCGGCCAAAGTGCAGGACTCAGTGCTTAGTCTTGTTGAACCTCATCCCATTGGCCTTAGCCTAGCAATCAACCTGTCTAGATCCTTCATGAATTTCTATATATGCCAGAATTCCCTCCTGCTTTTGCTGGGATGTGATCTGTTTCACAGCTTGAGAGCTCAACTAGCACTTTCTGTTAAGTCTATTCAGTTGCACATACCTGCGGACACAGTATGGGAAGTTCAACTGTATTTGCAGACTGAAAAGGAACTGCAAGGGACCAGAATTCCAGAGGAAATTTTAGATGCTGTAATAGTCCTAGTGTGGACTTCCAAAAAACCTAGGAGAGCCAAGAATGCTACCACAGTAGAAGTCAAGCTAAAACCAGTAAGAAAAAAAAAAACAATATCCTTTGAAATTAGAAGCCAGAATGGGCTTGGAACCATTGCTGAATACTTTTATGCAGTAAGCACTGCTATGAAAATGTCAGAGTATCACACTCACATTTTGCCATCCAAGAATCCTTGCACTCAGGACTTTGTGCAAGACTTGAAAGAAATTAATAAAATCATAGTGGAGATTCATACAGTGGTACAAAACCCCGTATACCTTCGTTGTCAGCAATACTTGAAGAGGGCGAGTGCTTTATAAAAGACGCCTTCTTTTGCATTCCTTTGGATGGAGGAAGTCAGAAGGTGGTCACTCTCACATGGGTGAGTTCTGCCCCCCAGAGGGAAGTGCAGCCATGCTGGGCCGTGTTCTTTGGTAACTTACTTGCCAAAAACCTGGGAGACTGGCAAAGTAAGAATCCTTTCATCACTCTCGTGACGTGCTAAGGACATCCTACTTGGCAAAACCTGAACAAGTGGCAAGCGCAGATTTACTGAATTTGTTGGGACCAGCTGGGTACTAGCATCTCAGGAAAAAGAAAAAAAAAAAAAGCCACAAGCAGTACAAAGCACTGTATTTTGGCAGGATTTGACATGTGTCAAAGAGAATTAGGAGAAGAAAGGAAACAAGCTATTTGCTGAGCAGCTTCTCGCCTGTCTAAGCAAAGCCACAAATGTTTGCAGGGATGGCTGGATGGCGCAGGGCTGGGCACCAAATTGCAGCCTGCTTGCCATGCTGTTAGATGCTGCTGTCAAGGGGCCTGGGAGAACATTGGGGCGGACACCAGAACGTCGGAAAGGATTTGATTCCATTAAAAGTGAATTAATGAGAGCTGCTCTGAGCATGCCGGGTAACTCTACAAAATGGGGCTGAAGCAAAAGCACTGCTGCTCTGAAACCAGAAATACGGCTCTAACTAGAGCCTCAGAGCTATCCGTAGGTAAAAGGGTAAATGCCCCCAGATTTTGAACATGCCGTTCAAAGTGCTCCACACACGGAGCTACGGAAAGGACATGGGCCACTCAGACGGGGGACAGAAGTTCTCAAGCTGTTGTAAACTGTTTCGGAGCCAAAGAGGAGCTGCGCTTCCGAGTAGCGAAGCCCACCGTACGGGTAAGAGAGAACAAACCAAAGCGAAGCCTCGAGCCCATCCGCGCCAAGCGCCCCGCCTCCGCCACAGCCCCAAGATGGCCGCCCCGCCCCGCCCGCCGCGTGCCGCCCACCCCGTCCACCGCGGCTGGACGGGAGGAGCGCCGCGCATGCGCCTCGTGTAGAGTTTGCGCCTCGTCCCGGCGGAGGGGCAGGGAAGCGCGGAGCGCGGCGGAGGTGAAAAACCGACGGAGCCCCGTGGGGCTCCGGCCCTCCCGGGCTGGACGGAGAGGCCGCGCCCGGCAGCGGGGAGCTCAGCGGCGAAAACAGTTCTGCGAGTAGCTACGGGTGCGTGCCTTCGGGTAACGTTCGGCCCCGGTGCGTCGGTTGTGGGTGGGCGCGGCGCTTCCCCGTGCGCCGTTGGAAGTTTGTGCAGTGGTCGGGAGCTCCGCGGCTGCTCCTCGCTGTGGGTACGCTGCTGTCTGCGGTTCGGCTCCGCTGTGTGACCGCAGCCTGCAGACGTCCTGCCCCGCGCCGCTCCTTGTTGGACTTTCCTCTGTTTGAGTCAGCCCGCCGTGCCGAGTCTCTGGGTGTTCTTCCTTCTCACCTTTGCCCGAGGTGTAACTTTTCCTTTGGTGCGGTGGGTTCGGTGCAAGAAGGAAGGCTCCCCGGAGGTGGAATGGGGATTGTTTAAATCAATCGGAATCGTTTAAAATTGTTTGAATTGTAAAGCAGGAGCCCCCCGTGCTGCGGCTGCCTCCGGGAGGCGTGCTGCAGTCCTCCCCGGCTGCGCGTGGCTGTGCCCTGGGCCGTCGGGAGGGCTCCGTGTCACTGGTGTGTGTGACTGCAGCCCGGGGCTAGGGGAGATCTGCCTTTCGAGCCGAAACCGACCAGCTGGAACTTCTCTGTCCCTTTCTGCTGACCTATTGTTTGTGTACGATACGTTTAGCTTCACTGGGTAAGCGTTTGTACCTTTTTAAGTACACGAACGCGCAGTGCCGTGTGCCTGTGTGGGCGTACGGGTGTGTAAATACAAGCACATGTGAGCAGTGGCCAGCTGAGGTCAGTAAGATACTGGATGTGCATTAAGTAAAGAGGCTCAAGGAGCCAAGGAAGTGTCAGGCTCTGTGCTCCTCCTTACTGAGCAGCTGGGTTGGGCCATCACCTGCTTGGGGTGCACCAAGGCAGGCTGCTGTTAGTGCATCTGTGCAGACTGGAAAATGCTGAAGATTGACGTTCCGTTTCGGCTTGGTGTGGTGCCCAGGGTGATTTCTCCCCCAAAAAAGGAGAACGGGCCTCCCCCAGAATGCATCTTCACTATTCTGGCATAGGATAGAATCAAAATTCCCAACGTTGGAATAGATCCAATATCATTCAGTCCAATCATCTGCTTACCACCAATATTCTTCCACTAAAGCATGTTCCTTAGTACTGTCTCTGTTCATTGACCGCTTCCAGGGACGTTGACTCCCCACCTCTCTGTGCAGCCTGTTTCAGTGCCTTACCACTCCTTCTGAGGTGATGTGTTTCCTCATATCCAGCCTGAACCTCCCCTGATCCAATTTGAGGCCACCACCTATTGCTAGTTCCACGGGAGAAGAGGCCAACCCCCCCACCTCACCACAGCCTCCTTTCAGGCAGTTGTAGGGACATAAGGTCTCCCTTGAGCCTCCTCTTCTCCAGACTGAACAATCCCAGTTCTCTCAACCTGTCCCTATGGGACTTGTGCCCTATCCTCTCACCAGCTTCATTGCCCTTCTCTGTACACAGTCCAGGGCCTCTGTCTTTCTTGTAGTGAGAGCCTAAATTGCTTCCCTACATGCAGTACTGTCCGTAAGGAATGGAATGGGGTTTGATTTGCTAGGTTGCTTTCTCTTGGATACAGTTTTGTGAAGCAGCTGAGGAACTTGTTGCCTGGAGCAAGGGAGGTGAAGTTAGTTCTCCTCTTCACTGTCCATGCACACCAAACTTGAAGCATGTGTGCTACCCTCAGGTTTGTACCTAGCACCTTTCTTCCTCTGTGCTGCTGGGCTGGGTGGGTGAGCAGCAGTGCTTGGGACTTGTGACAGCAAGCCTTGGTGTGGCAGGACACCTGGCCTTGGTGCAGCTGCCATGTTATGGGAGGTAGCTGCCATTTTGCTCAGTTTGGCCTTGCTGCGCTGTGACCACCATGGTGCTCGTACAGCCCTGAGGTCCAGACTGGGCCCCAGAGCTGTTAAATCCTTGTTCATATAGGGGGGAGGCTGAGTAACAAAAGCTGCTGGTGTTAGTTTGTGAACGTAAAATTGTTTTTTTTTCTTTTGTGGTATAGGCCTTACAGGTGAAGATGCAGGAGCCTGACCTAGTTGCGAAAGCACTGCGATCTGTTCTTCATTCCAGTAAACATGGCATACCCCTGTCAGAGCTTCAGGGTGAATACAGATCATTAACTGGTGAATGGATTCCCTTCAGACACCTAGGGCATGCCACACTGGAAGCCTATGTGGCAAGCATCCCTGGAGTGGTCAGGATTGAGAGAAATAAAACAGGAGAGGTAAGAATCTGTGATAATCAAGCAAATTGTAGCAGGCTGGAAATGGCTTTCATGCTTGTAAAGTGTGGAAGTTTGTAATTGTGCCCCTGTGCTTGTTGTGGGTTAGTTGAGAAAAGTACTGCAATGTGTGTGGTGCACTAATGCTATCAGAGGTGGAAGCTGTGACACAGAGCAGATGTCTCTTACTTCCCTGTTCTTGTTTGCAGGTCAGAAAGTAGTGTTTACAAAACATGGAGGATTATGGAGATTTCCCCCTTACGGAGGAGTTCTGACTGGAAAGGCACTTTGACAGGAGAGCTGTGATTCTCATCTCAAACTTTCTTCCTTTGGGGCTATATTAGGGGATTGTCCTGAGACCTCACAGAACGTTAAGTCTTGTGCGTGTGTCTTGAATGTATTTTCAGGCTGGGATTCTGAAGCCTTCTTGTTTTCTACAGCAAAACTGTTGTAGGCCTGACATCAGTTTCTGAAGGCTTAGCACTCTTTGTTGTTGCAGTGCCAAGGTGAGGTGATGCACCTCGGCTTATTAAGTATACAGGGGAACAGGCACTCAGTGCAGATGTCATGGTTCCAGTGGTCATTGTTTTTTGTTGTGGAGGAGGTGGATCCCAGCTCAGCAGAAGAGTTCAGTGTAATGGAAGAGTTTTTCCGTTATTCCTTGGCCTTGCTCCTATAGCCTGTGTCTCCTGTTGGTTTGCTGGCTTGGAAGCAGCTTGCTGAAACCACAGATCTTACATGGCAATTTGGGGCTCCTGGTTGCAAATCTGCTGGTTTGCTCCTCTCCCCAGGTAAACACAGATGTTTGGCAGAAACTGTGGCTGTCATACCAGATCTGAAGAGGTGGTGATTATGGTCTTCCTGACTTACCTGGGTTGAGGTAATGTCCAGGAGCTCAGAAGTAGGTCTTGATGGTTATATGTGAAGTGTGGTGAGAAGTGTCGTGGAATTCTTTCAATTTTGTGCTGATTCCTGGAAATGTGGCTTTTTTTTTTTTTTTTTTTTTTTTTTAAGCAGAGGGTTCCTTTGGTGCCTTTTTTCAACTGTCAGAGTTCACCCTTTTACAGCAGGTAATTAAGAGTGAGGTTCTCTTTTGCTTGCTCCAAGGCTGTACTGACTACAGCTGCATCAGTAAACATGAATTCATGTGCCTCTGGGATTGTGATGTTGCAACTTAAAGCTTCCTTGTGGTGGCTTCGGCAGATAGCCATCTGTTTCTAACTTGGGCCTTGCAAGGTATAATCTGTTATCCTCCCTTTCCCTTGCTTATCCTCTAATGCAGTGTGTGCTGAAAGCCTTGTGAACATTGAGTAGTGCTGGAGGCATACACTTCCCTGAAGCAACTGTAAGGAAAGATTGAAATGTAGCTATAGGAGGTAGAAAGAGGGAGAGCTACTAAACAGGGCTGGAGGTAGTTCAGCATAGGAATCACTTTCCTTTTGTTCATGCTGTCTATGTTTTGCATGACTGAAGCAGCTAAAGGGAAGCAAAGATCTGGGACAGAGGAGACTCATGAAGACAGAGCTCATGTTGTTGTTGTGTGACCCTCTTGTGACAGCTGTCCAGAATGTGACCTGGGAAGACACTGAGCAGCAGGTGATGTGTGCAGGTGTGCCCTACCTGATTTTGAGCATTTCTTACAAAGAGTGAGTGGAGGCATAAGTAGAGGCGTTCTTTGGCCTCGGATCATGCTGAGTACATTGTATGCCTTTTAAAATCAGGAATGGCAGGGAGAGGATGAGGGCAACCAGCAGTCACATGAGAGAATGAAGGATGAGGCTGCAAGAGAAGTGTGAGGTGACTCAAATGGTAGGCACACTAATCTGTGGATCAGGGCTGAACGTGTTCATTGTGAGTAAATCCACGTGAAGAAGAAAATTCGTGCTATACAGAACTTGAGACAAGAGCTCTTGTACCTTCTTTCAGAAATAAGCACAGCTGAGCACCTTTCTTAAGGGCCTGTGCACTCCTGCAGACAGGGTGAGGTACAATGTGAGTTCTGTGCACAATAGCAAGCCTCTGATCTCATTGGGTCCCAGAGACTTGTTGTGGTGGCTTATGCAACTGGCTGTTGCCATGGGTGGGCACAGGCTGTTAGGAAGGACAGGCTGGGATGGAATAAAGGACAGCTAGCATAAGCCTCTCCTGTTTGAAGGCAATGGAGGTGAACAGAGCTTGCTGTAGGACAGATGATGAGCTAGCAAGACCTTCTTTGTTGGGAGCTGTGCACAGACCGGTGTATGGGTTCTGTTTTAGACTCAGAGATCGGGAAGATGTAGTAGATGAAGCAGATGATGCCTTCCTCAGACATCTGCAAGACATCTGCCACTTTGTAGGCACTGATTCTCACGGAGGACTGGAACTACTGGGTAAGAACACCTTCCTCAGACAAACGTTGAGCTTGTGAGGGGAAATGCTCAGCTGGACCCGATCCTTACAAGCAAGGATGAAGTGCTTAGGGATGTAAAGCCTGTGGACAGCCTTGCCTACAGTGACCACAGGATGGTGGTATTCAGGATTGTGAAAGGAGGGGAATGAGGTAAAAGGCAGCATCATGATGAAGAACCTGAAAAGAGGAGAATTTTCTGGAAGAGTCCCATAGGATACAATACTGTAGAGAAGAGCATTTCAGGAGAAGCAGCTCATATTCATGTACCACCTCCTCTGCCTTAAGAGTTTTCCAGTCCAGTAGGGAGGAAAAATAAGCAAAGGTTGTAGGAGACTCACGTGAATGAACAAGCTGTTGCTCACTAAACTTAAAAAGGAAGTATACATGAGGTATACAGGGAGAAGTGAATATCCAAGCATGTGGGCATGGGGATAGGCAAGACTGCATTTCTTAATGACTACTTCAACAGTGTAAAAGCCAAGGAAGAATACCATCACTTCCAAACAGCTCCCACAGCACTGCCACGTCAGACAGCATCCCTCTGAAGGAAGACTGAAATAGCTGGTCCAGGTGACATGAGAAAGCAGAGGAACGGCATGAAAATGAGAAGAAAGCTGCAGCAACTGGAGCACTAGGGCACTTGGCTGTGCTGCGTGTCACGGCAGCCTTACGAAGGCCCTGCTCAGAGCACGGGGCGCAGGCTGCCAGCAGATGCCTCTGAAGGGGTGAAGCATTAAGGGGTGCAGACTGATCTTCCCACAAAGCTGAGGCAGGACCTGCTCTGCCAAAGTCCACCATAGGACCAAATGTTTGTCTTATTTCAGCGAGTCTTTTGGAAGCAGCAGTAAAGCGTGGTCAAGTTGTAAGAGAACAGGCAGCTCCTGAGCAGCTCGGAAAGCGAGCGAGCCTGAGAGTTCACAGCAGAGCTGGTGACAGAAGTCCCTGTGTGTGCAGTAGCGTGACAGAGCCGATCTGGCAATGGAGCTGCGCTGCGGTCACCATAAGGCAGTACAGCTGGTCGGAGCTGATGACTTGCAGATCTGAAACGCTCACAGGCTGGACACAAAGCCACACGGCTGGTTCGTCGTGCAGCCTGTTAATGCGCGCTGTGATGGAGCTGTACTGACGTGGAGTGCAGCTTCATCTTTCACTTTCAGCTTAGGATGTTTCATGGTACTGAAAACCTCATGTTCTGAATTAGTACTGGCGTGCAGGTGTGAAGAGCTACACTGTTGAGCTATGTTTAATGGTGAAAAAGGAGAGCTGGAGGAGCAAGTTAAACAAAATATCAACAGCTCATTGCTAGGTGGTGGTTGGAAGAAGCAACCAAGAATCCCAGGCAGAAATCCACTGTTGTGTTTCTCTGTGCTGCAGTGAGGGCCTCTTGGTAAAGACTGCAGCAAATAAAACGCGTGAGTGAACTGGAAGGTCTGGATCTTAATTCTGATGCTAACAGAATCTAAGAGTCAGGAACAGAGCTGTGTGAGCTGGAAGGAGTATAGAGATGCTGTCCATGCAGGGGTGTGGTTAGAAAAGCTGCAGCCCATGTTGGGTTGAATCTGGTGAGGGACGTGAGGGACAGGAGGAAATGTTTCTACTGGTGTGTCAGGAAAATGATGACGAGAGAAAATTTGAGCCTGCAGAGGATTTGGAATTGGCACCTAATCTTAATGGACATGGAAGAGACCTTCGCTGCCTTGTTATTCACTGGTAAGACTGGCCATCAGCCACCCAAGGCTCCTGAGATTGACAAGGTCTGTAGCAAGGAAGCCTTAGTCTCAGCAAGGAGGAACTAGGTTAATGAACACCTTAACAAATTGGCCGTGCACTTGTTTGTGGGCCCGATGCAGTGCACTGCTACGTGCTGAGAGCTGGCTGTTGTTGCAAAGCCATTCTGGATTCCTCACTTCTCAACTGCACCTTATTTGTGTCACTGCTTTTTGACAGTAGGTACATTTGTGAGCAACTGTTATCAAGGATGAAGTACAGGAGGAGGAATTTTTATGACAAAGATCTTAGAGGATCTTTGAGGATCTTGAAGACCTCACTGAGAATTGCAGCCACTGCCACCAAGTCAGCCTGACGCATTAGTGTCACAAAAACAAGCTCAAGTATCCCACTAGTTCCGGTTTTTATTGCTCTTTCTTGATTGTTTTAATAAAAATATTTAAGTGTTGTTACTTATACACATGAACAACATAATATATTGTGAGAGATGCTCCAAAAGTAATGCCTGCTGTTTTGTTATGTCTGACCACAGTCTCAGAGGCAAGTGTTGATGAGACAGCAATAGAGGTTGAACTTTCCTCTCAGCATTCCATTCCATGTTGCTGTGCAGCAGAGGGGCAGTTTGGCTAAATGGTGTCTGGGATGGCAGAGCATATGGAGCAAAGGTGTGTCACTGAACTCCATGCGGAAAAAATGGCACCCACTGACATTCATCACAGCTTGCTGGATGTTAATGGACACCAAACAGTGGATGTCAGCACAGAGAGGAGGTGCATTTTAGCAGTGGTGACGTTGGATCACCTCCACTGGTGCAGATTTTTACAAGTACAACATGGAAACTCTTGTTCATTGTTGGCAGAAATGCATAGGTGATGGTGTTGCTTATGTTGAAAAAGTGTTTTGTAGCTGAGATTTTGCTCTCTCAAACAGTGTTACTGTGCTCTTTGTGGGGGTTGTAGTTTTTATAAAAATAAATAGGAAGCATTACTTTTGGAGCAATCTTTGTGCATGCAGCCCAAGACAATTCCTGTTCGCTCAGGGCAGCCAGGCAAGCCAAAAGATTGGAAGCTCATGGGGTAAGCTAATCCTGGAAACTTCTTCCAGGCAGGTGAAAGACAAGGAAGTGGTGGGAGTCACTATAGATCTAAGAAAGAAAATCTTATCTGGATAACCTCGTAGCCTTCCATAATGAGATAAGTTGAGTGAATAAAGGGAGAGTAGGGGATGTTGCCTTTCTCTGTTTTAATAAGGCTTTTGATATTGCCTTCCATAGTAGATGCCCAAAACTCAAAGTGGGGGCAGTTCAGCAGTGATGTGCCCTGTAGGATGATAGTGTGGCAGAGCTGTTTTGTGCGAATGACCGACGTGATGGGGTAGAGCCCACCTTTAGGAAGTCTGCAGATGGCTGGAGAGACTGATGACTGTTTGCAGAGCAGGTGGCTGTGTTCCCCTCCAGATGGACCTCAGCTAGCTGGATAAATGACATGACAGAAGCCTCGTGATGTGACAAGCACTGCAAGCAGGGCAAGTGTTATGCACCATTAGAGTCTTGTGGGTGACCAGCCAGGAGGCAGCTAATCAGATAAGATCCACATTCAGCGTGAGCAGCAGCGTGCTGTTTCAGCCAGGAGTTTGATGTGCTGGGTTGCATTAGGAAGTCTGTTGTCAGCTGGTTAATGGAGGTCTGTTCCTCTGTACTCAACCCAGGTGAGACCACATACAGAGTGCTGTGTCTACTGAATGACAGAGATGTGGACATTCCACATGAGATTTGGTGAGTAGACTTGAAGGTGGTAAAAGGACTGTGTTGGCAGGCTAAGATAGCTGGGTTTGTTTGCTCTGGAGAGGAGAAAGCATGGGAGAGTCCAATCCATGTGTATTAATAGCTGTTCTGGGGAGAGTGGAAAAATATTTGAGCCCATCTGTGTCTCCAGTACTCGGTGGTATTCAGTGAACAGGCAAGAGGTGCAAAGTGAATTACAGATGATTTAATTTGAACATAAGAAATGTCTTTTTTTCTTTTCTTTTTTGCCATAATGGTGGTCAAACCTTGGAACAAGTTATCCGGGGCGGTTGAAAAGTCTCCATCCTTGGAGATATCCCATTCTCAACCAGACAGTCTCCTGGGCAAGTAGGAATGGTTAATGCCATTCTGAGTAGGGATAGTGAATGAGGTAGTCTATAGAGATCTCTACCAACTTCAGCCTCACTGTGCTTCCTTGCATTTCATCATTGCATGGTTAGGCTGTGTATTGAGATGCTGCCAGGCCAAGCTCTGACACCCTTGGTGTGTTTCTTGTATGGATGATGACTGCACAACAGTTGTACAGTGTGACTTCTAAGCAGCAGGCTATCTGGGAGTCTAGTAGGATGACAGCACTGTGTGAGAGGGTCCCTTTTCCAGCCTTTCACCGTGCTTTTTTGGATTGCTCCAAACTTGGCATCCTCAGAGTGTTGGAAGAATACTCCTTCATCTGCTTTACTTTATTTTTGGCACTTGGATGGCTCCAAAGTTTGGGCTGGCGTTTTGTCCGTGAGGCCAAGCTCATGTGAGATGTATGCCTTGGGGGCTTGCTGAAGCACTGTCTGTTTGCTTTTAAAGGACTACTTCTGTCTGCGTTACGAAGATGGATCAAGGAGAGGCCAAGGCAAGAGGTCATAGTGGAGGGAAAGAACATAGTCTATATGCTTGCTCAAGGCCAAGCCACACTGTTGAGTGCCAACACAGTGCTTGCGGGGAATCTGTGCCAGTGGGATGGCTGTGCTATTCCTGGGTCGGGCAGGAAAAGGGCAGCCCAGCAGTGTGGGGCCACAGTAGTGCCTGAGCACGTGTGGGCAGGAGTTAATGAGGAGTAAGAGCAAGTGGGAAGGCTCTGGCCAAGGAGAAGAGGCAGAACTTGGGGTGAAGAGAGGCTGAGGGGCTGGAAGTCCCTTGAGTGGTGGTTTGCAGGGCTGGGTTGCCTGTCTGTTTGCTCTGGGTATTGAGTGGCTGCTGGAAGCTCCTGCAAAGTCAGTGTGTGCTGCCTGGAAGGTGTGAGGAGATCCTTGGGAAGTGCAGGGTGGTGTTGTAAAGTGGGATCTTGGACTTGTAGAATGCAAGAGAGAAGCTGGGCTACTGCCAGGTGGGCTCCAAGCTAAAGCAAAAGGGGATGAAGAGCCTTGGGTGGATTTGGCTATTTGCTCTACAGTTTTCTGAAGTGCATTATGGAAGGAGATCTTCAAAGGCCTTCGTCTGTTTCTGAAACTTCTATTGAATTGCTTGCTGGCCTCTGTGAGCTGTTGATTACGGGAGGTGGAAATTGCTGTCAGTCTTTTTATGATTGTGGGTGGACTTGGACCTCAGTGACTGTTTCTACTCCTGTCCCTTTCCTGCCCCAAACAGGTGACTTGCCATGCTGTTGCTTGCCCTGAGACCATGCAAATTGCTCAACTTGTAGCCCGACAGAGCAGTTTGAAGAAGAAAACAGGAAAGCAGGTGAACTGCCGGATGAGGCTGAAGAATACATCTCCAGTCACACCAATAGGTAAGCCTCAGGCAGCTGCAAAAGACCTGCTTTTACTAAAGACTCGTGCATATTTAAAAGCAAAAGTCTTTGCCTTAAGTTTTCCCACTGAAGGCAGTGAGATGTGTGTTTTCACTGGAAGGTTCCAAGTAATGGGATGTGATGCTGGCAACACGGTATCAGTGCTTGCAAGCCACTGTCTGTGAGAGAGGCTTTCTTTAGCACACTCTTGAAACAAAAATGCTCTGGAAAGACACTTGCCTTTGTTTCCAGTTGGCTGTGCTTTTGTGGGAGAAATGTTGAAGATATGTGTGAGTAGAGTGGTGGTGAGCCTGCTTGATTGTAAGGGGTAAGCTAGCCCTTGGTGGGGTGGCAGAGGTGAGGGTGAGGAGCAGCCCGGGCAGCATCAGCTGCAAATGTCTCTGCAGTTCCTGCTGCAGGTGCCCTGGTACCCCCAAAGTACCTGCTGCACAGGTTTGCCTGGTGATGAGCTGAAGAAATCCAGCTCCAGTGTTCAGCTTTGGACAGCTGACCCAAAGTTGGTGAGTTCAGGAGCTCTGGTTCTGCTTGCCCTGCGGTGCAACCTGTTTGTATGCCTTAGCTGTTGCCTGTAAGGAGAGCTTGCGTCGGGCAGAGGAGAGCATTACTGATGGCCATGTCTGGAAACTCTTTAGGAAAGCCGGAAGGAACTTTGCGGCAGCCCAGGTCACTGAGCACACTGGAAGAAGGCAGCAAGAAGCCCACCCCTCGTGTGCCAAGAGGCAGAGGTACACTATGCATCACAACAAATCCTACCATGGAGAGTGCCTGGTCTGCCCCAGCTGCAGCCACTGGGAGTGGGTTGCCCAGAGAGATCCCCATGCAAAGACATGTCACACTTGTCAACAGGTCAGTGCATGCAGTGGGAGATGTGGGGAAGCGAGATGGTGCTTGGATGCTTTTTTGTCCAAGGATTTTCTGGGCTGTGGGAATATGGGAATTAGAGAGGGTTTGTGTGCAGGGGATGCTGATGCTGAGTGCTGATGATTGTTTCTCTGCCCTCTGCCTACCTCAGCCCTTGCAGCGTTAGCATTTCTGTGCTTTTTGTGGTGCACATGAAGCCAGCAGCTGCCCGGATGTGTTGGGCCAAGCTGGGATGAGACTGGAGGTGCCGTTTTGCTGGGTTAGCATTCTGCTGCTTTTCAGCCCTTGTGTTTGAGCATCTCTAATCCGGGCAGCTTAAGGAGCTGCTGGGCCATCATTTCTCTTTGCAGGGTGTTTACCTCTGCCCCGGGCTGTCAGCTGACAGTGCAGGGTGAGTGTGTATTGCCACTCACAGTGGCTCTGCTCAGCCTCAGCCACACTGCTGCAATGCCATGTGGGGCACGGGGCTGTCAGCATCAGCTAAGCACTGGCCAAGTGCAGCTGTGATGGACCGCTTGAACGCTCAAGGCTATGAGTAGTGTAGCACAGAGCAGTGCCCTCATACCCTCCTTGTTCCCTGGGAGGGGGATGCAGGCCTGTTGCTGTGGGGCAAATGTATGTGACAGCACCCCACCTCTCCTCAGAGCAGTGCTGTAGTGATTTCTGTGACCAGGGCTTCAGGCGTTTGCTGCTGCTTGGTCGTGGGTGAAAGGGAACTGACTGTTTCTCCTTCCTACTCTATCATGTGGGAGAGATGCTAAGGGTAGCTGTGATTCTGGCAGGTTGCTTCCTGCTACCCTCCCAGGCCACCTTGCAGGTGCTGTGGTGGGGTATATATAACAGCAATCACTTATCAATCTAAGTCCACGCCACTGGGCTGCTGTGGACCTGCAAGTCCACAGAATGAGCAGGACTTCGCTTGTAAATCATACTGTAGGAGACAATGAAGTTGGAAAACAGTGGCACAAATGAAAGCAGATGGAGGTACTTGGTGTCCCCCTTGCCTCAATCAGCAGTCAGTGTTTGCTGGTGGCTGCCAACCAGCCCCACTCCTGGGATTTGTCTTTGGCCCTTGGACAGTGCGGAGTAGGACGGCGTGGGCCTTATCAAGGTAAGGGGCTTAGGCATGGAAAAGCATGCATTCCCTCCTCTCTGAAGAAATGTGCCTCTGAAGAAGCCTGCCTTTCAACTATGCATGGGTGCTTGGCAGGGCAGCATGTCTAATCACATGTTTGTATTGGGCTGCTGTCTTCTCTTACTGGTAGCATGGCTGGGAGGCCTCTTGCTGGGAGTACTTTTCAACAACTAGAGTGCATGAGGTCTTGCAAACGGTTGAGTTTTCTGTATCTGCATGCTGGAAAGTAGCATGTTGGCCTTGTGACTGTCTAGCTCTGTGCCAGGCAGGTTTGGTTCTGGACTGTCCTGCATTTCTTTGCACAGAGAACTGAATCCTTAGCTGCAGTGCCCGATAGTTATCCCTGCGCTCGGATCATCCGTGTCACCTGAAGTGTAGCAGTGGTGTGATACTAGGACTGGAACACAACTGATTTCTGTTGCGAGGCAGCAGTCTCACTTACCCAAAGTCTCTGTTGCTTGTGTGACTAGCTCATGGGACTGTTTTCTCAGGCGTCTGTCCAGTTTGGAGTTGTCATTGCTGGTGAATAAATGTATGGAGAGGTGGTTGAAGGAGGGAGGGATCCTGGCTTTCTTTTGGACCAGGCACAGACACCTTGGAAGGAGACACTGATGCTAGTCTGTGTGAGGGTGTGGGCTGTGGCACACAAGAGGATGTCTCCTATTTTTTATTCTTATGTTGCAGACAAAATTGCAGACACTCTTCAATTGAGGGCACTCTTCAGATAAGAAGAGTTATGTATGACTGTCTGTCTGGGTTTTATGTGGGTGATCTCTACTTTAGTATTTTTAAGTCTTATCCCACTTTTTTTTCACAAATGTGCTCTTCTTTGAGCTGGTGGTCTGTCCTCTTCTGCTATGGAAAATGCTGCACTTGACAGTGGCTGTCCCGACTACGAATACTGTAGGACTTGACCCTGAACAGAAGTGTTATTTTTGGTTAAAGTGACATCCTTTACATCGTGGAGGAGCAGGTTTGTTATTTCGTGAGCACAGAAAGAAAGTGAAAGGTACCAGATTTAGTTAGATCTTGAAGAGGCAGTACTGATAGTGTGTCGGTGGTTCGGCTAGATGATCCCAGTGGTCTTTTCCAACCTGAGTGATTATATGATTAGAAAGGTGTGAATGTGAGAGACCTTCTGCTTTGTGGTTGTGCTGAGTAAAGTTCAGCTTGAAGACACGCGAGATCACCTAAGAATTCCATGCTAGCACTGGCATCATCTTGCTGTTGTTGCTAACTTCAGCATAGTACTTGATACCTGTACTGTCTTCAAAGATCCCAGATGGAGCTCAGAATCCTTTGATGTTTCTGTGGCTGGTGATTTCCTCCAGAGTGGACTCTACAGGTGGCTGTTGTCCTCATGTGCCCTTTGGAAAGGGACCATCTGCAGAGCCTGCTTAGTGCATGTACAACGGATGCTCTTGCCTGAAGCTTCCTGGGATTTGGAGCAATTTGCCATGCTTCTGTGGAGAGCTGTTTTAATGCATCTTCTGCTACGATTGCTCCACTGCAGTTCTTCCTTGCATAAATGCCTTTGGAAGGTGCTTGGTTTTGGTCTTTGAACTCTTTTCTGAAGCTCTTGCACCTTTTTGCTTGCAACATAAGTGACACAGTACATGCTGTTGTGATCTCTCTGGTGTCAGGGCTTTGAGGAGACATGGCAGTCAAGAAGTTGGACATGTTCATATTCACCAGCAAGACTGAGACACTGGCCAAAAGAAAGACCAAGTCGTGAGGCTGAATATATCAACATTATGACTGAGCTTAATCTGTGCTATGTGATCTGTTTTTGTGAATGTCTTCCTACTGAGTGTTTTGTTTCTCTCAGTGATCATGATAGTTAAGTCACACTAGAAACCATCCGTCAATTTGCCTTGCTGTTGCTAGACAAGGTGTCTTCCTTGTCAGGACAACAGGAGTTTGCTCTTACGTAGGGAATCAGTTAGAAGTTTGTGGAATACATACTATTTCATATGTATGATTCATAAGCAAGTAGAGTGCTCTTGAGAGCCAGGACAGTAATTTAAAGGAATTTTCTTTTCAATTTTAGGTCTGAGAAGAGACCAACTGTCTCACCATGGTTTCAGAAGGAGCTGCACGTTCACCTGTCCAGAAGGTCTTCTGTTGATTCAAATGGTAAGTTTCCCCATTAAGAGATGTTTTCTTGTTCACGTTGCTGGCATTAGAATGGGTGTATTCCTAAGGAAAGCCTGTCTTGTTACTTGTTTTGAATGAAGATAGATTTGGGTAAAATACCAAGTTCCATGAGTAAACCTCTCACTTTGATTTCGTGGTGCTGGGAAAATAGGTGTCCTTATTTGTCTGCCTTCTTGTTTCTGGGGAAGATCACTGTGTAGTAAATGTCAAAGCCAGTCACATAAGAGTGCCAGGGTATGGATGTAATAGTGGAGAGCGAAATCCTGGCTTTTGGGAGTGAACAGCCACATGAAGGGCAGCACATTACCCTAGCTGTTCAGAACAGCTTCTGCCTGCCTGAATCCCAGCATTTGTGTTGTTGATCTGCTTGTCAAATGATAATAGCTTTCTTTGAGACTCACCAGGTTGATTTGTGAAGCTACAGGTCTAGTAGCAAGTGCCTTCCTCCTCAAGAGAAGAGGTGCAGGGAATGAGGGAGCAAGAAAGCTGGTATTGTGAGCCTCCAGCTGGACGTAATGACTTCCCTTCTCCAATAGATGGTGCACGAAGCCACACAAAGTAGCTGGACATTTCACAGACTCTCAGAATTGTAGGGGATGGAAGGGATGTCCAGCGATCATCAGGAGTGTGTGGATTCAGACTTTTACTTAGGACGTATCTTAGAATGAAAAGTGAATCTTTGGTCTATTTTGCATATCTCTTTGTTTGGATGAATGTACTTAGGTGTTTTGTTTTATCTTTGCCTGTGTACTTGAGGAAAAAAAAACTGTGTCTGTCTTGGGCGATAGCCTCGTTGTTGCTGAGAGGCTGCACTATTGCCAGAGATTTTGCATCCCCTTTCGGAATCCTTTCTGAGAGAAGGTTCATTACCTGCCTATGAAAAGAACTCCAAGAATTGAAAATTTTATTTCAACTGTGTCTGATTGTGTGAGGCTTTCACGTGTCTTTCCAATGGAAAGTGACTTGAAGCAGTTGTACAAGAGAGTAGTGTGCCAGAATTGGTGTTACACTGGCAATTCCCATGACTAATTTTTAAGTAGGCAGGTTAAAATCTGTCTGTACTGAGAAGATTGTTTATTTGAAGGCTCTATTTTTGTTTAACAGATAACGTGAGTACATCTAGTGTGGAGACACATACTGTTGCCCCTGGCCGCTCTGTTCCTAACGTCAGTGAAATTCAAAACCGCATTAAGGAGATTTTGAGCAAGTACAGAAATGGTGTTTGGATGTCGAAGATAGCACAGATTTATGAGGAAACATACAGGGAAGAGCTTGGTACAACAGTGCTCCATCAGCTTGAGCACTGGCCTCATGTGTGCACAGTAAGTACTGAATATCTTTTTTTATTTTATTTTTTTTTGAAGGATGCCCACACCCTTCAGATTTGAGTGCTCATTTGCCAAGTGTTATTTTTAATACGTAGCAGTTAAAAAAAAAAGAAATCATTGTCTTAGAAACAACACTTAAAAAAAATCGCTATGAGGCACTGGTATCAGGCTGAGCCCCCACGTACAGGTTGTCTCACCACAACTTAAATTCTTCAATCACTGTCTTTTGTCTTTTCCTCTGCACTGATGGTTCCCTTTAAGGTAGAATGCTACTTTGCATCAAGGCTTTCTTTCTTGAAAAGCTTTACTTTAACATGTCAATCCTATCAGTAAATGCTTCCAACTTCAACATCAAACCGAGACACGGGGAGGATATTAATGAGAATCTTGTCTGCTTGAGGTGACTTTTCATTCTATACTGCAAAGTATTTTATATGAAATGCAAAGTAAGGGTTCTACTGATCCTGAATACTTGCTTTTCAGGAGTAACAGTATTTGCATGCTACTAGGGCATTCTAATACACACAAAATTTGTCACATCTTATTACAGACATCAGTAACTTATTGTAAACAGCAGTGGTTTGTTTTGATGGTTGATAACACTTCCTGTGTTACCTGTAGAGCAGACTGCTGTGAGTTGCTTAATTCATGCAGCAAATTTTAATCTTATCGAGATAACATTCCAGACAGAACGTTACTGTTTGCCCGGGATCTTCTCTTTTTTGTGTGCTTTCCATTTGCTTGTTATCTGCTGAGTTTATCTCTTCTTTTTTTTTTTTCTAGCAAACAGATACATTCGTTTTAATGTAAGTAAGCAGTCATTAAGTCTGTGAAAATGCTCTAATATAGCATGCTCAGTCCAACAGAAGTCTTAACTATGAAGTTGCCTTGGCACAGTCTTATTGTGGGAGACAATAAGTTAATGAACCTGTGGAGTCTGCCTCAGTTGACTTATGTAAAAAGCATACCTGTGGCCCTGGCACGGAGAAGATTGAATTAGGGACATAATAGAAGGCTACTGCAAATCTCTTCAAGCAGTGTTAATTGCAGGTTCAAACAAGTCCTCTGCGTAGAGCAGCGTAGATCCTCTGAAAGGACACGGAATGGTGTTGTTAAAGAAGATGCCATTACTAATTTCTGAATTACTTCTGCCTCTTTTGATACTTTACATTGCGAGCTTCTGCCTGCTTCGGAACAGGAAAATCCCTGGTGTATCTCTCTGCACCCTGTTAAAGAGACAGCACACATACTCTTATTGAATGTATAGTCATCAGTAGTAGCTTAGTTACAAACCATGAAGCAATGAACTCTGTAGTGTGGTTTCAGTGTCACCAAACTGAAGATTTGAGGTTTCTGCCCTGGACAGTGTCATTTCTCAGTAATTCACATCTCTAAATTTTTCTCTATGAGGAAGTAATTTCATTTTGTTTTTCCTTTCAGAGAAACAATCATTTCTGTCTCTAGGTTTCAGTCAGGAACAGTGGAAGAACTTTGCATCAAGTGAGCTGAAGTCTCTAGAAATCACTGTACATTAGAGGCTTTTTAATAGCCTTGCTTTCAGTGTTCTCCTTCCAGTCAGGGGGACCGACAGCCGAAGATTAGATTGTCTGTGTTCTCCATTGGCATTTTACTTATCCTCTTTAGGTCAGTTTACTTGAGCATCTTGCTTGTAGTATCACAGTTTGCACGACTAAACTGAAAAGTACAAAGTATTTCTTTACTGTCTATCACTTACAGATAATAGCCAAGCTTTAATGAGCAGTTAGGCTGGGGCAAAGCATCCTCAAGCAGTTTTTGCTGATCAGGCAGACCTCCATCAGGAAGAGAAAGGTCTGTTTCAATAGTTCTGTTAGTAGGATCTTCAGTTTTGCTGAACTGTCTGCTCCCCTAAGTGCAAAACCTTATCTCTGGTGCTGGTCAGGTTCCAGAGGCTGACTTGTTAGAGATGCATGAGGAAAAATGGACTCGTGGGGTTTTGTTTGTTTTGAAGCAGTTTTCATTACAAGTTGTTTATCATTGCAAACAGGAAGTAGAATTGTAGAATGATCTGGGTTGGAAGAGACCTTTAAGATCACCTAGTTCCAACGCCTCTGCTATTGGCAGGGGCACCTCCCATCAGACCAAGTTGCTCACAGCTCCATCCAGTCTGGCTTTGAACATCTCCAGTGTGGGGATATATGCGTCTTCTCTGGGCAACCTGTTCCAGTGTCTCACCACTCTCGCAGTAAAGAATTTCTTCCTAGTGTTGAGACTGAACTGACCCTCTTTCAGCTTGAATCAATTTCTCCTTGTCCCGTCACTACCTGCCCTTATTAAAAGTCCCTCCCCAGCTTTCCTCTTCAGGTACTGGAAGGCTGCTGTAAGGTCCCTTCTCTTCTCCAGGCTGAAGAAGCCCAGTTCTCTCAGCCTGTCCCTGTAAGGGAGATGCTCCAGTCCTCTGATCATCTTTGTGGCCCTCCTCTGGACCTGCTCCAACAGCTCCATGTCCTTCTCTTGTGCTGGGGACCCCAGAACTGGACACCTCCAGATGGGACGTCACAAGAACAAAGTAGAAGGGCAGAATCACCTTCGTGGACTGCTGGTTGCATCTCTCTTTTTGCAACTCAAGATATCGTTGGCCTTCTGGGCAGCAAGCGCACCTTTCTGGCTCATGTTGAATCTCTCATCAATTGACACCCCAAATCCTTATCAGGGCTGCTTTCAAGCCATTCTCTGCCCACCCTGTATCTGTGCTTGAGATTGCCTTGACCCAGATGCAGGAGCTTGCTCTTGTGCTTATTGAACTGCACGAGGATGGCATGGGTCCACCTCTCAAGTCTGTCCAGGTCTCTCTGGATGGCATCCCTTCCCTCCAGCATGTCACTGCATCACTCAGCTTGGCATTGTCTAAACGTGCTGAAGGTGCATTTGATCCCACTGTTCGTGTTGCCTACAGAGACGTTAAATAGCATCTGTCCCAGCACTGATTCCTGGCAAAAGCTACTCATCACCAGTCTCCACTTGGGCATTGAGCCATTGATTGCAACTCTCTGAGTGCATCTGTCCAGCCAATTCCTTACCTAGCAAGTGGTCCATCCATCAAATCCATTTTTCTCCAATTTGGTGACCAGCATGTCACGTGGGACAGTGTCACATGCTTTGCACAAGTCCTGGTAGATGACGTTGGTTGCTCTTATCCACTGATGATGCTGTGACTCCATTGGTAGATGGCATATGTTCCCAGGGAGGATACTTCATTGGTTTTTGCCTTTTTTTTTTTTTTTTTTTGTAACTATTCTTACTCCTTCAGCACTTTGAAGAAGTTGTGACAGTTCACAGAAAGCAAAACTGAAGACTCAGGAAGATGACAGGATCATCTGGTAAACAGTCCCACAAACCAGAATAGAACTGCTTTTTTTTCCTAAATCTGTTTCTGGTCAGCATCCTCCCTCTTTGTTAACCTGATCCCACTGCATCTGGCAGATGAGTTTTTTCGATACAGTTCAGAATGAATTGTGTCACGTCAGAGAAGATGAGTATTGCCATAGTAGCCAGTTGTACTCTTTGAGCAACTTTGCTTGTGTAAGGTTTTCAGTCTTGAAGTGTTCTTCACAGCACAGTTCAGTTGTGATGCAAAAATCATTCTACACAGAGTGATGGACTTGAGTTAGTAAAAAAAAAAAATCATGTCTGATTACTTACATGTTTAATACATGTGTACACACATGACATAGTGTATGCTTAAGAACTGGAAGTGCTTTGCAGATGAAGGGGACAGATCTATTGGTAATGGCTGGTAATGTGTGTCTGTGTGTGTCTGAAAGCTGGCGCAGTTCACACTGGCCCTGCAAACTGTCTCCTGAAGACGTGTTCTCACATCATGATAGCTAACTTTCTCTTGCTCTGCTTATTGAAGAAATCTGCTCTGGGTGACCCGTAGTTGAGCAGGGGCTGGACTAGGAGACATCCAGATGTCCCAGCCTCAGCTATTCTGGAACTGTGATGAGTTATTTTATCTAAACGCTGTGATGGTTCTGATCAGTATATTTTAGAGCAGTCTTTGAAAACCTGTTACAGCAAGGATAACAGAACCAGATTTTCCTGTTTGTCACAAAATTGTTTTTTAACTGGCCTCTGCTCTGCGTTTCATTTCCCTGTCTTGCGGAAAAATAACAGAATATGGCTGTATGTGCCAGCTGTGAGTGGAGTCTTCAAAAAAAAAATAGTCACTGAAAGACTCATTTCAAGTTGTGTTCTCCATTTCCTTGGTGGAAAGTGTCTTCATGCTCTAGGGAGGCTGCTAGTGTGCCTGGTCTTTCATCCTCAGTGTGCACAGTAAGTAAAACTCAAGTCATTCTGATTCTTTTGATGTGCGTATATACATGTAGTGGTTTAGCTGTGCACTTTACAAAGCCTTTGTCCTAGCTGCACACAAGTTTTTCTTCATCTCTCTGTATGTGTATATGAAAAAGAACAGGCTTCATTTCTCTTCTCTGTTCTACTTGTTTTACTCAATTGCAGTGTCAGTATTTCATTTGGGGGTGTTCAAATTTTGTTACATTATTTCAGACTCCAGATTTTCCTTTTTGGGAGCTCCCTTGGGCCTAGTACAAACACATTCTTCTTTGCAGCATGATTCAAACTTTTGCTCTTGGTAATGTTCTGGCATCTGTTGATGGTCTCTTGTAATCACTCTAATTGAGAAGCAGCAGCAAGCACAGTGTGCTTGCTAAGCAGGCCTGCTAGCCATATGGGAGGGACCTTATAGGTGTGTCTGTAGACTCTTCTGGGTATAACATTGAGATATTGGTCGTAAAGTGGCTGATTGGAATTTGCTCTTGTTAACCTTTTTGCTTGTTACTATGGATGCCAAGCACTGCAGCAGCTTGTAGTTATGAGTGGAGGAATCTGTTGCTTCTTGAATATCATCTTCTGTGCAAGAAATCACTGACTAATGCTGTCCACTTAAACTAAATTACACTGAATTAAAGTGAAACATCTTATTGAAATAGGGACATTTTCCTGCCTATAAATATTGTCTCAGTCAGCATCTGTGCTGCCTTCTAAACCGGGAACCTCAGAGCTATTGTTGGAGTTAAGAGGCTTAAAGGTCTCTAGGGATCTTCTCTTTTTGGTCTGCTGCCAGTCTTTAGCCTGTAAGGTTTAATAGGCCATCAGGTATCATTCTGCCTCTGTGGAACACCAGCTAAGCAGAGCTAGCCTGGACACACAGTGCGTAAAGGTAGCTTTGTGCTTCCAATTTCATTCGGGATGATCTGCAGCACGTTGCAACACATCTCTCGTGTACAGACTGTTGTTTTGGTGTGCGGAGGCTGCAGGCAGGGCTGCCCTCTATAAGCAGAGCCCAGCACTGCCCTGTGTCAGGGCTGAGCAGCTCCAGAAGGGACCCGCTGCTGCCAGAGCTGGGCGGTGAGAAGTGCTGACTGCGCTCTGGATGAGGAAAGGGGAAACTGCTGTGCAGTGGCAGCTGGGGGAGGGGGTGACCATGCTGGAGTGGTGCTTGGGGAGCTGCAGCCTCTGGGAAGTCTGTGTGGGATCAGCTGGGGAAGGATGGCATCCATGTGGAGCAGAGACAGCGGGTGGCCATGGAGGAGCAGGAGAGACAAAGCACTGTGGGCTAAGTCTCCCTGTGCTGAGTCTGTTTTTTCCACAATGGCGATTGGTGAGAAGTCTCCCTATGCTTATCTTTACTCTTGATCCCTTTTCTGTCATGTTCTCTCCCACTTTCCCTTTGAAGAAGAAGAGTGAAAATGGTGTAGAGGAGTTTAGCTGCCTGCCGTCGTGAAAACACGCCTCAAAGAGGTGATGAGAAAAGCTTTTCGTCAAACTAAGGAAGAGAAAGCAAAGGGGAGAGAAAACAGAGCTAGACTTTCCTTGGTGAGGCGCAGTGACGGGACAGGGAGCAGAAATGCTGCAGCTCAGAACATTCACAAGAGTTTGGAAGAGCCCTTTTTTCGGAAATGTAAGCCTAATGAAATTCTGCACTCCCTACCCTCCAAGACCTTCTCAGCTAAAATGCAGGAGGCTCTGGGTGACCGAAGCTACTGGCCCTGCTTTGAGCAAGCAGTGGTATTGTATGGCCACCAGGGGTCCCTTTTGCTCTAAAGTTGCCTTAGTCGCTGCCGGTCTCCTGCATTTTGCGAGCCGTACTTTGCACTGCACGCGCTGCTACTTCTCAGCAGTGATATTGCTTGTCTGTGTAGCTGTACTCTGTTCTGGAGTAACTCTTCGTGGAGGAAAAAACTTGATTTGTGCATGGGTAAAATGCTATGCTTGTTGAGGGGATTTTGTAATTGCTGAGGGAGTTTAAAGTGATTTGAAAATACTGATGCACTGCCTGCAGCCCTTTCTAGCCTAATTTCATTGGGTTGTTCTTTTGTTTTTTTTTAAAAAAGGACTTTCGGAGTCTCCCCTTAATACAAGATTCCACTTAGATCTTGCTCTGTTGCATCTTCAGGCCTTAATCTGTCTTGATTCATATGGGGGTGAGTGTCTTTACCGTAGCTAGATCAAAGGCTAGACCTAAGATTTTATTTTTAAATAGTCTGTACTTATAATCTGAACTTTCTTTTCCTTTGATGTTTGTTGGTCAGATAACTAGAACTTTCTAGATTATGGTATTCTATCCGTTTTATTTTTTTCCTCACTATAAAACCAACAGTTTTAATAGTAATTTAAAAAGTAATAGTCAGATAAGCATCTCCTGGAGTTTACCCTCTAACTTAAACTGGGAATAGCAATTTAACTTGTAGCAACATGTTGTAGGCATGGAAGCCTTTGATTGTCTTGTTCAGTTTTTGAGATACATCTTTGATTCTGGGACCTTTTCTCTCTCCATGTCTCTCCCTCCCTCTCAGAAGATTCCACTTTGGCTTAAAATGCAGTGATGTAAATTTTTTCACTTTCATAGTTTTTTAAATTAAAAAAAATAAAGTAAAAATCAGTTTTAAATCCAGAGCAGAGGACAGGCTCCTCAGTATTACTGTGTTCTAGAACAAACAAATTAAGTTTAAGATCTCTTGCAGGGCCGATGATCTCATGAAGTTTAGCATGGAGCCAAAAGAAAAGGAAATGCTTAGTTACACTAAAGTTACTTTAGTTAAAGTATTTAGAGAAGGCGAAGAGAAAGTATGTTGTCAGCTTTCCAAAGCATAAAGGGGTTATAAGGAGAAAATGAAATCAAATGCAGAATGAAATGTCAAAAAATCAACCAGCACAGACTGCTGTGAGAAAAGTTCTGTTTGTCTGTGGTGAAAAATTCTTCAGCGTGTGAAGAGTTGATGGTCTCTATCTTTGGAAACCTTCTGAATTTCATTGATCAAGGCCAGGAGCAATTTGATTTGCGTTTGGTGTCACCCCAGCTTTTGTAGATCTCCCAAATTCTGTGCAATTTTCTCGTGTTGTTAGGGAATGATGAAATGTGGAGTTGGTTTCACTTCTTTTGTCCTTTCTGTTATATATCTGTGTTTTGTTTTCTGCTTTTATCAAGGTAAATAGCAGAGATGCTTAAGGACTTGATGCAGGTTCCACAGGTTTGAGGTACTTGATATAATTTTTGTACACTCTTACCTTATAGCAGATACATACTTTTCAGTATATGGATGTCTGGAGGACACTACCTTTTACCTCCGTCCTATTAAGAGTAATTTTGTGTGTCTCCTTGGCTTAGTCAGCCTTCTTGAAAAGATTCAGGCCCAAAAGTCTGTGGATTCAGCACGGATTCCTGAAGCTGAGGATTCATGGATATGTTCATTTGCCTTCTTATGTTGTCTTCTTGCTGAGGTTCTTGCTGGAAGTATTACTGCTCTGGTTTTCACTGATAAAGAAGGGTAGAGATGTGCTGCCTTGAGTGCACAAGACTGCTAAAACATTCACAGTGTCATGCTTAGTTTTTTTTTGTGAGTGAAATCTTCTGCCGCTTTTGGATGTGATTTGTTCTTGTGTGTAGAAGACCTGTCTCTAAGATCTGTGTAACAGCTTGCTTTTGCACTAGTCTGGGAGATGCAGTGCACAGAAAGTATATGAAGTGCTCTTGTACAGTTGTGGTTTAACACATCAGGCAGCTGAGCACAGCAGAGCCATTTGCTCACCCCTTGCTGTACAGAGGTAAAGGGGGCAGAACTGAGGGGGTGGGGAGGGGTGGGAGGAAGAATACTAAGAATACTATTCTTGGGTTTAGATAAGGTGCATGGTTCTTTTCACAGTAATCATCATCTTTGTCATTTTTTCCGGTGTATTGGAGCTGAATTCTTGTCTCTGTTGATAAAGAGAGGCAAACACAGTTCTTGTTGTGTAAGCTAAAGCTTCTCAGTCGCTCTGTTATGCTCACAGTCGTGTGTTTCCAAGACAAAACAACAAAAAGTTATTTTTGCGAGGCTTATGAAGTTCTGTTGGTGTTGATACCACAATAAAGGCAAATATTAGGCCTGAAGAGTAGCAGATAATCTAGCTGCTCAACTTGTTTATTGTAGGAGTTCCTTTTGTTTCAGGACCAACATGAAAACAACTGATAGCTTTTTATCGCCTCATTTTTACATTCTAAGTTAGGTTGTCTTGGTTGAAGCTGTGTAGCTATTGTGAGTTTGTTTCTGCAGTTTTCAAATGGTGTTTTCAAGGTTGTGGCTTGGACTGTGTGAGATACTCATAACTGAAACAGAGTGGAGACGTGGACTTGTGAAACATCTGGATCTGAAGGGAGGTTGAGGGCATGGTGCAAAGTGGCTTAATCAAATTTAATATGAAACTTGTTACAATCCAGAAATTTTCTCCTTAATTTCATAACTCATTAAAGAAAATGCTTTTCCCTGAATGCAATACAAGACTGCTTTTACGGTGCTGCAGGACAGTATCTGAAATACACAATCAAATCTTCTTTCCCTTAGTGGACTGAAATGGAAATTTGGGTTGTAATATGCTTATCTGTGTGGAAGAGATCAGGAAGGGAGGTTAATGTGCAAAACACTTAAGTTTGTGGAGTGTGCCATCATCATCTGCTCCTTGGGAAAAAAAGGAAATCTATGCACAGTCAGGACTTTTTTCCACCTAAGTGGATCTCGTATTTCTTCTCTACTATAGCGATGTATACTTGATATTCCCCCCAAACTGGAGAAGGAAGCATTGCAAGAAATTATTTGACTGTACTAATTGCCTTAAGCTTAGCTCCTTGCAGATGCTCACTTCCAAGTCTGTATAAAATGCACGTCATATAAACGTAATTGTCAAAATGCTCTAGGCTTAAAGATGCAGCTCATCATTAACTCTTCTTTTTGTTTTCTAAGGTGGAGAAAGTATGCACAGGTGATCAGACATACGGAATTCTTTATCCTACTAAAAGAATACCACCAGCAGTGAAAAGCAATACAGAGCAAGACAAGGCACCTCAGAATGTTACGGCTTCAAAAGTAGGCCCACTGCTGAAGACAAGCGTGGAGGCTGAGTCTGCTTCATGTAGTAGTGACTTCAAGCAAGATGTTGTTAATATCTTGGTGAAATATCCCAGTGGTCTCTGGGCTGATGCACTTCCCAAATTGTACCAAGACACTTACCAACGAAAATTTCCAGAAGGCATTCTAAATAATCTGCAGTTGCTCTCAGATATATGTGTAGTGGACTTTGTATCTAATGCCCCTCAAAAGGCCATCCTCTATGTGAAAACCCAAAGCTGCACTGATGAGAATCTGAATGTCGCTGAGAAAGTCCAGATCCCTGATGGTGTGAAGGCCGCAGCTGAACAACAGCATGAGGAGTCCAAGGACCAATATCCAGAAAGTGTATCATCTGTTCCTCCTTTGATTATACCATCAGAAGGACCTGTGTCCGTCTTGGTGATAGAAGCAAACAACACTAATGAACTTATCATTAGGCAAGTTTGGGTTTTTTTGTCCATATAGTGCACAGGTCTGCAGGACTTTGTTATTTATGCATGCTAACAATTAAACCTAAACTATTTTTTGTGTTGTATTTTAACGGCTTTTTTTAATGCTGGTGAGCTGATGGATTTTGTCATTGGCTTGACTGAGAGTCAAAGCAGGTAGGACTTGCTATTGGAGGGCTTTTTTGAAATAATCTGACTGTGACATGTGGCAGCGTTCAGATATTACTCTAACAACTATCAAAGCATTTTTTTTTACACTTATAACTAACTTGCTTCTAACTAGTTATGAGTTGGGTTTGTTCAGATTATACTGCAGTTTTATCTTTTGGGGATGGAGGAGCTTCCGTCAAACTATTCTGGTTCCTGATTTGGTGGTTACTAGCATAGCCTCAGAGCATGGTGTAAGAAGTGGATTGTAGTTTCTGTGTCAGTATTTAAGGAAATGCTATGGTAAGCTTTCCTTACTTCGTTATCAGGATAACAAACTTTTTTTATATCTTCCTAGAACTTAAAAGATCAACTTTTTCTGGGGGGTTTATTAATTCTGAAACTTATTTCAAATTCAGCTTCATATTAAACAGGTTTATTTGTCACTTCAGAACTTGAATTGCATAGCTGCCAAGTAATACAGTGTGTTGGTAGCTCTGTCTTTTGCCATTAGTTTCTACAGTTTTGGCTTTCACGAGGTGGATCCTAGCCAGGACCTTTGAGCACAGCTGAGCTAAGTAGGAGCACTTGTGATTTACTTACAGATCCTCTTGTTAATCATATGCCATCCATTTCCTCATTTCTGGCTGTAAATAGCACACTAGCCTTAAGGCTGAAATTTAGTCATCCTTCTTCTCTAGCTGTCATTACTTTATTGGCATGCTCAGCACTGAACTTTCTTCATGTCAGTGTAGTTCTCTGAGGTAATAGTCATAAAGGCTGATGGTTCTGTGGAAATCCCCATACTTGAGACTTAAGTTCTTGTTGGAGGATGTTGGCCTCCTTGTTTCAGCTGCTGGCCTAGTTCCTGTAGTGCGCTTCCTCTCTGTTTTTTGTGAGCAGATGAGTGTTCTCCAGATTGTATTATTTTTCTGGTTTTGGGGGTCTTCCCCGTGACCTTTTTCAAAGGTTCTGCTTCAGAACGCTGTCTTGAAATAAGAAACCTTGCAGCCTTCCAGTGCTCTGCGTTTTTTTGTCCCAGGTGAGGGAAAGTAACTCGGTTCAGGCTGGGAGGCATTAGTTCTGTCTGTCTCAGGAATGAGAAATGTAATGAATCTCTGGTTGCAGCTGCACCCTGGCTCTGGACAGCTGCCTCAATCCTGTCATTGAATGAGCATGGCTGTAGGGGATAAAATGGAATACTCTGTGTCCCGTGGGCTGAGCTGTGACACTGATGAGCTGATCTGCTTGTGTTAAACTTCCTCTGAAGCAGCAATTCCTGAATTTTGTACCAGAGTTTTTGTACAGTATCAAATATTAAAATTTCTGGACTTGTCACCTTTACATGGGCATTAGCTGCTGGTGATGAGCGTCGTCCTCAGTGCAGGACGGAGTGCTGGGAGATCTGCATACTTTGTGGGCCAGGTCACAAGTAGACTTTAAGGGAAAAAAAATTTTGCCATGCTAAGAAAAAATCAATACATTTCTCTCATGTTTTTGAATGGAAAACGTCATGGTTTGCTTCACTGTGGAAACATAACACCCCCGGTTCCTTTCACAGTGATGGACCAGGCTTTCCTTGGCATGTTACTAGTCCCAGTTCAGACTAAGAGTGATGCTGAATGCAGACTTGTCTGGCCACCTGTGTGTAACACTTTTTTGGAGGTTTTTTCCCAATATTCTTTCCTATAAATCATGAAAAATATTTTTTTCAGTTGTCTTTAGCAGCCAAAATCTTTGTCAGTAGGCTGCTTAGCTGCTACTGGAAAGTAGCAGGGCAGGAGGTTCTGCACGCTATTAAACTTTCTGCTGTAATGCTTCTCCTGTAGCTACATGTCCTGCTGAAACCAATGTCAGGAAGTAAACTTTTGAGTATTGTATACCTGCTCGTGTTGCCTGTCAAATACAGGAATAAGTTTTCCTTCTGGCTGCTGCATCTGATCTGTTTCTGGTGTGTTCAGAATGTTATTAAGGATTCATGTGGCAGACTGCTTCAGTGTGAACTGGAGATCAGCTGCCTGATCTCGGAATTGTTCTGATGGCTGAGAGTAAACAGCATGGGGCTTGGCAGGGATCTGTAAAGCTGTATTTTAGATGCCTTGTGCTCACAGTCTACAGTGAAAACATGCTGAAGGTAGTATTTGCTAGTGGCAGAGTAACTCAGGTGCTCCTGCAGTTCTTTTGTGCTTCATCCCGCATAACCTGCTCTTACTGTCAAATTCTTCTGTGTGGTTGTAATAATCAAGTAAGATTTGTTTCTAAAGATGCATGTTAGATTCTGTGTCACTGGGCAGCATTTAGCACTGAACAATAGCTCTATTTTGTCAGCCAGTATTTTCCTGTTGCCCTGTATTTGGATACAGATGTGCGTAGAATATGTTTGGATATATCCATGATTTATTAATCTATTAATTTAGAGGATCTTGGGTTTTTATTCAGCTTTTTGACATTTCATGCTAACTCTCGTTTGTTGTTTTTGTTTGTTTGTTTGGTGCTTTTATACTGAAATGATTGTAGGTATGTGGGCAAAGATTATTCTGGCGCTCAGGAACAAATGGAAGATAAAATGAAAGCATACTATAGTAAGAATTCCAGTGCATCACAGATTACTTGTCCAAGCGTTGGGCAACTTGTAGCTGTGCACACTGAAGAAGCCTGGCTCCGTGCTCAGATAGTTTCTGTGGAGGACAAAAGATTAAAGGCAAGTGATTCTTTGTTTTGACATTCGTAGTAAGGCTTGAAACAATTGTTTCTCCCATGTGCAGTCAGTTTTCAAGCATTCTGTGTTACTTCATTCTTTCCTTTTCCAACCTGAAGTGCTTCTGTTTTCGATTAAATGAAAAACTAAGGACATTTTAAAAGTTTATTTTAAGTTGTGTGATTGTCAAAATTAAATGGCCATCTGCAAGTTAAAATTACCACCTTTGTTCATGCGGTTTGAGGTCGTGTGCTGAGTCCTTCCAGCACTGCTCCTGTGGAGAGATTCTGTCGGAGATAATAGCTTTACAGAAACTTTGGGAAGCTTTTCTGGAAGACACTGAACGTCTAAATAAGGAAATGAACATGAGATTCGTGGTGTTATACAGCAGTAACACAGTGAAAATTGATGTGCCTGTTCAGTGGATGCCCAGAACACAGTAGCTTAATACATTTTCCATAAACTCAATAACATATATTTAAAAGCATATTATTTATTTCTTTTTCCACTGTCAGGTGTACTATGTTGACCATGGCTTCAGTGAGATTATTGAAAGCAACAGGACGTACAAACTTCACAAACAGTTCTGCTCACTTCCATTTCAAGTTGCAAAGTGTAAACTGGCAGGTAAGAGAAAACCAGTGTTGATTCTACAGACTTACGGATTGAAATGCCTGGGAGTTGTGATGCTAATGTGTAGTTACTCTGAGTACTAGAACCATCCAAAATAGCTAAAAAATAGTCTGTAAATAGCTATAAATAACAATCCAAGCAATCCAAGAAAGACAAGAAAGGTTCTATAAAGAAACCTTTTTGTCAGAAGACCCCAGTGTCTCTCTAATGAAGCTTAGTTGTTTCTGCACTTATCTTGGATGTATTACCTTCAGGATCTGCAAGCCTAAAGAGAGCACCCACTGTTGTATGAAATAGTGTATAAGCTTAACTGCTCCTACCACAAATGCAAATTAACATGATCTGTGATCTCATTCACTTATTTTAAAGTGATCCTTCTCCACTCAGCACTGGCAGATTTCCTTGACCCTGCTGGAAATTACTTAACTGCCTAAGACTAGTGGGCATTTCTAACTTTTTAAGAATGCTTTATTTTGTTTTCAATATATGAAATTGACAAGAATGACCCTTAGTGTATTTTTTTTACTCGGATGCATTTCTTCATTTTGTCTACACATTTGCCTTGATTCTTTGATTGTCTCTGAAGAGGATCTTCTTTTCCCCCTTGAAGACAGCTTTCTGCCCTAAGAAGGGAGGCAGGCAGTAGAATGCAAGTAGAAGTCCAGTAGGACATTCCAACTGCCTCCTGATTCTTAGAAGGATTCCTCTTTCAAACAGTCCTCGTTATTATATTTCCCTTCAATAAAATGATTCAAAAAATTGTGCTCTGTCTTACAGGGCTGGAAGTATTTTGTGATGATCCTCTCCTAGTAAAGGCTGTAGAATTGCAAACATACTGCAAAATATTTGCTGTGGAAATACTGGAAAGGAGTGATATTCCTCTCTTTGTTCTGTATGACACTTCTGGAGAAGATGATATCAACATCAATGCAACTTGTCTGAAGGCTTTGTATGACAAGTCTTTTGAACTGAACCTGCAGGTACTGTCTGCCTGCTTCCTATTTAATTCATTGAAAATCACTGACCACAAAGATTTTTAACGGGCAAAAAAAAAACAGCACTCACAAATTCACAAACTGTGTATGTTTTGTTTTTTTCTTTTTACTTACTAAAATCTTAGGTAGATACACTATATACGAATGTCAGAGTAACCAGTATTCTCTCAGATGGAAACCTGTATTGTCAGCTGCCATCTGAAGGCTTGTCTAAGCTTTCTGAAGTCTTGCAGAAGATAGAAGACTATTTTCTTCACAAGGTAGGTGTGCAGTGGAGGAGATATGTCACATCATGTGGTCTTTTTCTGGTGTTATCAGTCCTTTTCTTCTATAAAAGCTCAAGTATCCAAGGCATCTGTGTTGTCTGTTTAAAAAAGCTAAAAATTCTGTGCCATTTTCTGGGATGCAGATGTGAGAGTGTCTGTTGATGCTCTTGGAAATTCTCTCCCTGTGGCTTCGGTAACTACTACTAAATTTCTTTGAGTAGTTACAGCAGTAACAGAAGTGGCCCATAATGAGAAGCTTCCTATAGAAACTGCTTTGGTTTGATTAGGGGGAAAAAAAAATTCTGTGGAGGATCTGCTGTACTTTTTTTCCTCAAGTTTTACCTACATGTTGGTGTTCAGGTGCATAAACAGCTCACAGCACGCTTTGAAGGGACAGGAGAAGGATTGTCTATAACAGAACCAAGGTCTGTGCTTTTCAGCTTGATTTTGGTCTCGTGTGCCACGTGTCTGTACACTTAGCTTTTAAATGTGGATCCTTTCAAACAGAACTGATGTATAGGAGGTGTCTTTGAAATAATGAAGTTGCTTTAAAGCAGACATATGACAGAGAAGTCTGATATCCTACCTGCCCTTAACAGACATGCAGCAAACCTTACTAGATCTGAGGGTTTATGCAAAGTGAAGAAATCTGAAGAGAGTCTAATTTTTTGATATCTAGCTGAAATCATACAATGCAGATCCTTGAAAAGTTGGGCACAGTTAGAACCACTTCTTGTAAATCCACCTTTTCAAAATGTTTTTAGGTATGTTCCTGTTGTGGTGCACGCTCCATTTGGAAACACTTTAATATGTTTCAGTTACCAAGAGTCAGTTTAAAGCAAACTGAACAATGCAGGAAGCAGTATAAAGTGTACACTGACAGTTTTAGCAACATAAAGGCAGGCAACTAGTCAGATTTTCTAGACAGAGTGTAAGAGCCTTTCATTGCTGTAAAGGACAGAAGCCATTTTGGCTCCACAACTTGTGTTGAGAACTTAATGATACTGAGATGTGTGTGATTGTCCAATGGGAGTTCTCGCTTTTTATAATGTAGCATTTGACTTGTCTTACTTACGGTCATCACATCAAATATCAGCCCCATGAGGCTTTATTTGAGTAAATAGTAGATCTGTTTCATTAAACATCTTGGCATGTTGTATATATATGAAGTTAGGAACTTCTTCATTTAGCTATTACAGTTCCACAGCTTTTCAAAACATTAAGGTAATGATTGCTGGTTTTGATATTCTTTGCTTCCAAACACATTTTTGCTGGCAATTCATAGAATCATTATGGTTGGAAAAGACCACTAAGATCACCAAGTCCTGCCATCAGCCATTCCCACCATGCCTGCTAAGCTGTGTCCATGAGTGCCACTCCTCCGTGTTTCTTGAGCATCTCCAGGGGTAGTAATTCTATCACTTCCCTGGGCTGTATGCAGAATTAAAGCTTTACTGACGTGATAGGAAATACTTCTGAGGCTAGAAAAAAGCTTTACAATTTGAGATTAAGTGGTTGCTTTCCATAACTGTTTGTTCTTTGAGTGGCTTTTGGAGCAGCTAGTTAAGTGCTAGTGATGGTTCTGTGCATTTTAACTTTTGGTTTTGAATTTGCAGGAGGCATCTGAGTTTAATGTGTCACAACCTTTCTGTGGGAAAATCTGCTTGTTTCATTGCAAAGGAAAATGGACACGAGTAGAGGTAAGGGGTATTCAAAGAAAGGCAGAAGTTTTCCTACGCAGGAAGGACTTTTTGCTGTTCCCCTAAATCTGTCTTCTTACTTTCCTTGAATCTGCTCACAGTATTTCATCTTCCTATCTTATTTCAGATAACAATAATTCAGAGTAGGCGGGCGCTTGGAGTTCGCTTCGTGGATACTGGAACAGTTGCTTATGTAAAAGTATCAGACCTTAGAGAAATCCCATCACAGTTCCTGAGAGAAGTAATCAAAATCCCTCCCCAGGTATAAAGATGTGTTAAAGCTTACCTGCCCTAGATTTCTTGACCGTGTCTTAGTGCTGCTTCTTACAGGCTTATGTAAGGAATTTTCTTTGTTACTAGTGTTCAGCATTGGAGTGTGTTTCATTGTGCATCTTCTCCCCGAAATAGGTCATGATGTAGTCCTGTGTACTGGCAGGATGCTCTGTTAATTTGTGTGAGTTATGATACTGGTTTTGCATGTTTCTGTGTGTCACACCTGAGGTCTGCTCACAAAGTAACACATCCTGTTTCATTACCTTGGCCCGTGTTGTCAGAGGTGAATGTTGGTGGTACAACAGTTGAGGTTGAACCTCCTCACTGATATCCCAGTCCATGTTGTTGCCACGTGACAGATGGCAGCAAAGGGGCAGCCTGACAGAATGATGCCTGGCGTGGAAGTGTGGACAGTGCAAAGATGGGAAACTGAATTCCTCCACGCGGGGGTAAAGGAGTGGCACCCATTAACATTCATCAACACTTGGTGAATGTTTAAGGAGACCAAACAGTGAACATGAGCACAGAGATGCAATGGTGGTGTGTCACCTCTGCAGGCTGTTAGGAGTGCAGCGTGAGGGCTCTTGTCCATGACTGATGGTGACCATGTTGGGAAACAATGTTTTGTAGCTGCGAGTTTACTCTGTAAAATGGTGATATTGTGCTCTTTGTGTCTGTTGCAGTTTCCAAGGAAATAAATAGGAGGCATTACTTTTGGAGCAACCTACATATTGTTGAATCCATGCGTATTAAGTAGTGCTCTGTAAATAGAAATGCATGAACTAGTTTCCCTGTTGTTGTATACTTAATTCTCTTCTCAGGCTGTAAAATGCTGCTTAGCAGATCTGCCTCCTGACGCTGGTATGTGGACTCCTGAGGCTGTGCTGTGGCTGAGAGACAATGTAATGGATTATCCTGAATTCAGCATGCAGGTAAATAGTCGAAATGCCTGTGTGGCCTGAAATCCAGAGGGAGTAACTCTGAAACTTAAACATTCATCAGAATTTATCTGTTGTGATGTCTAATAGTTTCTGGCCAGCTCTTGGTTACGTTTGCTGTGTGAAGTCCTGTTTTTGTCACAGTCAGAATAAGAATAGTTGGCTCGTTAGAAGTCTTCTTCCTCCCAAGAATGTAGCAGCTGATGGCTTTTCTAGTTTTCCCGGGCCAGTCCAGTGATATGCAGTTAGTGATCTTATCAACTGATGATAAACACAGTTTTTGTTTCATGGTAAGAAAATACATATGTGTTCTGTCAATCTTAAATTCTTTCTATGCCTCTTACGAGAGGATAATGTTTTCTTATTGGCCCTGGAAAGCACCTTTGCTTTGTCTGTTTGTTTTTGTAATCCAGTGTGATTTCATTATCATATACTATTTTGTTTATGGGCTTGTGTTATACTTGAGATGGTATTTTTCCATGGGCAGCGTTCAGTTAGCTAAGAACATCCTTCTGAAGGAAATATTTTTCCTATCTAGAAACTAAACAGAGCTGATTTCCTCCTAAAAATCTGAGTCCATATATTGTTACAACAGTTTGAGAACATGTTTTGTAGCTTCCCTGTCCATTTTTGCTTCCTTTAACACAAGACCTCACAATTGAAACGTAACTCACATAGTCTGGGACTGGTGAGTGTTGCAGCTGGCTTCTCTAAATATCCTCTTCAAACATAGTTTGTGTGGTAATATTTTTTTGCTTGTTTCAATAGTGTAAAAGAGGTGTGTGCTTAAATTTTGGAAAACTTTTGTTCCTGTCTCCCGTTTGCTGCCTGTAAGTAGCAGTAACTGGCTCTAGTTAGTAGAGAAGGCTAGAAAAATCATCAGAAGAATCTGTAAACAAATGTTACAGGCTTTCTCAAGTTCCAGTGGTTGTTGTCTGTGATGCTAGCTGCTGTCAGTAATGTCTGTTGCTAAGTAGGACAATATTTTTATGCTAGTGCTTGAAAACTATACACAATCCAAACGTGGAAGCTTCTACTGTCTTCATTTCGTTCCGTACTTAATTTACTGGGTTTCATCTAGCAGAGGGACAGGAAGGGGTTTCTGAAGGACTGAGTGTTACTAGCATTACTTAGTTGTTTGGGCTCTATGGGCAGTGGCTAATGTTTTCCAGGAAACTGCAGTCGTGTGCATTTGTGTCAAACAGCAGTGAGATTGAACCTCTCGGGCAGAGCAAAACCCGACTCCAGTTTTGTCTGCTTTACAATAGCAGGATAACAGCTTTTAGCAGCTGTGGGTGGCTTAATATCCATCAATTTCATCGGTGCATTTGAGAGAACCCTGAAAATACTCCTGTGCATGTAGAAAGCAATGAACCGTTTCTTTTCTGTGTGAAGATGTTGTCCTCAGATGTGAATTCAGTGGTTGTGAATTGGAAGTTAAACTGTGCCTTCTTTTTAAAGGTGGTTAAGCAGGATGGTTCAAAGGGAATCGCACACATCTACTTGTTTGCTCCGGAGGATTTCCCAAACGTGGATCGTAGCATCAATCGTCGGATTATAAACGCAGACTTGTGGAAGCATCAGAAAGATGTTTTCCTGAGCGTCACCCCTGCGGGGGCCGGCTCCACCAAAGTGACAGGTGACGCAGCTCTGCAGTTAAATCAGGGCAGGCTGGACAGGAGGGATTCTCTGGAGCCTGCAGCGGAGCCCAGAGATGCAGAGTCTGGCACTGAGATGCCACCGCCTCTACCCTTGTCAGAGGTGGGAGGGTTCATGGATGTCTATGTGTCAGTAGCCTGCCACCCAGGTCACTTCATTGTCCAACCTTGGAAAGAGATACACAATCTGGAGGTCCTGATGGAGGAAATGATCCTGTACTACAGCATGGCAGAGGAGAGACCGGTGAACATTGGAACAAACAAGTTATATGCAGCCAAGATTGAAAATCGGTAAGCACTTCGATTAAAAGCAAAGTCTGTGAAGGGAGGCTTTTATCTGTGCCTTAAATGTTGGTAAGTCAACATGCCTGGCTGTTTTGGAGTTAATGGCGGGATTACAAATTCCTCTTTAACTCTTGGCCTGAATGCTGTTCCTTTGGGAAATGCCTCATGTCCTGCGTTGTTAATGAGGTGGCAGATGTCTGATGGTAGCTGAGAGATTAGGGCAGTAAATGAGATTGCTTCGTGTTTCCAGACAGTGTTTGGAAGGACTTTGTATTCAGGTAATACCAGATCTGGGAAGCTTGAGATGTGTTAACATCCTGTGGTTACCTGTTAGTTTTTGGCACCTTGACAGCGTGTCAGTACAAACTGTGTTTATCCTTTTCCTCTTTTTTAGGTGGTACAGAGTGATAGTAAAAGGGATTCTTAGAAAAGGCTTTTTGTCAGTGTATGTGCTGGACTATGGTAAACATGAGGTTATCAGCATAGATAAAGTACAGCCACTCCTGGATAAATTCAGGAAGCTTCCTTTCCAGGCTATAAAAGCTCAGCTTGCAGGTATGTATTCAGCATCTTCTATTTTTTTGGGGGGGGGGGATGAGCTGGGGGATGGAAGTGTGGTTATGTCTTACATCAGTGGGGGTACCAGGTATGTAGAACTGTGACAGGGATAAAGCTGAATGCTAGAGGCGTTATGTTTTGTTGAAGTAAGCATATGCATACTTGCAAAAACCTGCTCAAACAAGCTTGTCTTTACCATCAACTTGGCATTAACAAAAGCCTCTGTTTTTCTTCTTTACATAAGTAAAGAAGATGGTTCAATTTTACTACTCATTTAATTCAGTGCTCTTAATTAGCATGCATAAAATCAATCATTGTTTAAACCTTCACAGCAGCTACTTTTCAGTGTCACAAATGGTTGTCATTTGATATTTATGGTGGCTCTTAGGCAGAGTACATAGGGAAATAAAGGCCAAGTGCTGTGGGGGTCTTTGAACACCACAGGTCATGAAGCGTGAAAGTTATGCTGTATCTGTTGGGGAAAAACTCATCTTCAATTTATTCTGGTCTACAAAAGCGAGGGAATAGATGCAGAGTTTCTGGATAAGATTTCTTTCACATCTTGGCCATATTTACTGTTTCCCAGTGCATATCTGGAAGCAGAAGTTGCCTGAAATTGATGTTCATCCATCAAACTTACAGTAATGTAATTGATAGAATTGGGCATAGAGAAAGTACAAATAAAATTAAAAAAAATTAAAACTTGGTCACTCTCTTCCTTATTTCTCCAATTTTATTTCGTTTTTGCATTGCTTTCAGACATCTCTCTTCTTACTTGATGATTTCCATGTTTGCTCACCACGATTTAAACAAAGCTTGGATTACAGAATCTGCTTGCTGAAAATCATAGAATCTCAGAATGTTTTGGGTTGGAAGGGAAGTTCAAGATCAAGATGACCTATTTCCAGCCCCCTGCTATGGGCTGGAACACCTCCCACTACACCGGGTTGCTCCAAGAACCTGGCAGGGTTGCTCACAGGGTTGCAAACTGACAGGGCAGCACCAAGTTCGTGCTCTGCTGCTGCCTTCTGTGGATCTGCAGTGTGACCTTGCTTTGAACTAGCCAAGAGGTTGGACGTGTTCCCACTGGGCTGGGGTTGTAGGAGGTCAGTGTGGCAGTGAAGCTAACTTCTAGCTGTGTCTTTGTGCTGGGGTTGTACAGATTCCTGCCAAGAGAGCCTCTAAGTCATGGGATGTTCTTGCCTCACAGCATCCCAGGCAGCTAGCTGAGCTGCCCTATTCTTTTTTTTTTCCATTTTTACTGTACTTGTAAGGAGTTCATGTGCTTGTGATGTTCTGTCCTGTTAGCTGCTGATAAAGCAAAAGCAGTGTGTTGTCACTTTGCTGTTTTGTTTCTCATAGCCATAACTTGCTGCTTGGGAATTCATGCAGAGAGTTTGCAGCCCGTTGTGTCTAGATGCTGTGCAGCAGCAGTGACGTGAGGAGGCTGAATTCCTGCTCTGCAGGAGTCGCCTCTTGGCGAATCACAACTATATGCAAAAACCTGCTTGGATTACAGTTCTGCTAAGCAGAGCAGCCTTTGTGAGATGCAGATTCCCTCCTTAAAAAAAAAAAAATACATAGCAGGAGTTGTGAGGCATTTACCTTGCATTTCCCTTCAGTTCTGTCTGCAGGACTAGTTTGGGATTTGAAGGTTTGTTAGAAGATGTTGCTGCTTTAAGATGGAGAAAGTCTAAGTGAAGGCTGTTGCTTGAGCAGACTCAGTCAGAATACCAATTAGTGCGTTCTTTTGTTAGGATCTTTAGTTTCCTTTTTGTCTAGGTAACAAGCCGTGATCATCTGTGGCAGCTGCTGTTCTTGGAATGCTCAGCGAGTTAGTGCGTTTGCCTTTCACTTCTGCAAAGCTGTCCACAGCTTTCGGCTCTGAGGAGAGAAAATGTTAGTCTCTAATAATTGCGTGGGAGATGAGTAAGCTTGTGCTTTAGATTGAAGCTGCCTTCACGACTTGCATATCAATTTCCTCAAGTCTTTAAGCCCCGCCATCTCTTCATAAACTTCATCGCTCACACTGGCATAGCCTACAAATGAGGTCCTGTCTTGCTTTGTTCTAGGAGTGAAAAGCCAGCAGTGGTCGGAAGAGGCATCGATAATATTTCGGAATCGCGTGGAGAAGAAACCCTTGGTGGCACAGATACAGGCAATTAATGAGAGCACTAATTCCTGGGACCGGAGAATAGTCACTTACTTAGTGGACACGTCTCTTCCAGACACTGACATATGGATTCATGACTTTGTGTCTCAGAGTCTTGCAGAACTTTCAGGAGCAGAATAATTGCCACTTCTGAAATGTAGCAGCTCGGTTGCTGTAGCAATAAAACAAGTAACGGATTTCAAAGAGGAATTTAACTGTTCTTGCATTGCCTTGAAGAGAATAAGGGGATAAACTTCAAAAACATGTGTTCTGTGAAAAAGATTTGCTTAACAAGTTTGCTTTCTGTTGACTTCAGTTGACTTTATGAAGTTTTGCACTTTGTTTGCTACTGCAATACTAGAATGTTTGGGTGGAAATACTAAATAAAAAGTTATTTATCAATAAAACAGTGCTGAACCGATCTAGAGATTTTGTTCCTTAATTTTGGTGGGCTTCTCATCTCATAGCTGTTAAAACGTAATTCTTGCCATTACTGGGTACTCTTTTTTTAGTAGAATTTTTGTTGCGTGGGATACAAGGAAGCAACCTTCTGTATTTCTGAATCTTGTGATTCAAAGCCTAAAACAGGCTTTATGGGTGAGATTTCCCCCTTCCTTAACTTCTCAGGTGATGAATAGTTGAAAATGCCAGTCTAGGGGCAAGGAAGTTTCACAGGAAGTCATGGACTGCCCAACTGGAGTACTTGTTTGTTAGGAGTTTTCTGAATCCTGCTCCCTTTCCTTCAGTTCAGTGCATTTCTTCTCCTCTTTTTTGATGGTTCACTTTTAATGGGAAATGATTCTGAGAAGTTTTGAGCAGCTGCTGCTCCCAGGAAACTGGGGCAAGGAATGTCCTGCCAGCACACTGCTTACTAATCCTCTGAACACAGTATGTGTATATACATATATATTTGTCTACTTTTAAACTTGAATGGCCTTGGAAGTACTTGGGGGTGGTACAAACATCACTGTGTTTCACAGCCTGTTGCCTAGATGCTGCCAGCATGCTGCCTGTGTGGGTAAGGGAGAATGGGCAGAAAGGGAACTGTGGCTCAGAAACGTGCAGTGCTGCATTTGTAGAAAAGGAAAGAGCCTGGGAGATGTTCAGGAGAATGAAGATGCTTTTTGAGCTTCTTTTCTTGTCCCCACTCTCAGTTGTGGCTGGTGGCTGCTCTGGAATCTAATCAGCCTTCAGAAGGGAGGACGGTGCTCATTTAGCCTCATTGCTTTTGCACAGATGAATTCTGCAGCTCTGCCTGTCAGGTTGAACCACGATCGTCTTGGCACCCAAAAACCGGGCTTGAAGGGTTCTGATAACAATAGGTCTGACCAGAGCACGACAGGGAGAACAAAATGCCTTAATTTTTTTCTGTTTGTTCAGTAGTTGCTGTTGACAGTATTGATCTCAAAGTCATTTTGTGTCACTCCACTTTTTGCTCTCTTGCACTGCCTCTCAGGCTGGGTAAGGGATGCTGCTCCTTTCCTTGGCACTTAACACTCAGTTGTGATAAGAGCACTGGCCTGGAGCCTGATCTGTCATTTGCATTCAATCTTGCTGTCATCCTTGTGCTTTGGGAACCTGCTCTTGGAGACTTCCATTGTTACACTTCTTACTTTTTCTCCTATGGGAACCAATCTGTGGTGGAGATGAGGAATGGCACCTTCCCCTTTCCTTCTGGCCAAGCACAGTTACTCCAGGGCACTTTGAACGCTCTAGGGATGCTCCAACCAGCACGTTCCTACTGCTTTCTCCAAAACGTGGGTTTTTAAGTGCAAGGGTATTTTAGGATGTCACTCAGAGATGCGCCCTGAGGCAGGATGGTGGTTGTGGGCAGCCAGGTGTGTGGGAGGAAAGGAACAATTGTGGCAGCTGTTACTTCTGATGATTTTGGGATTTCACCCGTGAGCAAAAAGCCTCTGTAAGGGTAATTTACAAAGAGTTCTGAAGCCAAGAGCCTGGGGGGCCTGGCTTGAAAGGAGGGTCTTGGAGTTAGCCTGCAGAAGAGAAGGCTGAGGAAAGAACACTTACGAAAGGATTTGGGGATGAAAAATCTTTTATAGGTAGAGAGAATCAGGCACAGAAAGCCTTAAGCCGCAGAGAGGTGAATTTAGGTGAGACGGTAGAGAATCCCGCTGGAGCCTAGAAATTCATTGGAATTCAAGTTTCATTGCAGGTTCTAAAAATGGCTAGGATGTATCCGCGGAAGCGGGGGCTGTCCTCTCCTCCGGACTGGAGGTGGGTGTGAGAAATCCCCGCCTTACGGCGCTGAATGCTGCTCTCCGCGCTCCGGCACTCCGCGCTGCCCTCATGGACCGTCCGCTGTGCGCGGAGCCGGAGCCTGGCGAGGCAGGAGGAGCTCCCAGCACCGCAGCTGGGTGACGGCCGGGCCGGGAGGTGGGAGATGAGCGGGAGGCGAAGGCGGTTCCGCAGGCGGTGCCGCGGTACGTGCGCTCCGGAGAGCTCGGAGGGTCCCGTTCCTTTCGCAGCCCGACCCGCGGGCTCCGCTGCCCCGCGGAGCGGCGCGGTCTCCATCCCTCGAGGGGCCAGGAACGGCGTTTCCGTGCGTGGATAAATCCGGAATCCCCGGAGACGGACAGCCTGCGGGGACCGGCGCTGCTCCGCGTCTCCCTGGGGCGGCGGCGGTGTGCGGGCTGAGCCCGCAATGCGGGCGGTGAGACGCGGCGTGCGGCGATGCTCCGCACGGAGCGCCGCCCGGGCGGGGAGCCGGGCAGAAGCCGCGCTCCGTCCTGCGTGCAGTGCGGCGTCGGGGTTAGCGGGAGCGGGGGTCGGAGCTGAGCGTGCGGCACCGGGATGCTGAGTTTCCCGAGGAAAGCTTGGACTCCCAGAGCGGGAGCTGAGCGGATGGTGCTATTTGTGACCCAGGTGTGAGGCGGCGCTTTTCGTGGGCGTTTAGAACACGAGCAATTAAGAAGCAGGCAGCGGATGCGTGACAGCCTGAGCCTAAAGGAGTCCGTGTTTACCTGCGCTGTGTTTTCATGCACACAGCGGCTGCGAAGGGAATTCGGCAGTTTGACCCCACCACGTGTTGCCTGGTCTCCACCGCGCTGTGTTGCATTAACGGTGTGCTGATAATGAAGGCTGCATAATGAGAGCCGACGCAGAGCTGCGTGGCTTGCAGGCAGTGGGCGCTGGGGAGAGAAGGGCTGGGAGGCACAGGTGTGCTTTGGCAGATCCAAAATGATGCCTTCCAGATGTTGCTTTTCAAACATCTTACCAAGGAGAGCTTGAGTTTTCATGTTGTGCCTTATGTTAGCAGCTGCTGGCCATAGAGGTTTTGTCAGCCCAGAGGAAATGCAGATCTTTATGGAGAAACCTGAGTTTCTGCCATCAGCAGGATGAAGATGGACACTGTTCACTGAACAGTGGCATCCGCAACACTGTGTGCTCTGCTTTGTTGAGAACTGGGATGATTGAACTTGATGATCTTGAAGGTTGTTTCCAAACCTAAACAGTTCTGTGACGCCTGGCTACACTGCAAGCTGCACGCATGCTTCTTGACATAAGAAAGCTGCAAAGCAAGATAGGATGACAGCCTCCTGGAGGCTGGGTTACACACTGCTGCAGAAGCAAGTGGCTTAGCCAAGGTGACCTTCAACCATGACTGAGCTCTTGGTGGCTTAACAGCGTATTGCTGGGTCGGGTAGCTAAACCAGCTTGCACTGAACCAGAATCTGAGTTCAGATGTGAATCACAGCAGGAAGAACTTTGCTCCAGCTGGGTAGATGAAGTGAATGTAGAAGACAGTTGTTTTATTCTTGTCAAAAGAGGGAAACATCTTGCAGCCCAGTTCCCATCCTGGCTTTTGGAGGAGGAACCTGTGCAGCTGTACGGTCCTGTGAATTCTTCTAAGACCAAATTATGGAAATGTTAGATGGGAAGACGACTCTGGAACTTGCTCCTCTGAGCAGACCCAATGCTCAGTCAGGCTGCCCAGGGCCTTCTCCAGCTGAGCCCTGCAAACCCGAGTGGTGGTCCCACCAGCTCTGGTACCTGCCTAAGTTCTGCATCACTTTGTGGCAAGGAATTTTTCACAGATCCCCGCTTAAGAGTTCCTCTTGTTCATCCCTGCTGCCCCCTGTGCTTCTCCCAGGCACCTCCCAGAGAAGCCTGGTTTTGTCTTTCCTGCAAGTTCTTTCCTTTTGGACAGCAGATGACTGCATGAGAGTCCTCCGCTGCTTTCTGTCCTGATTTCAGCTGAGGCAGCACTGATTTCCTTTGCAGTGTCTGATGTGATGCTGTGTTTTAGCTCTGGGAGAAAAGCAGCGTTGGCAACACACCAGTGCTACATAGAGCCAAGGCTGTTTCAGCTTCTGGTGCTGTCCTGACAGTGAAGGGGCTGGAGGGCACAAGGAGGTGGGGGGGGAAGGACAGAGCTGGAGGACCAACCACAACACCTTCCCTCTCCAGGATGAAGATGTCTGGGTCTCTCATCTTCTCCTCATACACTCTGCTCTTCTCCGTGCTCATCCTGACGGCCCTGCTCTGTACCCCTTCAGCTCACCAAGACCTCTGTTATGCTGCGGGCATCACACTGGACGCAGAATACAGATGCAGCTCTGCTGGTGCTCACTGGAGGGGAATAACCTCTGTGGGCCTCCTGGCTGTGCAGCAGTACAGACAGCCAGAGCGGGCATGGTTCCCTGCAGGACCAGCAGGCACCCTGCTCGGGTCTGCCCAAGAAGGGATGCTGGCTCCAGGTGTGATGCTTGTACACTGCATTGCATCCCCATGATAGCACACCTGCACTTGTGTCCCTCGTGAGCAGCAGTCAGCAGCTGTCCGTGGGTTGCAGAACCAGGGAAGACCTGCTTTATGGGGGGCTGCAGTCCTTCACAAGAGCAGCGGCAGAGGTGTTGGTTGATTCCGGTTTGTGTTTCTTATGCAGTAATGATATCTCCCCGGTGTGGGCCAGGGAGAGCAGCCCTGGGTGGGAGATGAGCTGCCTGCTGGCACAGCCAGGAGTGAGGCATCATTGCCCAGCCCCAGGTGCTGAGTGTCAGGAATGTGGGGACTGCAGCCGTGCCAGGGGAGGCCGAGCATCCGAGCAGATGACGGCTCTAAATTTAAGGGCTTGCCGTCGAGCTGCGTACGTGTTAATGTGCCCTTTTGTGGCCAAGCTAAAGATAATTCTCCTATCTGGAACAACAGCTGCCCTACGAGTTGTGTAGAGAAACCGCCCTGCTAAGGAAAACTTGCTTTAAATAAGTTCAGTATCTTCTTCAGGTCTGAGTCAGAAAGTGGCCAGGGGGCTCCATAGGGAGCACTGCCACTGCCCAAAGGGTGGGTGCTGGGGTGCAGCTGTGCAGCGTTCCCACAGAGCTGGCTCAGACTGTGAGTCCGCAGGACGAGGTGCGTCCAGCACCGTGGAAATGGGAGGGGGGCCCCGAGCAATCTGTGCTCTGGAGATAGCCACGCTTAGAGCATAAATCTTGTGCAACTCTGTGATAGCCAGCACTCCCCCGCCAGCAGGGCTGCCGGGTCATGTTTCATGCAGGCAGTGCTATGCTCTGTGTTTGCATTTCAGGTTCTGCTTCAGCACAGGAGTGAGATTTGCCAGAGTGCTCTAAGATGTCTTACAGAAAGGAGCTAGAGAAATACCGGGACCTGGATGAGGACAAGATCCTTGGAACCCTGACAGAGGAGGAGCTCAGGAAGTTGGAGAATGAACTGGAAGAGCTGGACCCTGATGTAAGTTGCTTTTAAATGAGACCTGTTCAGTGGTAAATTCCATGTAGCTGTGGGCAGATGAGCTGTGCTAGTGACCTGTTCTGCCACCGAATCCTTTGCAGAGCCTGCACTTGGTGCAAGGATGGAGGAGGCTGGCCCTAGAGAAGCAGAAGCAGCTGTGCCATTGCCAGCACTGGCTGTGTATGGGGCTCTGTTTTGAGCTGTTCCCCTGCCCATTCCCAGCATGCACACTTCAGTGTGATGGCGCTGTATTGATTTCTGGCTCAGCAATTAGTGGCCAGACTGCTGGAAAACTTGCCTGTTGTTGCACGGTTGTTGCTTTGCACCACTTTTCGCAGCATGGCGTTGGGTGCTTGGGCTTCTCGCACCGTTCTGATACCCTTGTATGTTGGGAAGATCTGCCTTGATACATGGGAAACCTGCAGAAGCTGCACAGTCACCTTGGAGGGGACATTTGGGTTTCATGGCTGGGCTTTGTTTTTAGAGCAGACTCCAGGTGGTTGATATGTCCCTGCACATAGGCAGAAAAGCAAACCCTGAAGTTCTGCAGGATGGGCCATTTGCTTTATCTCTTCCTGACTTCGGCAAGAGCTGCACGAATACACGCACTGGACATCATAATGCCAAGCAGCCGAAGCCTTCTGGATGCAGAGCTGCCCTGTGCCCATGGCAGGCAATGTGCAGAGCCAGCTGGCGGGCTGCTGGCTTATGGCAGCACCAGTCTGGGCACTGCCGAGTGAGAAATTGCTGCTGTGATGTGCAGTCAGTGTTTCTGGGGGAAGCGAGGGGTAGTGCTGATTGCGTCATCAGTATTTTTAATTGCAAGTGTCAACACAGAAGAATAATTAAGGGGTGTCAGGCTGTCTTACAGGATTATGCATGTGTGCTGGTAGGCTCACCTGGCAAGCACAAAGCTTGAGAAGCTGTGCCTGATCAGCACCAGGTTTGGATGTATCTAATTGTTTCCTATTAGTTCTTTGCAGGGTTTTCACTGCAATAGGTTTAAATTAAAGTCAGTTAGGTGGGCACAGAAAAATGAGCATCCTGTTGAAAATCACCTTGGATGTCTTAAAAAATAAGTGGCGACTTCTCTCCGGCAAAGCTTTAAAGAACATGCTTAGTGCCAAATCTGGGAACAGTCTTACTTATTGCATTAAGGCTGTTCTATATTTAAATATAAGCAGGTGCTTACGTTCCTTATGTGTCAGGCACAAAGCAACTTCCCATGGTGGCCCATGCAGCTGAATAATGAGAAGGCAGCGTGGAAAGAGGGCTGAGGCTCTTGAGGCTTTATTCTGCAGCGGGACTGCATGCACAGCCTTTCTGGTGTGACCTTCTATGCCAGGCCTTGCCTGTAGTTGTGTGAAGGGTCACAAGTGGCTAAAGACAGCGCTGCAGCTCTGTTCCTCCACGTGACGGATGTGGGGGGTTTGCCTGAGCTGATCCTCATGGGACATGAGGACATGATCCACATGGGCATGCACAGCCTGCACCTCCATGTCCGTGCTGGCAGGCACAGCGAGGACACGCTGAGCTTAGAAGGCAGCAGGCAGTAAACGTGTGGGAAGAGGGCAGGAGGAGTGGCTGAGAGCCCCTGGAGAAAAAGTGGTAGTTGCTGTTGTAGAGAAGCATCCACTTGTCAGCATGGAGAACTTGCAGTGGAGCTGGAGTTTGAAATGCCGTGCTGAAGTCTTCAGCGGGATGGGAGTCAGCAGGGCAGGATGGAGAGAAGCCTGGTGTGCGAGGAGAAGCAAAGTGTGCAATGGTGCAGAAGAAATGTGGCACGAGGAGGGAGGTGAAGGGCAGGAGTATGATGGACCTGGCCTGCAGGGATAATCCGTGTTCCTCCCTTCTGTGCACAGAATGCATTGCTGCCGGCAGGGCTCCGACAGAGGGATCAGACGCAAAAGCCACCAACTGGCCCGTTCAAAAGGGAAGAACTCATGGCCCACCTAGAGCAGCAGGCAAAAGACATTAAGGACAGAGAGGACTTGGTGCCTTTCACTGGTGAAAAGAGAGGTATGGTCATCCACTGCACCATGGTGAAGCAGGACGGGTGGGAAGCCTGCAGAGCATGCACAGCAGGACTATCCCCTCTTCCTGCTGCCCTGCCTTCCAGCACTGCTGCTTGTGCTCCATCCTTGCACCTTGAGTTCCTCTTGGTGCAGAGGAGCAGCACGGCTCCGCTCAGATGGGATGATCCTCACGGTTTCCTTCTGATCTTCTTCATGTCATAACAGTCTCAGCCTTCTTTTCTGGTCTCCCACAGCTTGCATGCCTGTGCTTCCCGCACCATCCCTGCAGCAGCACCATCCCCTTGGCTCAGGGTGCTGCTCTGCCTCACCTCTTTCCTCTCCTCCATCCATCATCTGATTACCCAAATGACTTCCCTGCTCCCACTGGCATTGTGAATGTGACCTGACACGGGATGTGGTCTGGTCTGTCCTCATCTCTGCCCTCCAGGAGCTTCACAGCAGCCATCTTTTGCTGCACACAGTCCTGCCCCCGGCGGAAGAGTTGCTGGCACGCTGTTCTCTGCTGGAACCAAAACACAACTGTGTGAACACAGGCAGCCTGGTCCATTGGTTGGTGACCCTGCACATAGCGGGGGGGTTGAAAACAGGTGATCTTTGAGGTGCTTTTCAACCCAGGCCTTCCTATGATTCTATGAACACATGGTGAGCCTCCCCTGAAGCTGCCCACTAATTGCTACCCCCACTACTCGTGCTGCAGAGCACAGAGCTGCTTCATTGCCAGACACAGCACCGGCGTGGTACAGCAGGGCCCAGAGAGCAAGCTTCCTGAAACTAAACCCTGGTGGTTACAGTGAAGGGAGCTGGCAGAGCTGAACTTGCCCGGTGTTTACTATTTCTTGCCCAGCTGACCTGATAGCACGTGCAGTCTGCGAGCTGCCAGGCTGCTCCCGGCCCTTGCTGCCACCCTGGGGTGCACACAGCCTGCAGCTTTGCCCCGTGTGAGGACAAGGATGCAGGGGAGGAGATGAGCCATTTCCCTGCTTCTTGCAACCTCCATCTTGCCACGGGAGAGCCCTCCGTGCAGCTGCTCCTTCCCTGGGGCTAAATTTAGCTCCTCTGTGCCTGCACACCCCTGCAAGCAGGATCTTTGTTTCTCCCCTCCGGTCTCTGGCTCTGGTTTCAGAGAGGAGATGAAAATAGCCCTGGCTGGCATGCCAGGCCTTGCACTTGCTATCCGTGCAGCAACGCTGGGCTCTGAAGGGAGGGCCATTAAGGCCCTGCCCCACTGCTCCTGCCCTCCCACAGCCTTCTGACCACAGGAAGGGTCTCACATGGCCACTGCCAGCGCAAAGCCCAAGGACTGCGAAGGGAGAGTGCCCTCTTTTTTCCTTGGGGCAGCAGAAGGGCAGTTTGATGGGTGACACGGCCTTGAAAGAAGTGAAGTTTCCAGGTCAGGCTGTGCTTTCTGAGTGCTGCGCGTCAGAGCCATGGTCCTGTACAAAGCGCCACTCAGCTGCTGCAGACACAGCTGCTAAGAACATCAGCTCCAGCAGGGAGGTGTTCTGGCACACTGAGCTAGGACTGTGCTGGCTGCAACCTGATGGGAAGCTCTCTTACTCCCCCTCCTCAGCAGGGCAAGGGGAAGGAGGGAAATGTGATGGAAAAAGGCTCAAGGACTGAGATAAGAGCAGGGAGATCACTCACCCATTACGGCCATGGGTCAAACAGACGCAGCGCAGAGATCAATGTGATTTATTGCCTACTGCTGAGAGACAAGAGCAGCGAGATCCGAAAGCAAACTAAAATCACCAGCCACCACCCGTCCCCATTTTCCTCTTCCCCCAGGCAGCATGAGGGCTTCAGTCAGTGCCTAACGCTTCCCCTCTGCTGCTCCTCCACAGTCACTCTCTCCTACATCTGCCTGTCCCCATTGCCTTTGACACCATGCAATTCCTACCCCACAGAAGCACACTGTCAGGAGCAGCAAAACACAGCCTTGCAGCTGTGGGACAGGTGCTGCAGCTATGCCAAGTGTGACCTCACTTTGCATTTATAGGAAAAGCTTGGATCCCCAAGCAGAAGCCAATGGATCCTGTTCTGGAAAGTGTGACCCTGGAGCCGGAGCTAGAGGAAGCCCTTGCTAACGCCTCTGACGCGGAGCTCTGTGACATTGCTGGTAAAACAGTTACATGTGAATTGGGGGTTGAGTTATTTAGCTGCTATTTTCTCTCTTTTCATGGGAGCTCAGCTATTGAGCTCGTTGCTGATTGTGTAAATGTCACCAGTTTTGACAGGATTTCATTCTTTATTAAAAAGGAAACATATATTTAGAGTTACTTTCAGTCCCACGTCCCGATGTGATTCATGAGGAGCACAGACCAACGCTGAGCAGGGAGAAGCAGAGCTTATCTGTGACCTGTTGGTTTCTCCTTTCTCTCCACCAAGCCTCACAAAATTCTGCATGCTTTCTTCTCGAGCATGGCTTCCTTGGAGCCAGAACCAGCAGTATCCTCCTTGCTGTGGGGCAGGTGGGATAACCCCACCAACGAGACATCTTCCATGCAGTAACAACGTGCTCTGGTTCAGAAATGCACTTCTGCACTGGGGCTTTCAATAATCATTCCCTGACTGAGCCCTGCTTCTCTTTGTTTTGCTTTTCCACGGTGCTCCTAGCGTAAAGCCCTGCTCTGTCTTTCTGAGTGCCAGATCTCCAGGGCAGTTATTTTCACAGGGAAATACTGCCTATGGCACGTAGCTCTGCGCTTCTGGGGAGAAGATGCTTGAAGCTGAAGCGGGACTGGTATGATGCAAGCTGTGCTGAAGGCTCAGTATTGGCAGTGCTGCTTTTCCAAGTTTGCTAAGACTGTAAAAAAGCTCCTGCCTATCTTACAGGGCTCATTGTCAGCCAGGATGCATTGGCTCCTGTCCTTGGCAAGCCCAGTGGGATAGTCCCTGTGGGTGGCTCCTGATGAGCCTTGGACGGAGTTCCTGTGCCTTTGGTGGTTGGAGAAGGCAGAAGTGGGAGGATGTCTTTTGGTTTGAGTGCCTTTGAGCAAGACACACTAAATGCCACACGACAGTTCCATGTCACCTGCTGGTGTAAACTCCAGGCCTGAATGCCTGTGCATGGCTGTGATAGCCAACCCTCTCCCTGCCTGCAGCCTCGATACTCATGGTGCTGGTGAGTAGAGGGGCTGCGTTTTCAGACCAACAAGTGCTGAGCCTGCAAATAAATGGCTTTTCCTAGTCATTTGGGTGCCTGGCAGGGAAAACAAATACTCCAAGTTGCCATTCTCAGCTGAACTGCCATCTGTGAGTCAAGCTGCACTGCCATGAACAAGAAGTCATTTGAGCCCTGCTGTGTGTCTGTGACAGCTGGGGGCTCGGTCCCACCTCCATATGTTGTTCTGTGCCTGGACAGAGAATTGAGTGTGCTGCTGACTCTGTTTTGGGCTGCACAAGCATGTCAGCCGTCTGGCTCTGGAGCCTGCAACAGATTTTGTTCTCCTTTTGTTTTATTTCTAGCCATCCTTGGCATGCACACCTTGATGAGTAACCAGCAGTACTACGAGGCACTGGGTAGCAGCACTATTGTGAACAAAGAAGGACTTAACAGTAAGTGATCCAGCATGCCTTGCAGGCTGCAGCATTTGCCTGCCAGCTTGGATGCAGAGGTGAAGTGGGAATTATTTTTAGGCTGAGGGTTGGGTTTTTATTTTCAGTGGACTCCTGCCACCCCTGCCAGGCTCATGGGTGAGCAAAGGCCCTCTCTTTGGCTGGAGCACAGTTGCTACAGCTGTCCAGCCCTGGGTTCTCCTCCTGGACAACATGCTCGATCACATAAAGAATGAGCATGTGATCCGAGACAGCCAGCACGGCTTCACCAAAGGAAGGTCATGCCTAACTAATCTTGTGGCCTTCTATGATGGAGTGACGGCATTGGTGGACGAAGGGAAGGCGACCGATGTCATTTACCTGGACCTGAGCAAGGCCTTTGACATGGTCCCCCACCACATCCTCATCTCCAAATTGGAGGGAAGTGGATTTGAAGGGTGGACGACCCGATGGATAAGCAATTGGTTGAAAGGCCGCAGACAGAGGGTGGTGGTCAATGGCTCTGTGTGCAGGTGGAGGCCGGTAACAAGTGGTGTCCCCCAAGGGTCTGTCTTGGGACCGGTGCTCTTTAACATCTTTATTAATGACATCGATGAGGGAATTGAGTGCACCCTCAGCAAGTTTGCTGACGACACCAAGCTGAGTGGTGCGGTTGATACGGTGGAAGGAAGGGATGCCATTCAGAGGGACCTTGACAGGCTGGAGGGCTGGGCTCGGGTGAACCTAATGAGGTTCAACACGGCAAAGTGCAAGGTTTTGCATTTGGGCCGGAAGAACCCCAGGCACCCGTACAGGCTGGGAGGAGTGGTCCTTGAGAGCAGCTCGGCAGAGAAGGACCTGGGGGTCCTGATGGACGAGAGACTGAACATGAGCCAGCAGTGCGCTCTGGCAGCTCGAAAGGCAAATGGGATCCTGGGCTCCATCAGGAGAGGGGTGGTCAGCAGGGACAGGGAGGTGATCGTCCCTCTCTACTCGGCTCTTGTGAGGCCCCATCTGGAGTCCTGTGTCCAGGTGTGGAGCCCTCAGTACAAGAAAGACATGGAGATTTTGGAAAGGGTCCAGAGGAGGGCGACTGAGATGAGCAGGGGGCTGGAGCACCTCCCCTATGAGGACAGGCTGAGGGAGTTGGGCTTGTTCAGCCTGGAGAAGAGAAGGCTGCGGGGTGACCTCACTGCAGCCTATCAATACCTGAAGGGAACCTACACCCAGGAGGGGAGTAAACTCTTCAAAAGGGCTGACAACAGCAGGACTAGGGGAAATGGATCCAAGTTGAAGAAGGGAAGATTTAGGTTGGATGTTAGGGGGAAGTTCTTTACAGAGAGAGTGGTGAGGTGCTGGAACGGGCTGCCCAGGGAGGTTGTGGATGCCCCGTCCTTGGATGTGTTTAAGGCCAGGTTGGACGGGGTCCTGGGCAACCTGATCTGAATGTGTGTGTTTGGTGGCCCTGCTAGGCAGGGGGGTTGGAACTACATGATCCTTGAGGTCCCTTCCAACCCGGCTGATTCTGTGATTCTGTGATTCTGTGGGTTGGTGATGTTTCCTTTGCAGTCTGCCATCTCCTGCAGTTTGCCAGAGAAATGGCTCTTTTGGGGTGGAGTGGTTGCCCCCAGCCAGGGGAAATGCATAAGTGGAAGTGCTTCCTCCCAGAGTTTCTTTGGGAGAGGTCAGCTGGAAGGCCAGTCCAAGCTGAGCAGAAAAGATATCTCCTGTGAAGGCGTTCCAGCCAGAATGGTTTCTTCATGTCAGAAATAAAGCACATCACTTGCAAGAAGAGGCAACAACATTTCTTTGTGCTAAGTCTTTCCTTGCAAATCATGACCAGTAGGGGAGGGCAGGAACTGCTCAGAGGAATGGTGGTATCACAGAGCAAACTGCTGGAAAGAGGCTGCTGTGTTAGCTGACAGAACACTTTGCGGTGCTCTGGCTCTCTCTTCTTTATCTTCGCCTTGTGCATCTTAACATGGGTCTGCTCTCAGATGTGTGTTTGAAGAGTGTGCAGGATCAAGTATGCTAGAATGGCTTTGGTTGGAAAGGACCTTAAAGCCCATGCACTTGCCACCCCCTGCCATGCACAGGGCTGTCCTCTGCCAGCTGAGACTGGCAGAGCAGTCTGATTGCTGGTGCAGCCTCCACTGCATCGTTGCTCTGTTCCCACCAGCACTCGTCTGCCCTGGCCTCATCCAGAAGAGTGCACAGCCCATGCAGGTGGCATGCCTGCTGTCACCTGGCTCTGGTCCACAGGAGCACAAGGCAGCAGACACCAAACGTCCCAAACTGGTTGTCTCCAGTCCCAGACTGGTTGTCTGCCAGGCAGCGTCCCTGGATGCACATGAGTGTCTGCAAGGCTAGTAAGTGATTGTGCAGTCTTTCATCTCATGTCTGCTGCTCAGGTCATACTTCTCTCTTCCAGTGCTGCTCTTCAGAGAAAAGAAATGCACCTAAAGAGGACATGCCACTACTCTGGGTGTTTACATTTTCCCTCTCTTGCTTTTCACTTGCAGGCGTGATAAAGCCCACAAAGTACAAACCAGTTCCTGATGAGGAGCCAAACTCAACGGACGTGGAAGAAACTCTGAAACGAATACAGAACAACGACCCTGATCTTGAGGAGGTCAACCTGAACAATATTATGGTATGTGCACCTGCCTGCTCTCCTCTCTAACAACACCACACGTTTGCTATGCAGAGGGCAAAGACCAAGCCTGCTTTGCTGCATGGGACAATACCATAATCCTGCACTTGGCCAGATGAGAAACCCCAGTGCTTCCCTTATGGCCAAGGGGAATTGCTGCCTGCTGTGGGGATGATGGTGTGGAGCTGGCGCCTGAAGGGGCTGAGCTGCACTGGGGGCAGGAGCAGAAAGCTGCCTCCAGCCTATCTGGTTTAAAGTGTCCCGGGTTCTTTTAGTGGTTCAGGCAGCTGCATCTGGTACAGGTAAGGTAGAGACAATTTTCTGTAAGGCAAAGTGGTGAGAAGAAAATGGCTTTGTAATCTTGATGCTTGCCATGGAAATAAGAACTGTGTTACACAGTCCATCTCCCACCTGTCCCTTCTTTGGGACTCTACTTCTTGCAGAAAGCAGCACCACTCCTGGTGTGGCTCCTGGGCACATACGTACACAGGTAGAACGTATATGTACATTCTATATGTACATTCTACCTGTTTCTCAACTACCCCCAGCCCATGCTGAAATCGTGATGTGATCAACTGGCAGGAATGTGCATGCCATGAGCACTTGTGTGTGCAGTATGCACCTTTCTGTAATGAAAAGGTTTTTATTTTTGCATATTCAGTTCAGGCTAGTGACCGTGAATGTCTGGGAGAACACCAGCCTTGGGTTCTGGTAGGAAGACAAAGGATGCTGGTGTTAGATGTGTGGTCTGGGGACAGTTTATAAAACTAGGTGGTGATGGTAAAGCTGCTGACTGCAAATGGCTTTGACTATGGATGACACCAAATGGAGGGATCCAACGGCATGATGCTACAGCTCAAAATGTTAAACCAGTGGAAATTCTCAACGGGGTACCTAAAATACTCATAAAGCAAAAATTACTGACTGTGGATGAATTGAGAATAAGCAGCATGGATTTCCTTTCTGTTCTGGGACCTACCATGGCAAATGTTAGTCTGAAGAATGTTTTATGGCAACATTTATATTGCTTTGTAGCAGTCAGAAGTGATTGTAGTTTGCACCAGAGGGAAATCAGTTCAGATCTTTGTGGATCAGGCCCTCACAGGTGGAAAGTTTCTGGAACGTAGTCTGGATGTTGCTCAGTGTGTCATTCATTTGGAAATCATAGGAGCAGTGCTGTGTGGGCTTATGCATCCTAGCTATGTATGTCTCCATGAGTCTCAGCTCACGTGTATCTAAGTTGCTGGAGAGTTAAATTAAACAGTGAAGAAACTGCATCTTCAAACTAAGGCAGGGCGGGAAACAGGATAGAGACATTACCACACTCCTTAGGCCTTGCAGTTATAGCAAGCATATATATAAGAGCACTTATCAATCCCTTCCTAAATTGCTTCAGGGTGCTCAGTGAGTTGATCTCAGTGAGAATTTTGGAATATAGTTTAAATGTACTGCATATCTTTTGTGACCTAACACAGGTCCTTTGCATTCCTTTTCGCAGAATATTCCCATACCAACTTTAAAGGCCTGTGCTGAAGCACTGAAGACTAACACTTATGTGAAGAAGTTCAGCATAGTTGGGACGAGGAGCAACGATCCTGTTGCTTTTGTAAGTATGGTGCCATGCTGTGTTGGCTACTCGTGGTAGAGCTGCAGCAGGGCTTGTTCTTGGACAAGGTGTTTTCAGAGTGAGGTGGGCAAGACTTGCAGCCAGCGACAGTATGGTTGTAGTGTCACATGGAGGAAACCTTGGGCAGGTGGAAGGTTTTCCAAAGCCACCGTGCTGACTTTGGAAGAGGGATGGACAAGAAGAAGGGTTATCACAGGCGGGGGCTGTCCTTTTTTGGGGTGGGTCTGAACATTTCTGCATACAAGGCATTGCTGTGGCCTCCAGCACCCTCAGGTTCAAAAAGTCCCTCAGAATCGGAGGGAATTCCCTTCGTCCTTCACAGAACTCTCCCTTGTGGTGGCAGTGACACCATGGAGCATACCAGCTCTTCCAGGTATCCTCCAGGGAAGAGGGGAGCCAACCCCAGCTGCTCCAGAGCACTCTGACCCTGCCTGTGTCATGCCAGCTCCTGCCAACTGCTTCTGCCTGCAGGCGCTGGCAGAAATGCTGAAGGTCAATAACACGCTGAAGAGCCTGAATGTGGAGTCAAACTTTATCTCTGGGTCTGGCATCCTGGTTCTTGTTGAAGCACTCCAGAGTAACACATCCCTCATAGAGCTCCGAATCGACAACCAGGTAAAGCAAAAACGAGCAGAAGCTCTGGTCAATGACAGCATCCTGCTAGCAGGAAGTCAAGCTGCTGCTCAGAGGGGAGGGTGACTTCCTTCTGCTGCTGCCACTTAATTTTGGGGAGGTTTTAGCTCCTCATTTGTGCTGCTACTGCCTTCAGCATTTAACAAAGCAGGTTTCTGCATTCCCGGTGCTGCCCTGGGAGTGCAGTGATGCACCTGCCCAACATCATGCTGGGCTCTGAGCATTTAGTTCAGCTGGAAGCCTAATTAATAATGGTTGATCAGAAAAAACTGAAATATTTGCTGCAGTGCAGGAAAAGAGCAGGTACAGATCAAGAGGGCTGTGGAGTGCGCAGTGGTATTGATGTCTTAGCAAATTTGTCTTCTGCAGAAATGTAGGGGGTGGAAATAAAGCTACTGAGCCATGAGGAGCTCTGGGTTGGGTGACCATGAGATCAAAATGATGGGATCCCTAAGTACCTCTTAGCTGCAGGTCTGTTCAACAAATAGTCTTTGGGCAGAACATGAAGGTGTCTGCAGGAAGAGCTGGACCACTTGGTTGCAGCAGACCAGGCCAGCAGGTGCCCAGCAGCTCCAAGTCAGAAAAGCCAAATGGACCAACAGATCCACAAAAGGGAAGGAGTAAGACAGCAGATGTAACCTGAGCCTAAGCAATGTGACAGTGACTGGGAGTGTCCAGGCAGAGGGGGCAAAAATGTGTGCAAGTTTCTCACAGAACGGGCAGGGTTGGAAGGGACCTCAAGGATCATGAATCTCCAACCCCCTGCCACAAGCAGGGCCACCAACCTCCACATTTCGTATCAGACCAGGCTGCTCAGGGCCCCATCCAACCTGGCCTATGGACGGGGCGTCCACAAAGTTTCCTGTGACAATAAAATACATGAGCTCTAATAGGGGTGGTAGCAATGGTAAGGGAGAAGCAGAACTATCTGGTCCATCGCCTGGCCAGCTGGTGGCAGCTGAAGGCCGTGGTGAAGAGGAACTCGCAGCACTGTGCAGCAGGAATGGAAGCACGTCTGTCCTCACTTTCTTTTCTGTTCTCTGTTTTCAAAAGAGCCAGCCTTTGGGCAACAACGTAGAAATGGAAATTGCGAACATGCTGGAAAAAAACACCACCCTGCTGAAGTTTGGGTACCATTTCACTCAGCAAGGTCCCCGGCTCCGTGCATCCAATGCCATGATGAATAACAATGACCTAGGTGAGTGGGCTGGCTGCGAGCCCTGCGGCTGTGGGCAATCCCTTGTGGGAGGAGGACGGCCACTCACTCGAAGGTCAGGTACCACCTCCCCAGGGGCCCGACGATTCCTTGATCCTCAAGGAGGAACAGCTTCCACCTGCCAGTTCCCAAATGCCACAGGACCCGTGATGGTTGCTCTTGGCGTGGCAGTGGAATGTGCTCTTAACCTGGAGATGCTGTGCAGCCTGAAATCATGGATAAGAGTGCTTCTGGACGTAACAGTGGATCTTGTTGGGAAGGAGTGAGAGCTGTAAATGTGCCTTGGTAATGATGTCCGTGATACAGCAGTGCTTGTGATTGCTGCCAACTGCTCATCTTCCTCCAGTTTCATTTTCACTTTAACTAAATGAAAAATATTAATAGAGTTGCCTTTGGAACACGGTGGATTTTGGCCCATTCTCCTCCATAAAGCAAACTCGAAGTATTTCTAGGGAGAGTTGGCTTTCAGTTCTATTAATATCCTCAATGAAGTGATCAGAACTGCTTGTGAAGCAAAACAGGGGTAAGTCTGAAAAGTGCTCTTTAAGCTAATGTGTGTGACAGAGGGTTGCCATTGCCTGGCGACTGGCTGCCATAGAGCACTGGATATCTGTGCAGCAGATAAAGATTGGAACTGCCAGCCTAGGTGGGTAGATGAGGTGATTAAAGACATAACCACCAAACCCTTCCGAGCAGTGATGGATGTGACAGGGTGTGACAAGCAGAAGTTTGCAGGCCGGTTGAGGTTTAACATCAACTGGATGGGGTTTAACAGAAGCAAGTGTAGAGTCTTGCATCTGGGGAGGAATAATTGCATGCACCAGTACAGGTTGGGGGATGAGCTGCTGGAGGGGAGCTCTGCAGAGAGGGACCTGGGTGTCCTGGTGGACGACAGGTCGGCCATGAGCCAGCAGTGTGCCCTTGTGGCCAAGAGGGCCAGTGGCATCCTGGGGTGCATTAAAAAGAGCGTGGCCAGCAGGTCGAGGGAGGTGATCCTGCCCCTCTGCTCTGCCCTGGTGAGGCCTCATCTGGAGCACTGCGTCCAGTTCTGGGCTCCCCAGCACAAAACAGACAGGGATCTCTTGGAAAGAGTCCAGTGGAGGGCCACAAAGATGGTGAGGGGCCTGGAGCATCTCTGCTATGAGGAAAGGCTGAGTGAACTGGGTCTGTTCAGCCTGGAGAAAAGAAGGCTGAGAGGGGACCTGATCCAGGTCTGTAAATATCTGAGGTGTGGGGGGCAGAATGGCGAGGCCGGACTCTTTTCAGTGGTGAGTGGAGACAGGACAAGGGGAAACGGCCGGAAACTGCAGCATAGGAAGTTCTGCACCAATGTGCGAAGGAACTTCTGCACAGTGAGGTGAGGAGCACTGGAACAGGCTGCAGGGAGGGGGGGGAGTCTCCTGCTCTGGAGATGTTCAAGACCTGCCTGGATGCCGACCTGTGCAACCTGCTGTAGGGAACCTGCTTTGGCAGGGGGTTGGACTCGATGAGCTCTGGAGGTCCCTTCCAACCCCTACAATTCTGTCATTCTGTGATTCTGTTGTTTGGCTTGCATTATGGGAGAAATCCTTCCTGGGAAGTTTGCGCAGTGCTCAGGGAGAAAGCCAGCGCCTGCCCTGCTCCAGTGCTAGGGAGATTCCTGCTAGGAGGTGGGGCACCTGAGGACAGACCTGATGTAAATACAGCAGTCGTGAAGGAATGGTGAAAACCTAGAACCCTGCATTTTTATCTGCATGTGATTTACCATGCATGGGGTCTTCTGATCCTTTTGAGTCAACTTCAGCTTGGAAAGCACAACAAATGCTAAGTGGTTGTCAGATATAAATGCAGTGTGTTTTGTTGGCTTTCATTTTGCTTTAAATAACAAAGCAGTCTTGCTTCAGGCAGTACCATGCTCTTAGGAAACATGGCCAAGCGTAGACCCATGTCAATTCCTCCCTGACCACACAGAATACTTACTTATTACAGCTCATTGTGTATCTATTCTGCCTTCTGCTGGATTTCTGTTCACTAGAGAGCTGCTCCAGAAAAGGCTTGCCATTTCCTGTCTTCAAGAGCAAGGCTTTTAATGAGCCTGAATGCACAATATTCAGCTGGAAGATCTGGATCTAATATTTTAATTGTTCCTGCTTTGAAGGGAAGAAATGTGCAGTTTTGCCTTCCATGTAGCAGTTGTATGTTTTGCCTCCGACCATTAAGATCTGCATTTGTGTCTGACTTGGTTCTTGTTTGCAGCTCACATTCAGCGGTGTGATGGTCTCTGGCAATAGCTTCTCACCCCTACACCTGGATGATGTATAAGTATAGAAAAAATTTTATTTTCCTCCCTGTCAGCAAAAGCTGTTTCTGCTCCACTCCAGTGCTCTTGCCTACCATCACCTGATGCTACTGGTGCCCACTCTTGGTTCTGTATTTTCTCTGCTCTAAGATGCCCTATCTGACCCAGCTGTGAAGGTGTTCCATGCTCACGAGCTAACTTCTGCATCCTCTCTATACTATTTTATTCGGTTTGTTTTTCCCTCACATACATTTCTTGAAAAGTCAGGGATGGTGCTGTCAGAGTAAAACAACTATAAATACAGATATGAAGCTGCTCTGACTAACTTAATTGTGATCAAAGGCCTGAAAACTCAAGTTGTTAGTAAAAAAAAAAAAAAAAAAAAAGTATATATGTATGTATATTCAATTTGATGGGGAGAAACTAGAAGAAAAAGGAACTATGACATCGATCTGTTGTCTTCCCATCAGCCGTTATCACACGCCTTCGTAAGAGTCAGATTACAAAGTTAGCTGCATGAGCTGCAATTGAAGAGTAAGGGAAGAAAGGCTGAAGGTGATTTCTGACTGTAAGAACGTGACGGCAACCTCAGCCTGCTCTCCTTATCCTTAACCTCTGTAAGGAGGGCCATACCTGCTGCTCAAAGCAGGAATGTGGAAGCTCATGCTATAATTTATCTTTCCTGGCAGAAAGTGTCCTTCTTACAGTGACGAAGCCACTCACATCTTCCCATTGCCACGGCTGACTCCTCCTCCTCTTCTTTTTCAGTGAGGAAGAGAAGACTCGCCGAGCTGAACGGGCCTATTTTTCCCAAGTGCAGAACTGGAGTGTAGCTGCCAGCCACGGAGGTCATTCCCAGCGGGTCTGTGCTACTGTGACAACCTAAAGGCAAAGAAGTGCCTCGAGAGAGTTATTTGTGGTGCCTCGGTTCTGTTTCATGCACTAACAGTTTAAAGTAACTAGTGGCTGTAGTTGAAGAGTTTTATCCAGTAGCACTGTTGATGTTTTCTGTAGAGCTGGAAACTATTCAAGCCAGTAACCTGCCGATGTTGTGCAACCTCAGCTGAGCGTACACCCCGGTGTAAAAGTAACTGCAGTGACCTGGGACCTCATTTTTCTATAAACCTGCACAGTGTTTCACGGAGGCAGCATGTGGTACAGTGAGAGATACAACTCTTCCACACAAATTACAGAAGTATTAGAAAAATACTTTATTTTTTTCCCAAAATGATCTCAAGTAGCTGTAGAGGAGCAACTAGTTTAACAAGAACTTCTACTATTCAGAAACATGGCTACATTAGATAAATGCAAAGTGTACTTTTTTTTAAACCAACATCTGCCGAGTCAGTTAGTTAGAGGTGCTGCTTCTCAAATGAATCCCCATGTTTCTTAGAAAAGACTGATCCCCCCCCACCGCCATGCAGTTAAGTTGAACTTAAGGCCACCAATTGTGAAATAAGAGTCTCAAAAACTGAGCACTGGAGAATGGTTTAGCATCATTCTACCCCATTTGTGTATTTGAATAAAAACATCACTTTCAGGGATCTGATGCAAATCCTGAGTTTGGCCTGAAATAGCCAAACTAATCAGTAAATGAGAGTCCTCTCTTCTAATCCCCACATTTTCATGACTTTAAAAGTGCACGTCCAGATTCTCACTGGAAACAAGTCAAATCCCCTTTCTTTGCTGCTTTATCAAGATGACCCCGTCCATCCAATTTCGTTATGCTGCAGATTGTTTTGATTAATGCCACCCCTAACATATGCATAGGCATAAATGCAAGGCTAAACACCGTGTCCTCAGAAAGCTGCTAACAAACATCAATATCCTGACTCCAAACTTAGACTGAGCACAGCCTGAAGCCTCTCTGTTGCTCCTAGAGTAATTCCCCCTGGGGATACGCACCTCCCAGGCACGCAGAGCAGAGGACCCAGGACAATCCCATCCGACATCCCTGCTAGGATCCCGACCCATAGGAAGACTTGCCAGGCAAAAGCATTGCTGTGCAAAAGCCTTATTCTTGGTCTGACAACAACACATCCTAGCAAGAGTTCTCGCCTACAGTAACCTACCTGCACAGATCTGTTAAAAGTAGTTCTGCAGCCTCCTACACATACTCCAGCAAAAGCCCCACAGATTTCTACAGAGTTTGTGCACAAACATCATGCATTTTGGCTCTGGCCAACAGAGCAGAGAAACACTGTGCTTCTATCAGTGTGGGAAAATTTGTCGTTCTTCAAAGCTTAATAAATGTGCCAGCAATGCCAAATAAAATGCGTTCCTATAGCTTCTTCCTCCCTGCCCCCAGGCCTGCAAGTCCCATTTCATAAAATTAAAATAATACATAAGAAAATGGCTTGAAGATATTAAACAATAAAAAAGAAACTGGCAGAAAACATCTTTCTACCATATGTGCTGCAAAAACTTCAACTAATTCATCAAACCAGAGTCACAGTTTCAGCTGAGCCATCTACTCAGATCACAGAATGATGGCATGGCTCAGGGTGGAAGGGACCCCAAGGATCACCAAGCTCCAACCCCCCCAACACACGCAGAGCCACCAACCTCCATATCTAATACTAGACCATGCTGCCCCATCCAACCTGGCCTTGAAGATCTCCAGGGATGGAGCATCCATAGCCCCTCTGGGCCCTAGCAGGATGAACACAAAATGGAGTGGGTGTTCCTTGGAAGATGAGTTCCAGAACAGACCTAAGCTGCGTGACAGAATTACATGCTTCAGGAAATCAGCAGTGAGAGAAAAGGAACCTCTAATTCAGCATCCTATTGACACTCAACGTACCGTAAGCGAAATTCCACTTGCCAGGCACTTGTTGTCGAACGCTGCATGACGTTATCAGAAGAAGAAGTTACAGATCTTTTTGAGAAAATGATGGAAGACATGAATCTCTCTAAAGCTCCTTTAAGAGACAAGGATTTGTCCACAAAACGTGAGATGGCTGACAAGTACCTTACTGCACCTGCCAAATCTGGTGGACTGAAAAACAGTAAACATGAGTGTGCCCTGTCCCCAGCAATTCATGAACTGCAATCTGGAACAGCTGAAGAAAAGCTTCTTAACTGTCCTGAGTCTCTGAGTGTGTCTTTAACCAGCTAGGCTGACAGTTTTGGACATGAAGGCCTTGGACTTCTGCTGAATGCCTTGGAAAGGCTTCTGGACAAGAAACAGCAGGAAAATATCAATTAGAAGAATCAACGTAGACTTATCCGGTGCCTCAAAGCATTTATGAACAACAAATATGGACTGCAAAGGACTCTAGGAGATTAAAGTCTTCTACTGTTATCAAGAGCAATTGATCCAAAGCAACCACATGACAACAGCAACAGTGAAAATACTTTCTGCTATATAGTCAGATACACATAGAATAGGCTCACCAGCCCCAGCGACTTCAGAACTGCATGAACACCTTACCCTGGGAAACCCTTATGGTACCCAGCGACCCAGACATGCAAGGAGATGCAGGCAGCACTGTCATGGATGTGACAGCAGCATTTAGTCTTCAGCAACAAAAGCCTTTTAAGAAACATCCTTTCCTGTTCTGCTGGAGTTAGCATCCACACTACCCATGTAGTCCAAACACAGTTAGGCTGATGGGCCCAGCCCTGGTAACTCAGCTGGTCTTTCTCACAGAGATGCTTTGCTGAAGAGGCATGTCAGAGAACATCAGTGAGCCAACCACTGCGAAGCAGAGATGTGGCTGTGTTGAGAAGCACCAGGCTTTGCGATGAAAGGCATCAAGTTGTGCAGCAGTGGAGTTACAAAACACAGATGTCTAGGATCAAGTGGATCACTGTTTCATCTTAGCAGCTCTCCAGCAAGAAAGGAAGAAAGCCACTGGGTGCCTGCAGCCAATCCTGCCTCACTGATCTACCCTGGAACTGACATGTCTTCTTTAAGGCATTACCACCAGCACACAGCAAGTCCTTACCTGTATTAATCTCAGAAAAGCAATGCAGAAAACAGGATAAAAAGGCTGCTCACGGGACTAAGCATGCATCTTACCCTTCCCCTCACCTATATGCAGCAGAGGGAACCTCTGTCTGCACATTTCAAACCCTTCTCCACCACTGCCTTAGTGCAGCAAGAACCAGAACAGGTAACTCTGAGGTAGGTAGGATCTCCAGTATTGTATGCAAGTTGAGCACTTCCACCAGTGTTCTAGATCAGTCCTGCAAGTACAACTTGCATATTTTTCCATTAATATTCCAATCTTCACCAGAAGTGAACTGGCCAGCTAAGCTTTGGGGGGTAAGATACCGGGGAACCAAGAGTCTTGCTCCAGCTTCTGCTGAAGATTTTCGCTGGCACTAACAGGTATAGCCAAGGTGACAAGAAAATAGCCTTTTTTAGGAGAAAAGATGCCAACCACCCAAGTAAATGGGTAGGAGAATCCGAACAACAGCTTTGTTTATAGGCCTCTTGGATGAGACCTTGAATTATTTTCTTTGACGAGACAGATGATCTTGCTCTGTCCAGTCCAGTAAGCAAGATCAAATTCATAGCTCAGTTTTACTAACATTTCTGGCACTTATGTATGGCGGATACAGCAGAAGGGAGATTGCAGTAAACAAAGGCATCAGCAGACTGGATTCCAGAGCTCGTACTTTATGACGACCTGAATGATCAGAGCTGTACTTTTGCCAGGTGAAGAGGCTAGAAGGAAATTTTCAAGATTCACATCCACGGTTGGGCACTCTTCTTGATGAGCTAGCTGAAGTACCTGTTGGACCCTGTGGTGCTGATACGCCTGTGTGCCCTTCACTGACACTCATCTCAGAGAGAGTATTAAAGTCATGTATTAAAATAGAAGATTTTCTTAGGGCTATGCAGAAAACCGTTCCAGCATCACAAGTGCAGTGGCTTCCCCTGCACAAGTACCATTACCCGTTATTAAGCCACTTCTCAGAAACACTAGACAGAATTCTACAAGCCTTGCAGAGGTTATTTCCACACGCAGACCTTGCATAAAAGGATCAAAAGCAAGAAAGTATAGATCAGGCATGTCCAACCTGTGACATGGGAGAGCTAGTAATCAGCCCCTCAGATTTGTCTCAGAGGAATCTGAGAAGAAGCTGAAGTCCACTCCAATGCTCACGGCATGGGAAATAAGTAGGATGGAAGCCATGGTGCAATTAGAAAAACATGGCTTAATAGCTATCACAGAAACGTGGTGAGACGAATCACCCAAGTGCAACACTAAAATTGAGGGCTACAAGTTTTTTGGAAGAGGTAAGCAGGGAAGGAGGGGTGAAGGAGTTGCCGTCTACGTTAAGAAATGGATAGATGGCAAAGAGCTGCCTCTGAAAAACAACCATGGACAAGTTGAGAGCTTGTGGGGTTAAAATTTAAGACCAGAACAATAAAGGGCATCTGGTGGTTGGTGTCTTCTACAGGCTCCTGATCAAGGGAAGCCTCTTGATGAGGCCTTCTCACATCGTCTACAAGAAGCATTGTGTTTGAAGTATCTCATCCAGTTGGGGCACCTCAACTGCCGCCTCAATGTCTGCTGGGAAAACAAGACAGCAGGTTGTAAGCAATCCACAAGACTCCTAGAGTGTACTCAGCATAACTTCCTGGTCCAGATATTACACAGACCAGCAGTGGGTGAAGTATTTCTGGATCTGGTCCTCACTGATGCAGGAGAGCTCATTAAAGAGGCTAAACCTGGAGGCAGAGCGGGCCATGGGGATCATAGAACAGCCTGGGTTGGAAGGGACCTCAAAGATGAGCTAATTCCAACCCAGCACAGGAAACCAACTGTTTCCTTGGCTGCATCAAAAGAGAGGTGGCCAGCAGAGCAAGGGAGGTTACTGTTCCCTTCTGCCCTCATGAGGCCCCATCTGGAGTAATGCATCCAGGCCCATGGTCACCAGCACAAGAAAGACAAGGAAAGGTTGAAGGGACTTCAACACAAAACCCTGTTCTGTCTCCACCTGTATTTGCAAAGCACAAACGCTCCCAACATCTTGAGTTGTTTAACGTGGGTAACAATCTTACTGCTTTTTCAGACATTTACACACACACATCACCACCACTTCCACTGCCATAACTGGTATTATGACAGTCTCTGTCCTCCCCTCTCTTTGTGTCTCAGTAGCAACATGCTTCAAGCTGTCATTTCTTTCTAGTGCAAGCAGAGCTGAGTTGTGGATATTTCACTTACTCACAAGCAAAGGGATTAAACAGCAGACAAAAGCATCAAAATGAGAATCACTTCTGCTGGCCATACCACACTTCATAAGCAAGTACAGCTGGGCAGACAGTACCTATGTGCAATGCATGTCCTCTGCCTTTGCTGCAGTTGTGACAGGGATCCTTACTCTGCTTTCAAGCTTTTATGCTGGATTAAATCTGTGACTTCATGTCACTACCCTTTGCTTCTTACTACTGTAAAGCAAGAGGTAGGTGCAGATGGGTATGTATGTGGAAAATACCTTCAACTCTAATCTGGTGATTTAGCCAGATACTCATAAATCTGCAGTCTTCATAATGCTTGCACTGTCTATTACAGCAAATACATAATTAATGGAGAGGTCAGAAAGATCCACCATCATGGAAGAAGAACAGTGGATTTTTTTTTTTTGTCCCTTCAGTTTGTTTCAAATTGTGAGCAGCTGTGTCCCATCACACAACCTCTGCTGCAAAATCCCCAAGGTAGAGGTCTGGCTACAAGACTAGACAGGGAGAGGAATCCAGTAGCACTAGTAATAGATTGTACACTCCGGTGTATATGTTCAAGTAACGCACTTTTTTTCAGGATATTAAAGTGAGTTATAAACAAGACTTTCCAAGCTAAAAGACTTGTGATTTCTTAGTAATCCAGTTGAGTAACAGAGAGAGATTTGGTTTTAGAAGCCCTTCAAAGAAGCGTGAGTGTCAGATCGGCTAATGAAACAGCTTAATCTTCTCCTGTGCCCCGTGTCCCTTGTGAGATATGTTCAATGGGTACCCTTGGCCGCCTCTTTGTACATTCACATTCCTCCTTTAGTGCCTGTCCTGGAGCCCCTGAGGTCGCCTGAAGCTCTTTCTCTTGACAAAGAGGACAGCAAGCTGTGAGACCTTTCTTGCGACAACTCAGACACGTCAGGACAAGCTGCCGGCAGTGCTGGCTGGAACAGAGTTTATACTGGTCCCACAGCGTCCCACAGTATCTGCATGCTGCAAGGAGGAAAAAAAAACCAAACACATTAAGACCCACATTGCTCCATCTGACCCTTGCGCAGAAAGTTTTCTGTGGCATCGGGAGGTTGAAATCCCATTTAAGTGGCTATGTACTGTCTCCCCGCCTTAGTTTTATTTTTTAAAAACATACTTCATTTTTGAACTTCTGATTTTAATGTAAAAAAAGTCACCCTACGACAAGGAAAAAGCTGTTGCTTCCTCTAGTTCAGATCAGACATGATCACACATATGACTGCAGTACTGCTTCCTAAAGGAAAGCTAAAGCCAGGTTTCCTCTGTTTTCTTGGCAAACGAGTACCTGGCAACTGAGAAGACAGCAACAGGTATTTCATTTGAAATAGCTGAAGAGTGACCACAGCCAGAAGACTAAGTGAAATTCTTAGTAACTTCAAGTAGAAATCACTGAAATTCTGCAAGCTACAGAAGGCTTCATCCAAGCATGGAAACAACTAAGTGCTACCACCTTCCCAGCACCCATCAGACTATGCCGATGTTCTCCGAGATCACTGGAATACAGACCAGCTGAACTGAGACCAGCACAACTCTAATGCTTCCATCACTTGGCCAACCGTAGTCTGATCATGTGGGAAACAAGCAGGTAACGACACTTCTGATTTGACACCTCCACTTAACAGCAGCTCTGCATGATGCTTCATTTTACTGCCCAGATTAAGAAACTGTTCAGAATCATAAAATCACAGAGTGAAACCACAGAGTTGATTATCATAATGAAAAGTGACCGTACTGAGAGATCAAAGAGAATGAAGATGGAACACACAGACACGTCCGGTTCCCCATGTTCTAGACATCTCAGTGGAATCCACTGCAATAACTTCTCAGCCTTCTGCACTTCTGTTATCCAGTCTTACCTGAGATGACATCTTCATTGGAACAAATGGCATAACGATCATCAAATACAAACAACTTTCCCCTGTAGAAGCCATCTGGAAATTCCTCCAAGTACTTATGAATTCCACCTTTTAGCTGGTAGACCTCTTTGCACACTGCCTGTTCAAAGCACAATAGCAGAAATGCTGAAGCAGACAGTAGCAGTGGGCCTATGCCAGAGTTCCAAAAGCAGATCTGAAGACATTAGGGGTTCACTGAAAATAAGCAGTTTCTCAGTGACCCTCAGATAGCACCACGAGTGCCCAAAAATCTAGTTGGTGCCACAGGGCAGCTCTCACAATGCTGGCTTGTTGACATAATTCAAAATGTATGCTTCATAGTGTACTCAAAAAAAAACACAAAAGAAAGAAGGCTGGAAACTATATTGGCTGAGGGAGCTTTGCTGCCCCACATGTCAAACACTTGAACCTCTGTAAACACTGCTCATTTTGGTTTTTGTGTAGTGAGTTGTTGACAGAAACAGAACTTCTCAATGTTCACAGTGGTGCAGCAGAGAAAGAATCAAGGTTTACACGCCTGTGCTCTGTTCTCTTGCTCTATACAGGAATGGGACCCAGGACAACAGTGGGATGGAAGGCACAAACACAATAGTGCGGATCCAACTCCACTGCACTGGAAAAATCACTGACAAACTGACTTGCACCACAATGAAACACTCAAGCTGTGCCGCAACAAGACAGAGCTAGAAAGAGCTTGCAGAAACACTAAAGAATGCTCTCGAGCTCACCTGAAAGACCACTAAAATGGCCAAGGCACTTTTTTTTTTTATACCTTTTCTCAAGAAATAGGTTACTATTTTCACTCCTGCAACTGTAGCACACTGTGCTGAGATGCAATGTAAGGCCTGTGTCCTGGACAGGCACCATGAAGCAGATGTGAGACAAATATTTCCCCACACTGAGCAGTTTATATTTGTAAGCATTTACCAGCAAAATAAATGACAGGCACCCTTGAAGCAGTCTCAACTCCTCAACCCTCCCACACTCAGAATGGTATCTCACCTTGCTCCGCAGGTAAGCAGAGCCTCTTTCACAACGAATGCCTCCTGTGCAGTACATCAGGACACGCTTGTTTTTGAACAGCTTCAGGTTTTCATCAATGTAGCTGGGAAAATAGCTGAACTTCCTGATATCTGGAGCTAGACAGCCCTGGAAGTGTCCCTGAAACAACATCAGCTAGGTATGTGAATATGAACACTTACATGGTAAGGTCTGTGTCTCAGACTAGAGGAAATAACTAATTTTGGGACAGATCAACCAGGTCACTGCACACTCCCAACACTGCACCTACTCCAGGATGCTCCTCAACTGCATTTAAAATTTTGTATATGTTTCTTCTCATTCAAGCATAAACGAGGAATCTAATCAGAACGCAACTGTCACAGAGAGGATGAACTACTTGTGTAACAGTAGTGAAGAGCAGGAAAATGGAATACAAAAAGTGGGACAACCCCATTTGTGAGATATGGGACAAGGAAAATATCCTTACAAATTATACTAATTTTAGTTCACACTGTCCAATATTCTGTACTCATGTTCTACGAACCACTTTGTCTTTTTCACACTCCAAGATGTTTAAGCACCCTGCCAGGCAGGCTCCATTCTAGGAGTTCCACTGCCTGTATCTAACCATCACTGTGAAGCTGAGCTTGTCACACCTTCCAGTTAGTGTGATCAGTCCTCCCCAGCAAAGTTACATCCCCCAGATGTGGACTGCTTCCCTGCAGCATCTGTAACACACTGCAAGAAGCAAGCAAACACTTACTATTTTACTTTCATAGAAGTTCCTACAATCCAGCAAGATGGTATCACTTTGTCCTTGACTGGACTGAGACAGATAACGTTCTACTTCTCTGTGAAATTCCTGAGGGGTTAAATGGATTCCTTCAGAGTAAAGAGGAAGAAAAAAAAACAAAAAAACCACAAAGTTTTGAGAATCAGAACCACAATATAATATTATGTAATATTATATATGATCTCCCTGATTCAGAGTCTCCTCGGATTTCCAACTAAAAGCTAAAACAGAAATTTTTCTGTGACAATTTAAAAAGTTATCATTTCAACTCATCCAGACAAGCTTATCCATGCTCAGTTTCCAATTGCAGTACTTTCCAAAGAAACCAGTTATTTCTGTTCCACATGAGAAAAAGCAGCAGATACTTTCCTGTCTGTACGGCGTTTGTTACATCCCCCTAGCAACTCTTTGAACTCTAAAGAAATAAGAAAATATGTTTCCTTTCACTTGGCTCATCTTTCATTGCATTTAGATGTGCTGAAGCTTACAGAGAATCAACATTTTACCTGAAATTCACCTCTGTTGATCAAAATGGAAAACTAATGTAAGCGTAACCTGGATTTACAGTTCTTTGCTTTCAGGTTTCTCAGAACTCAGAACTCTCAATTTACTGGAATACAAAAAGCCTCATTCACTAAAACCCCTTTTATGAAAAAAAAATATATATAAAAAATAAAAAAAAAAATTTAAAAAGGTATATAAAAAATAACCCTACAAGCAAATCATTAAGGTGATGGAAACCATTTCCACAAAATACTGTTAAATAGAAGTTAAAAAAAAAAAAAATTAAAAAAAGAGAAGTACAAACATGGTGTCAGAACGTGAAAAGCCTCCTACCCACCCTGTAAACTGTCTAGAAATGGGGAAAAAACGAACAAACACAAAAAAAAAAACCCTGCCAAAACAGCAGAAAAACACCGGAAAGAAGGGAAGTCACAGAAAGATGCTGCAGAAATTTGCCACCAACAAAAAATAGTGGTGGAAAAACAAGTCCAAACTTGCTCTGCTAATTGGTATTTTTAGTGCTCTGCACGCTGTTACATGCATAGTAGCACAATTTAGGACTGATCAGAGGAGCTTTATGAAATGAGAGAAAGTTTGGCTAGCAGCTGCCCCCCCTGCTCCCCTGTTGTCTGTGATGTGAGTGCAGAAACTCAAACAGTGCACCATTTCAGAGAAAAAAAAGTACGGGGTGAGGAAAACAATCACTCCAGTGCTAGCAAAGCCAGGTATCCATGCCTGGGAGGGATGCTTTCCAAACAAATAACTGTTAATAAGGGCTCCCAAGAAAGGCTCCCTCAGTAGCTTGTTAAACTGCCACAATTGCAAGTAATCAAGCGGTGAATAAGAGAGAGATGGCTCTTGACACAGCCCACAGGGTGAAGTATCCAGTGTTATTGAAGCTCAGAAATGGAGAAATGCAGCAATCACCGACTGTTAGCTTTTGGTTCAAGGGAATGCTCTTGTTGTTGAGTAACTTCTTAGCCAGACCTTTTAATCTTAAATATAGATCATTTTACCAACACATTACCATCTACATAAGCGTCCTTAGAGTAGACACCCAGCAAGTTACCTCTTACCAGTCTTAATCCATGCTAAACATTTACAGGAAGCAGAAAACAAACGTTTGTGTCAGGAGCTGTCATGGATCTGATTCAGAAGCTCTTTCTGCTGTGCTGTGACAGACAGGAGCGTGGCTGCTAACTTCAACACAAAGAAGGGCAGATCAACAGTACCGAATGAGGAAAGATACATGCACTCAAGAGTGAGCTCCTGCAGGATTCTAGCACTTTCTAGAAAAAAAAAAGTTAAATGCAGGTCTTTGCATCCACAGCAAGAGAATCCACTGGATCCAAAGGACTACGTGCTAATGACAATAAAAGCACTAGAGCTCTTCACACCTATCAATTCTAAGCAGTCACAAGCACCTACAAAATATTCTGAATAAATGTACTCAGGAATTGAGCATCCTTCCTATGTCCTACACCTAATCTCAGTCTACACTGACTTTAGCAGGCGTTCAGTGACACTCCCTGACGAAAGAATGAAGTTCTTACCTTCCCAAAACAAGGTAACTGCTTGATGTCCTTTGAACTGTCAGAGTTTGCTACAAAAAAAAGCTGTTAATTCTAGGCTCTTTGAAGCAGCCAAACACTCAGGAAACCAAAATCTGGGCTAGCAAATTCCCTATACCATGAATTTTGACTACTAGTAAGAAATCCATTTCTGTATTTTTTTTTTTCATGCATCCTGGCCACTAGGCAAAAGGAAGTGATTCTTTGTGCAGATACCTTATTCTCATTTACCTCTCACCTGGGTGAGATCCTCTTATTTTTCACAAAATCGACCTACCAGTTTCTTTGTAAGAGACTTCTTTAGGATCAATGCCCAGTGGTACAATTTCTTTGAATACTCCAACTCGAAGATCTGGGAAACAGTGAGCTCCTCCTGCACTACTCTAGGAAATAAAACACAGGAATAATGCATTACAGTTTCCAGGTGTGAAGATCAAAAATATCCACTTATTTTAATTTGTACATCGCACTAGAACTTGAAAATGTCTCAGTGGCTGAGAGAAAGAACATGCCAAAATCCGGAGGGCTAGGGATCAGTTCCACCACCAGCAGTCAAGTCCCAGTGACCACCCAGCATGTGTGTCAGGCCCCATCTGGCAGGTGTCAGCAAGCAGTGGTAAGGCTGAGAAAACTGTTCTTTCTTAATTAGAAACAGCATTGCTAACATCTATGACGAGAAGGTCAAGGCCATGACCCAGCTTACTGACCCTGGCAGACATGGTAAATAAATAATCTCTTATTGTGACAGACTATTTTGATGCATCTGGAGCTGCAGATCTCTTCTGATCCTCTGACCCCCACAGCAAGCATGGGCATGCCTCCTGTCATATGCAAAGGGAACTGCAGTGGTTCAGTACTGAAAAAGACATGTGGAAGGTAAGCCAGGTGCAAGTCTTCAAAACTACAGACTGTTCCCCCTGCCATACTCAACCTTTGGAGGTCATGGCAAACACTTTCTGGGAGGCAACCCTCTGCAGAGGACAGGATCAAAATGTAGGAACAAGCCTCAAATATGGTTTAGAAGCATACAAACACACTGATGGAAGTGCAGCACTTTGCCAGTTCTCACAGAAATCAGTTTGCAGCAACTACAGTGGCCACTGAGTATTTTCACAGCCACAGGCCCAACACTCACTCATTCGTTCCCATCTTCTTGGCACAGGAACTTGAAACACTCACTCACTTGACATGCAGAGCAACTAGGGCACAGAAAAGACCACTGTGGGCTTATGCATGAGTGCTGGTGCCTGGAGAGGTCATGCAGGACTGCAAACTTTTCCAATGTAAAATTCCACCTATATTTTGTTTTTGCAACTGCACAGTAACAGGTCAGGTTTGCCTCTGTGTTTCATACAAACTCAATACACAAAGTGCTAAGTCTGAATCAGCACTGTAGTTCTATGTGGGATCTGAGTCACAAGTCTCACTAACACTTTTCAATAGTTATTTACGAGGAACAAAATGGTACTCCCTGCAAGTAAAATTGTGTGAAAAAGAAAACAGTAGTAAAAACAAAAGCAGCTTTTCTCCCCCTCAGAAAAACAACATGCAGTGAAGGGTTAGCAAAAGCCCACCAAAAAGCCATATGGTGCACACAGCTGCCACCATCATCTGAAGACAGTAATCAGCATATATGTTCAGGCTTAAGTAGAGTTATGCACTAAGTGCAGTAAGGATGAAAAACTTGACTCTGCCCATATACGTATAGATATATTGCTTTTTTTTCCCTACAAAACATCCAATTCACAGAGTTGACACTGCACCTGTAAGGACAGCAAAGCCTGCACAACACCTGAAACAGCAGGTAAGGACCATGAGAATTCTTTGCATGGATTGTGATGCCCAGGTTTTGACATTCAAATGAGAGTAAATGCTTGCAGAACACAAGCATATTCCCTCCTTCACTTGTATACAGCCCACAAGACTTTGCAACTGATGCCATCACTGCTTACAGTAACTGCTACTGCTGTTTGTACCAGCAGATTTCTAAACAAAGTTTAGGAACATCTATCTTAGGTCAGCACAGAGAGAGCAGAACTGCTACTGAGCCACTGAAGTATTGAGAGAAAAGAGTCTTGCGGACCAGCTGTTCTCGCACGCAAGTTGCGTGGAAGCTTGCACATTCCCCTCTGCTTCATGTCTGTACTTATTTGTAAACTCTCACCAAATACAGCTTAAGTTACAAAGGTTGATCAACAACTTGAACTTATGAACTTTGGACTTACTGCGCAGGCTTAATAGGCTAATTAATACTAAATTCTCCACCCTGAGCAGCATTAAGTTGGAGTTAATTATACTTGTGATGCATGATACAAAGGGGGAGGGATTATATATCAGGGAAAACACATATTTGGCAGACAGGGAAGTCTAAAACCTCCAAGGACTTCAGACAAAGGAAAGGAAGAGGGATCATACAGTCAGGAGATAGGAATATAAAGGAGGCTGTTGACAATTTGAGACCTAAGGGAAATGCCCCTAGCGGACTCTCCCTTTATTTGAATGAAGAAAGCCGAAGACTCTCCTCTGTCTATTTTTTGGGGAAATAAAGATAATTGAGCAAGCCTGTTTGAGCAGAATTTTTCCCATCAACTATACTATTAAGAACCAGCGTGCTCATTTCTTAAATATGTCCTGCATTAACAATGCCTATGCAGAAAACAAGTTTTTCATACCTTGAAATCATCTCGACACAAAATGTCTTTGAAGAGAGGCTGAGCAAGCATAACTTCAATGTAGAGATTGGTAGCTACTTTGCTTCCACCAACTGTTCCATTAATTCCTTCTGAAGCAACTCGTACCTAGAAGGCAAGAGAAGAACAGGCCTAAAGCTTAGTACCAGCAGAAACAGACTGTGGTGAAAATGAGCAAAATAAGATTTGGTGATGAAAAGCACAGAAGTAGGCTTGGAAAAGAGACTAATGAAGGGAAGGAGACGAAGATGATTACAGTGAAGTTGAGTGGGAAAATAAAACACAGTAAAACAAAAACTGGAATGAAAAAAACAGTAACTGCTTTCAAGCTGTTTCAAAAGACTGACAGAGAGGTAAGTTTGAGCAATAAACAGAGAAATGACAACTGGTTAACTGGTAGGGTTCTCCCAGGCAACCCTACGGGTTTGGGGAGGAGTGGATGGAAAGGGAGCTTGGTGTGCTGATGGGCTGCATATGAGCCAGCAGTGAGCCCAGGTGGCCAAGAAGGCCAATGGCATCCTGCCTTGGATCAGGAATGGAGCGGTGAGCAGGACTGGGGAACTCATCCTGCCCTGTACTTGACATTGGTGTGGCTTCACCTTGAGTGCTGGGTTCAGTTTTGGGCACCTCAGTACGGAAAGGACACTGAGGTGCTGCAGCAGGACCAAGGAAGGGCAACAAGGCTGTGAAGGGCTTGGAGAATGTGGCCTATGGGGAGAGACTGAAGGAACTGGGGCTGTTTGGTGTGGGGAAGAGGAGGCTGAGGGGAGACCTGATTGCTCCCTGCCAATATCTGAAAGGCGCTCACAGCAGAGCAGGGCTGGTCTCTGCTCACTGCTGACAGCTGGATGAGGACGAGGGGAAATGGCCTCAAGTTGCACCAGGGTAAGTTTAGGTTGGATATCAGGAGAAAGTTCTTTACAGAAAAGGTTGTTGAGCACTGCAATGGGCTGCCCAGGGGGGTGGCTGAGTCACCATCCCTGGCTGTGTTTAAAAACCGTTTGCATGTGGTGCTCAGGGGCAGGATTTAGCAGAGGGCTGTCAGAGTTTGGGTAGCATGGTTGGGTTGTGGTTGGACTTGATCTTTAAGGTCTTTTCCAACCTGAGTGATTCTGTGATTAACAAGCAAATACTGCAGTCAGCATTCAAATTCCTACTGAAATTCTGCTTCAGGAAGAGCAGTGGGATTGTGCTCAACAACTCAGATAGCTGAAAGAAAAATGTGATAATGTACAACACAGCAGGCAACACTAAATGTCAGCGTGAGTCATTTTACCTACACCACTGACACAAACGAAAACTTCTGAGGTGGAGTTAAAAAAAAAAAAAAAAGACTGAATACAAGAGAGAAAAAAAAGCATTTGAAAAGGCAACTGCTGAACCAATTTGGAAAGGGGAAAAAAAAAGGGGCACCTTCCTCCTCCCCTATCCAACCACCAGACAAGATACTGAGCCAAAGAAAAGAAGTCACTACATCAGGACATTTCACCCCTAGACTCTGCAGATGTAGAATAAGGAAGATGCCTTCTTTTCATTCCTTCTGAGCAAGGAAGGTTGGGTCTGTAGAATGTAGACCGCTGAGTCCATCCTGCTTTAAACAGCACCAGCTCTGAGAAAAACACTAGACAGGATGCAAATCTGTTAACTCAGTTAGAATACCCTGAGAAATTCCTGTTCCCAGAAATAGAAAAAAAATAGGAAGCACAGAAAGAAGAAAAATAGGATCTTTGGTAAGAAGATTAAAAACCCAATGCTTTGATGTTACAGTCCATCCTGCACAACAGCACACACACTGTTCACACAATAATTTCTTTGCAGCTAAGACACAAGGAACTGACATGAACAATCACAATTTAAAAAAAAAAAAAATCCATACCAGGAAGGACTAAAAATAAGAAAACAAACAAATAACACAGGAGACATTAGACAGAAAAAAAGAAGAAAAAATAATATCTAAAGATGAGTAAATGGGGCAGATATTCACTGTAGACATCCAAACAAATTAAAAAGACATCTCTTTTACTGCCAGCAGCAGTAATGCACTTGAACCTAATATGGCCTATCTTAGGGCGCAGAGGCTGATCTCCTACTATTGGCATAGAAAGAAAAGTCTTCAGGAAAAGTCAAATATCAAAGTAGTGGCCTGCTCTGAGTTATCCTCTCGGAAAAAGTCTACCTCCCTTGGGAACACCAGCTTTTGAGCCCAGAATTAGTCCTTGAAGGGAGTGTATAAACGGCAGGGGGAATGGCTGTTGGTGAGGGTGGATGGTGACAGGACAAGGAAGAATGGTTTTTAACTGAGACAGGGGAGGTTTAGGTTGGATATGAGGAAGAAGTTTTCCCCCCAGAGGGTGGTGAGGCACTGGCACAGGTTGCCCAAGGAGGCTGCGGATGCCCCATCCCTGCAGGCATTCAAGGCCAGGCTGGATGTGGCTCTGGGCAGCCTGGGCTGCTGGTTGGTGACCCTGCTTACAGCTAGGCCTTTTCAATCCAGGCCGTTCTATGATTCTACAAAATTCCAATAAGTAATTAACACCTCTGGTGGCCCTGAGATGAAGCCAAATAGTCACTCTTGCTGTACATTTTTTAAGGGGAGGTAGACCACACAGGTTGTGAATGATGTTACATTGAGCTGAGGCATCTGTTTTGCCATCTTACCTTCAACAACAGAACACCTCTATTCTACTTCCTTATCTTCACTTGACCACAAGTTTCACAGCCTCCACATTTTGTACTTGAGCTTACATTAATGCAAGCCTCCTGTCCTTCAGCTCGTATCCGCTCACATTATGCGAAAGGCTGTTCTCACAACACGGAAAAGTTGTTCTCATAATTCAAAGTAAACAAAGATACCATGCAAGAACAAGCACTGCTATGGGGTGGTGTGACCAAAGCTGCCAGTAGTTGTTCTCTTCTCATTCCTGACAAGTCCGAATTACAGCTTGGTGCCATGACCCTAACCACTGCACCCGGTAGTGACACACTCAGCAGACCCCAATCTCTGTGTGCTGCACGTCCAGCTTGGCCTTCAGGGCATGCCGTGCTGCACTTGTGTTCTACATGATACTTTACAGAGCCAGGATGCCTTTCTTAACAAAACTGTAACAGTCTAGCACCTTGTGTAAAACGCTTGCTGCCTTGCAAGCCACATCATTCTGGAGTAAACAAAGAGCATAGTTTTCTGTAAGGAATAGGACTGTTGCCTAAATCTTACCTTGCCAGTGAGATGCAGATGCTGGCAGAGAGCCTTTTGCCAAGCACAGAGTTTCTCTGGATCCTTCACCTCACAGTAGCAGTAATACAGAAGTACTTCTCCCACCTTGCTGCCCAGAACATAGCAAAGATAAACAAACAGGAAAAGGATGTTAGAGTTGAAAGCACAAAAATACATTATTAGCATCAACCTCTTAAAAAGCAGATGATTTTCTCCCTTTTTGTTGTTACAGCATAAAAAAGAGCAGCAAAACATAAAACTAGTGGGACACTGGAGCTTGCTTTTATTAAACTGGCACATCAAACTTGTTCAGTGTCAGTGTCTGCAATTCTTGGTGAGCTCTCAAAATGTTCATTGGAGATTTATGACAAAATGTAGTCTTCCTGTGCTTCCTCCCTGAAAACACTTGCTAACAACTGTGCAAACTACCAAAAAGTGGTGACATGAATAAAGTCTCACTGTGAAGAGAGGGATATTTCTCTGTGCTAAGAGGGGGCTCATAAATGTCTGGTAAAGAGATGGTTAGATTTTTGAGTTGAACATATCAGTGCAACTCTATGCATTCTATTTGAAAACTTGCAGGTCATGTATTTATGTGACTAACAACAAAGTCACAAATATACCAAAAAAACTGAACCTATTTTCAGATTCCTGTAACAAAATGGAAAGCAAGAGTTATATTTATATATTTCATATAAATCATACTTATACACAGAGCAAACTGTGCTGTTCTCCTTCCTACTGCTGCTCTCCTTCACAAACCCCATATCTCAAATAGCACAGACCTGTTTTAGAAAGGCATACCACTCTGACAGCCTGCTTCCCCAGAGCTTCCATCGAAAAAGGAAGTATCATTTCAGCATCAGGAATCATGTTTCACATGGGATTCAAGAGAGTTCAAATAAATCAAATGACTCCTGGAGAGAGTCCCGATTCAAGGAAGCAGGAAAGGAAAGAAGGAATGGGGTGCCCAGGGAGGTGCTGGAGTCACCAACCCTGGAGGTGTTTGAGGAATGTTTGGATTTTGTGTTGAGGGACATGGTTTAGTGAGAACTACTGGTGACAGGTGGATGGTTGGACTGCATGATCTTGAAGGTCTTTTCCAACCTTGGTGATTCTGTAATTCTCTGAAGACCCCTGAGAGCCTTGAGAGCTGCCAGCAAACTTTCTGCAGGATGGGCATAAAAAAATCATAGAGTAGAAGGGCCCAGGTTGGAAGAGATCTTGAGGATCATGAATCTCCAACCCTCCCTGCCACAGGCAGGGCCACCAACCTCCACATTCCACAGCAGCCCAGGCTGCCCAGGGCCCCATCCAACCTGGCCTTCAACACCTCCAGGAAAGGAGCATCCACAGCCTCTCTGGGCAGCTGTTCCAGCACCTCACCACTCGCTCTGTAAAGAACTTCCCCCTGACATCCAACTGAAATCTCCCCTCCCTCAACTTCAAACCATTTCCCCTCGTCCTGCTGCCATCTCCCCTTTCCAAGAGCTGACTCCCCTCCTGTTTGTAGGCTCCCTTTAGGTCCTGAAGGCTGCAGTGAGGTCACCCCGCAGCCTTCTTGTCTCCAGGCTGAACGAGCCCAGAGTCCCTCAGCCCATCTTTATAGGAAAGGTGCTGCAGCCCCGATCATTTTGTGGCCTCCTCTGGAGAGCCATCACTCCCATAAAAAGGCAGTATCGCCAGATGCCCGGCCTTACCTGGTCAGCTCCTCACGGTGGAGGCCGCTGGTGTCGGGCAGCGCCTCGCAGAGCTCTCCGCAATCCCGTCCTCCCACCCGCTCAGCGGACACCGCCCTGCCGGCGGTCCCGGGCCCGGTCGCCTGCCGTTCGATGTCCCCGCCATGCTGCGTACCTACGTGCCGGTGGATGCCGCGGCGCTCGCGAAACGTCTGCCGGCAGCACCTCCACCACACGGCCGCCCCGCCACCCGGACAGGCGGCCGGCACCTCTTTCGCCTTGACAAACAAGGAGAACGCCTGCAAGACAGCCGGCCGTTACCACGGGCAGTAGTGGCGCGTCGCCCCGTGCCCGCCTCCTACGTACCTTTTTCCGGGCGGAGGCGCGCTGCTTTCTAGCGGCGGCCGCCTGAGGCCCGGCACCACCCCGCGGAACAGCCCCCAGTCCGGGCTGCGCCTCGCCCGGCGCCATCTCCCGCCGCTGACCCCACCCCGGAAGTGCTGCCCGACAGAAAGCGGAATCGGAAGTGGAGGCCAAGCCGCCGGAAGCGGGCGGGGAAGGAGCGCGGTCGTCTTAGTCCCGCGCGGCGCGGAGCGGAGCGGCGCGGCCCGGTTCGGTTCGCTTTTCGCTTCTTGCTTCTTGCTCGGTGCCATGTCGCGGCGGCGGCACAGCGACGATAGTGATGACAGCGATGGTGAGTGCTGGTGAGCGCTGGCTGATCCCGCGCTTCTCCCTGCCTAGCCCTGAGCGGGCACGGGCTGGGGTGGGCGGCTGATGAGCGGCGGGCGGTAACGATGTGCTCGGTGTGTCGGAGCAGGACAGCCTCACAAGCGGCGGAGGACGTCGGAGCCGTCGGAGATCGAGGAGAGACTCGAGTCGCTCATCTGCAGAGTAGGGGAGAAGGTAGGAGTGGCGGCCGCGTGGTGGCGGGGCGGAAAACGCCCGGCTCGGGGCTGATGCTGGAGCAGCCGTCGGCCGCAGTGCTGTGTTCTTTGGGCGCTGCGAGATCCCCAGGAGAGGCCGCTGCGTTGTGCGCCGTCTGCGCTTCTCGAACGGCTGGGATGGTCCCAGAGCTGGGGATTCGGCTCGTCCGAAGCCCCGCCGGGAGGAGGGGGGGATCGGGTGGCAGGGACCGTTCGCCCTAAAGGGAGCTGCGGGGAGAGCTGAGCTCAGCACAGGCTGACCTGGGCGATGCACTTGCCCTGTGGTTTCTCTGTCAGGCTTCATGTTGTCTGGTTGAGGTTGGAATATTTTCTTTTTGTCTTTTTTTCTTTTGCCTTCTGTAGAGTAACTCATCCCTGGAGAGCAACTTGGAGGGCCTAGCTGGTGTATTGGAAGCTGATCTACCAAATTACAAAAGCAAGATACTAAGAATTCTGTGTACTGTGTACGTATGCAGAAGAATGGGGGGGGACTGAGGGGTGCTCGCTTTCTTTGTGTTGGGTGTGTAAGTTGAAGTGCTTAAGGCAACCTGAGCATCTGTGGTGGCTTTTAGTCCTTGGCTGCTGTTACCATATCACATTGGCTTCCCTACAAGCAGAAGAAATAGGAGGAATGAACTCATTGAGTTCTGAGCGTAACTTAAGGAAGATATTCCCTTGCAGTACATTAACATGAACTGTATGTAGGGCTTCAAGCAGAAGAACTGCTGTTCTGTACTGCTCCCCAGCAGCAACAAAAGCAGAATGCTGGGTAGCACCCTGCTTCCCGAAGAAATGAAGGCACTGAAGCTGTAGGCTGCCAATATCTACTGCCCTGATGCCTTCCTGTGGCCTACTTCTCTGCTGTGGCCATGTGGTGCTCTGATTAATGAGCCTGTTCTTGGGAACGCAGGGGGGCTGCTGGCAGTGCTCTATTCATTCCCTAATGAGCAACAGGAGCAGAGGAGCCTTGTGTGAGGATGGGCTTGTGGAGGGGGCTGTCTCAGGGCATGAGAGCTGTGTGAAGGAAGCAGAGAGGGAAAATTTTCCAGCAGCTGGTGTTATAGCATTGTACGTGTTTTAAATATGCTTGTTAGGAATGTTTGTTGATATAATAATGTCATTTTTTCCTGTAGCAGTGAGATGTATTTGCAAATATGGAGTTAATCTACAGATGTACAAAAGAGGTTGAGGAAAGCTGTTTACAGTAGGACCCAGCATTTTCTTCTCTTTTCCCCTGTCATGTCCCTAAATCAATTGTTTTGGCTCGAGAAGCTTAGGATCCAACTTAACAGTGTAAAATGTGTAGATCTTGTGTAGTCTTAATATTTACATCTAAATTATGAATCTAAAAGAGTATTTTAAGTCTTTGAATAAATTCTATTACATTGCTTGGCCAGACCTCCAGAGGACTTCAAAATTGGAGATAAATAAAAAGCAAATAACTTAAATGTAGTTGAAAGTGACATCTGCTTTCCTAAAAAAAAAAAAAAAAAAAAAAAAAAAAAAAAAAGAAAAAGTTGAAAGTATTAACCACGGGACAGAACAACGTCATGTTAACACTTTCTGTTACTTCCACATGAAACAAGTTTAAATTATTATAAGCAAGTTCTGAGCTGCTATGCTGTTGCCATTTGGCTTATGATGAATAAGTGCTAACACCGTGTTTCTCTTTCTGTGTCAGTGCACGTCTGTTACCAGAAAAGCTTACTGTTTACACAACACTAGTTGGGTTGCTGAATGCCAGGAACTACAACTTTGGTGGGGAATTTGTAGAAGCCATGATTCGTCAGCTTAAAGAATGTCTGAAAGTCAATATGTACAATGAAGCTGTGCATTTAGTAAGTGTCTCTTTGTGTTAGATGTTTTTCTCACCTTTTTTCTCTCCTCCCTTTTACCTTTCTTAATTCCATGAGAGCTTGGCCTTACTACATGTATTACAGTCTTCACATTTCATCAGTGTGTGGTGTTGTATAGATATACTAAGAGAAAAGATGTTACGTGTGGAGTATTTCCTTCCCAAGGGGAGAAGAATCATGTCACAGTTGCAAATCGTGTTCCAAATGTGTACTTACACAGTTGCAAATTAACTTGCAGCCAAGGGAGGTCATTCTACCCTTGCCAGCCTTTTCTGCAGCAAAATATAAAAAGTGAATGAAACCCATGCTTTACTTTGTTGTTTTGTAAACGTTGCTCTTTTGGCTCTCATGGGAGGTAAAAAAGAAAAAAAAAAGACTCAGTCTTAAAAGCAGTGCTTCGTGGCTGCTACCAGGCCTGTGTTATCTGTCTCCCAAAGAGGGGTCGGCATCAAGCAGGCAGTTGCTAGTGCTTTCTCTGAAACCACTTGCTCAGCTCTCACTGAGAGCTCTCACTTTGGAGGTCTCATAAGTGAGAAGTCCAGTTGCAAGCTACCCTGCTTCGTTTAAAGCCCATAGGTGAAAATTAAATTTCTAGTATATCAGTGCAGCTTGTCAAGAGACTGCTGTTTGGCAGTGGGACTTCTTTGGGAATAGAATTCTCATCACACCGTTGAAGGCACTGTCCTTTGTCTTCAGCTTCACCTTCGCTGGTTGTGCTCACTCACAAACAACTTGTGAGACAATGACAATTAAGAGGGTGGCAGAGGAAGGCTATTCTCAGCTCTGTCAGAGGCACATCAAAGGCTGTTCTTTGCAATTAATATTGGGAAAGTGCTCTTTGAGCACTGCACTGTGCTTAGCTCAAACTTTCTTTCCCAAGGCTTCTTCCCAGTGGTAGGTCTTCATGGAAAATATGCTTTTTTTTGGTGTATTTTGCTGTGTTGATTGTTTTTTATTTTTTTTAGACTTCTGTGTGTGTGTGTGTGAGAGAGAGAGAGAGAGAAGACACCCTTAAGAAAAACTAAGCCTTAAAAAAAAAAAAAAAAAAAAAAAAGATATTTTTTTTGTTAGAATTTAATTGTTTCTTGAGATTGCTGCAATAGCTGAGTTACATCAAAACAGGGTACAAACAAATCAAAAGATTGATGAGGGAGGAAGGAGGAAGGAAGCACTTCCAGTGTAACGTGTACCACTGCCGTACTCCAGTTATTTTCTACTTAAGTTGTCATTTATGTCAGTCTGGATTTCTTGTTAGTATGCCTCCAGATCAATGATGTATTCCTGCCAGGATGAATGTTTTCATTGCAAAGGCTGATTCCTCCTAGTCATTGTCACCCTTCTGAGACCTGACAACGCAGTCAGCTTTATCACAGGCTTTCTCTCTGTAGCTATCTGTATTTATGAACAGTTAACTATAGAAATTTATCTTGTCTGAAAGACTCTAAATGGTGTATAGATTCAACCCTGCCATTTCTGTCTCACCTCTGCACTCATGAAGAAACCGATCAATCTATCTTCATCATTTAAGAAGGCTTTTATTTTATTTTTTTTTTTTTACACTTCTGTAATTTTAGTGGTCTTTTTCCACTTGGGGGAGAGAAAATGTGGTTGTTGTTGTTCTGTGTGTTCTGTAACGTGTTTGCATGCTTTTAAATGCATCCTGGTGTTTCCTACCCTGTCATCATCAGGAGTTGTAATGTTACAATTATTACGGACTGACCTTATGGACGTTATAATGGACAAACTATTCGACTGTGCTTATGTTATTTGTTCCTTGTGCTTGCCAGGTGTACCTGTACAGTGTGCAGTATTTCTGCCTTCCTAGTACTGAATGATTACCCATATCTTTTGGTTGTAGTTATTCAAGTAATGTTTACCTTGGAAACGCATTTTTTTGGACTTTTTTAGGTTCGTTTTCTGTCTGATCTTGTGAATTGTCATGTCATAGCTGCACCTTCGATGGTGGCTATGTTTGAGAACTTTGTGAGCGTGACACAGGAGGAAGACGTACCACAAGTAAGCCAAAAATCTGCAGGCTCCCCCATGGCTGTTCTCACAGGCACCATTACTTTACCACTGCTTTTGTGCTTGGTGCAGGAAGGTTTTAGAGGCAGCAACCTAGATGGGCCGGTATCTGCATGTTCCTTGGTATGAGTGAAAGTGGCCCCTGGCATTTAGGAAATGCTTGTGCAGAAAGAAAGTGTGGGCCTCCATAGTGAGGTATTTGCACTAAATAAATCTTTACCTTAGCAACTGCATGGTGTCTGGCTTGTTCTGCCAGGTTTGTTTACACTCAAAATATGAAGATAATCTGCAGAAAGACTGTGAAAGTGATCACTTTCGAGTCTGATTGTCATAGTTCAAGTTAAAAATTGTACATTTTAACCAGTAATACATGTTTTTCTGTTCATGATTTGCCTATCCAGTCTTTAGTTGCTGATCTTTGTGTCACCACAAAACAGTAGTTTAAAGTAAAATGCAATGTTTATGTAAAATCTTCTGGAGCTTAGCTGTGTGCTTAAGTCTCAGAATATTTCTTTCCTGTAGGTGCGATGTGACTGGTACATATTTGCATTTTTGTCATCTTTACCTTGGGTTGGAAAGGAATTGTATGAGAAAAAGGATGCTGAGATGGATCGTCTCTTGTCTCAGACAGAAAGCTATCTGAAGTAAGTTGTAATATTTTTCAGAGACTTGTTCAGGATGACAATAACTTTGAGTAGTGTTCATTTAAAAAATACCAGGTCCTAGTTCTGAGTCATTTTGCTGTTGGGGGGAGGGGGAAGGGGAGGAACACTGAAAAAATGGACAGATACAGTGATCTAACTTTATAATTCTAAGAGTTTAGTTGCACTGTCTGGTGCTAGGGTATGGTGATGGTCTTGTCCAGCTTGTGCTGGGACAGCTGTAGCAGTAACTGCTGCAAATACCAAAAGGTGACCTTACTGCTGTGCAGTGAGACTAGATTTTGGCTAGGTGATTCAAGTTAACGTTGCTCTCAGGATATGATAACAGAGATTGTAATTACAATTCTTTTCTTTTTCTTTTGCACACTAGACTTCAACAACTGAAGAGATTAAGTAGTAGGGTACTCTTTTTTTTTTTTTTTTTCCCCTTACTGTGATTGTACTAAAAATGCTGTTAAGGGTTAGGTTTTCTTTTCTGTGTAAACAGACGCCGCCAGAAGATACATGTACCAATGCTACAAGTTTGGACTGCTGATAAACCACATCCACAGGAAGAAGTGAGTGATCTCTGTATGTTATTCTTTGAGAAAGTTTGAAAAACTGTTGTGATAGAAGCACAGTTCAAATAGCTGGAAAACTAAGAGCTAGCTCTGAAAGTGTTTGTGCTGTGAATTGTTCCCTGTTTGCCATTATTTCAAACAAGTTCTAGGGAAAGAGTTCTCGTCCTAAGTTGTAGCAGGTTATGGGGTGAGTAGAATTGCATTTTCTAGTTTGCCAACAAGCCCGTGAGTAGATGTTATTGAATGAAAAATGGTTGTAAGCTGTGGCAACGTTTTTGGAACTGGAAAAACAGGGCTTCATGCTACTTTTGTGAAAAGCAGAGTGTAGTTCCTCACTCCATAATGTCTTCTCTTTGCTTTGAAGTGGTTTTGCTCTCTCAGCACTAGGAAATGCCAAATAAATATACAGAAACTGAACTCAGCAGCTTCTGTGTCATCTTCCACAATTAAAGTAAAAATACTACAGGGGGAAGTTGGCATCTGTCTAGCTTGGTGTACAGCTTACCTTCTCTTGTTTTGTTTTGTTTTGTTTTGTTTTCTTTTTCCTCCTACCCCAAGTTTTTGGACAAACTTGATTGGAAATTGTGGTTAAAAAAAACCTAAGTTTCTCTTCAGGGAACTTTTTGAACAGTGATCTTTTATCCGTTTTTCATTGTTCTGGTTAAATTGGATTTAAATTAAAACCCGTTTTTAAATTTCCAGTTTTAACAACTGTCTTGTTAATGCCCATCTGAAGAAGTAGGACTTATGATTAGGACTGATTCATCATGAGTTTTCTCCCTGCTTGATATCTATTTTCTCACCTTTTTGTTAGTAAGAAAGTGATTCACAAAATGCTTTTTAGCCCTTGTGTTCTCCAGAGTACCTTGAGTGTTACTTTTCCTGTGGGGCAGTTGTTGTTAATATGTTTTTCCATTTCATAGTGTAATGCAGATGACTTCTTTATGGAGGTATTTCACCTCAAAAAGTGCAATCAGTAAGGCCTCAGACAGACTGTTGGAGTCTGTGGCCTCCCTAGTTCTTGAACCTGCTTTTAGCAGGGGCATAGAAGGCAGCTAAACAAATTGGACCTGTAGCTGTAGCACAAGTAGATGTTTGTGCCATTTCTGAGAGGGTGCTGGGGCTTGGAATTGATTTGAAAATCATAGCAAAGATATTTGATTGTTGGCACTATTGCATTTGTCTTGAATATGCAGCAGCTGGTACTTTTCAACATGGTGGTTCTCCAGAATGTCTCTTCACTTTTAGTATAGATACTAAATCTCTTTAAATATCACTCGTGAGCACTGACTGAAATGTCTGTAGTCTTGCTGACGTGTTCAAAGGATGGCTGTCATGCATGCATTTCTGGTCTGCATTTTGCTGCTTAAGAACAGCAGATATATTTTGTTAACAGAATCTTTGGTGAAATTGGAGCAGCTCTGATGTTTAGCTTTTGAATTATTTCTTGATTTAATAAGTACTAGATCCCGTAAGTAGTAATATAAGCAATTGGTTTTTGTTGTGGGTTTTTTTTTTTTTTTTTTTTATTGAATCTAAGACATACATTTTTGATTGCACCGTGAGCTGCAAGTTTTGTTATAAGATTCAGCACATCTGATGTTTTGCACTGTTTTTCCCTTCAGTATTTAGACTGCCTCTGGTCTCAGATTCAGAAGTTGAAAAAAGACCGTTGGCAAGAACGACACATTCTGAGGCCCTACCTGGCTTTTGATAGCATTCTTTGTGAAGCACTGCAACATAATCTGCCGCCATTCACTCCTCCACCTCACACTGAAGACTCAGTTTATCCTATGCCAAGGGTTATTTTTAGGATGTTTGACTACACTGATGACCCTGAGGTATGTAACCCCTGCAAGGGGGAGTGAGCTGATTTTGCAGGTAGTGTCATGGTACAATCCAGGTCAAAATGCGATGTCCTTTCTCCCAGCACACTTAGTGGTTTGAAGATGGGCAGTAATTATACTTTGGTGCTGAATAAATTCTCTTATATCTCTAGTAACAGCATTCACAGAGGCAGCATTTCTTTCTTTAGAGATTTTTGATCTTTTTATTGCAGTGTTTAAAAAGTACAGTTTACTTCTCTGTTAAAATGAGATGATGCATATTGTGGGGTAAAAGAAATGTGATTCTTTGGAGTAGGTGGAAGGTCCATCTAGCCCCCACAGACTACCTCCAGCACTGTTCTGCAGCAAATACATAGATAAAATTGTGTAGGAATGGGAAAGAATGTGTATTGCTTTCCCCTAGTGCCTTTGTAAGTCCCTTTGCTTTAAATCTACTACCTTCAGTTATTGGCCAGTGATTTTTGCAGTCAATGAGATCATGACTTTATTCTGTCCACTCTATTCTGGCCTTTTTTCTCATATCCTCACTCACTCGAGAATGTTTCCAAGCAGCAAGTTAGCAGACTGCCTCATTGCTGTACAGATCGAAGAAAGAACTGGGTGCAACATGAACTTGTGATTATTTTCTCTAATTTTGTTCCCTTCTGTAATGAATCCTTGTATTCATTTTGTTTTGAATACAGGTCTTGCGTGTGCTTTCTCGGTAGGATACAAGGCAGTTGAGATCTCACCATGTTTGTTAGTTCTGTAAATGGCTAAGAGTAGTAGCACTGCAGTAATCTTTCATGAGTCATCACCTTTTTTTTTTTTCCTTTAACTAGGGCCCTGTCATGCCTGGCAGCCATTCTGTTGAACGATTTGTAATAGAGGAGAACCTTCACTGCATCATCAAATCCCACTGGAAAGAGAGAAAGACTTGGTAGGAAGAGCTTTGCCTTATGGAGCCCAGGCACTTCTTATAAGAACATGGCATCAGTAGCATCAGGGATGTGCAGAATCCTGAACTGGTTAAACAGGAGCTTGAGATTAAACGTTTCCTAGAGCATTTGATGAACTTGATTCACTACAGTTATCTGTATTGAAACTGTTACCTAGAATACAGTGGGGCTGTAGTATTCTGATAGTGAAGAGTCCCCGTGATCCCAGGGTAGAAATGCTGCGATCCCTTGGGAAAGGAATTTGTTTATAATAAAGAATATGCTGCAAAAATTGATGCTGGTGCACCTAGCTCTTCATGTTCCCATTAAGCTAAGTGGAGAGTGTGCTCATATGATGCTTCCTAGAATTTTAGAGAAGCTGATTTGTTGAGTTGCGGTGAACCTTTAGTTAGTTCATATATAGCTGGCATTCATGAAAGTGCTTTTGCTGCCTGCTCCTTGTTGCAGTCTTATTTTTGGGGTTACGTGGGAGAGGTAACTGAGCTAGCTCTGAGCAGTCATTAAGTGCCAACAGATTTCTTTTGTTTGAATTTGGAAGCGCCAGGAACCAACCAAGCCATGTTTCTTCCTTTCTGCTTGGGCGCACTCTGATGTGCCTAGTTGATAAGCAGGGTTGTTTGCCATGGGTAATTAACTGTCTGTGTCATACTCCTCTGTGAAAGCCACCAAAGTTGGCATAGTGTAAAAATGGTCAGAACCAATGTTTAATAGTATTCCGTGAAGTTATTTGCTTGCAGTTTTCTGAGTCTCTTGAATCGGGGTTGTTGCAGGCGCTGGAATCATCTGTTATTCCTCTGACAAAGTAAAAGAGGAAAATTTAAAGTTGTAAATTTAACCTGAGGTAAAAATGAAATCAAGAAAATATCAGTTGTTTGTTGTGAAATAATGATAAACAATAATGAACTAGTTAAAAGAGAAACTGTTTGAAGATTAAGAGTTTTTTATATAATCGGTTAGCTTTACAGTGCTTCCAAGTCATTGTGAATGTTTGTTTAGCTTTGGGCTTTTTCCTCTTCATGTGCACATGCCAGAATTGCAGATGTCTCTGAATCTACTCTGCTTGATAGTATAAAATTCAAACAAAGAGGAAGAGAAAATACATTCTTACAGCTCTTGAGTTTGGGCTGTGCTCATGTGCTCTTGTGCTGATTATTTTGTGTTATGTCTAGCAAGGGGCAGTCTTTGGATGGGATTTTGATTGATGGGTGCTGATTTTTTGTGTGTGTGTGACTTCCTGCTGAGAATTAAACATTTCCTATGACTTTGTGAGTCAATCTTTACATTATGTTTGCTGCATTACACTGTGAACTAAATGTGTCTGTGCTTTTGCAGTGCTGCCCAGCTGCTGAGCTATCCAGGAAATAACAAGATACCCTTGAACTATCACATAGTAGAGGTATGCATTTTATAAGTCATCTCTTTTGTGGCTCTTTTTTTGCTAATAAGAAGTCCCAATTAGCTTGATGATAAGTTCAGTTAATGTAGTTTCATTTGGGAGTCAACCAGAGCCTCGTTGAATGCAAGCAGTGCCTTTGTTTGGCAAGTTAAGTTATATGCAATACAATTGTTAATTTTATTTTGTTTGTTGGTACTTTTAACTTGGTGGGGGGAAGGGAAGTGTTGTTGAGTTTTGTTTATTTTTCAGATTGACTTGTTGTCCTGGTCCTGAAAAGAGCTTGAAATGAAATAGTGGTTTGCTTCCTGCAGGGCACCTTTCATTGTAGACAGCGTATCAGAAAAACAGTACAGATTTTTCTCTTGCTGCCTACTTTCAGAAGTTTGTTTCCAGGATGCAGGGTTGTTTAAAACCTTGTTCATGTCATCTAAAGGCTCTACGAAGAACTGACTATAAGTAGGAATTTTGTAGTTAATTATAATGATGAATATATCTTACATAGAAGATTGATTTTCATAAGGATGGGATTGAGAATTCCTGCTGGCACCAAAATGACAAATATTCTAAGTGCTGTTGTGTTACTTGTGTTGTCCCTTTTGTAGTTTTGATTTCATAAGAGAGAAATCTTCATGCTGGCAGCAATTTTCTGCCTTAACATCAAGGTATCTTCAGTGGCCCTCTGTACCTTCAGGAACTGTGTGTGGCTGGGTGCTTTATGCTCACTTATATTTTACTGTCAGCAGCTGCAGTTCCCAAATACATAAGTTAAACATCTTGGAAAGTCGTTGATTTGAAAACTTGCAGAATGAGAATAAAAAAGGTCTGCATGGATGAAATGTCTGCACAGGAATGCAAGATTGGCGTATGAACTGTATGAATACAACTGTCAGAATTCTCTCTTTTCTGCGATTTCCAGTTCTTCTAGAATTTTAATTTTATTGCCTCTGACTGCAAATTTTCAATGAAATTCCAGAGGTTTTAAGGCTTAGCATGCGTTTTACAGACTTCTATATAGTCTGCTTGTTATTGTTCCTTTACAGGTTCTCTCTCAACATTCGGGTTAGTATTACGTTGCTTTCAACAACAGTTCAGCAGAATTTTCTCTTGACTTCTGTAATACAGCACAGAACAGTAGAAATAATGTGTCTAATGAATACATGAAATTGTTATCTGAGATTCAGAAATCAGCACAGACAGAAGCCAATGTATGCTGCTCAGTACCTTCCCAAAATGGGCTTATTTTGGAGGGCCATGATGCTCCATGTTGCAGTCTGTCATGTCAAGCATGGAATGCTCCGTGCACAAAACTCTGAAACGTGTCACCTTTATCTCAGCAGTTTCTTATTCATGCTTATGTGGGTAATACTGGTGGCTGTGAGCAGAGCCACAGCATCACTAGGCTGTTGAACTAGTAGGACCTGTTGCACTTGTAAAGCTTTTGGTATACAACTTGGGCTTGACAAAGCTTATACGTTCAGATTGTCAGTCTTGACCTTTCTTGTCGCTCACTTGTTTCCACAAAATATGGTATGACATGAAATGCTTTGCATGAATAATTGGTCATGAGCATGTAATGAATATCAGAACTACCATCTTAATCAGTATCTCAAGTAGATAATGACTGATCATCAATTGTTGCTATTTCCTGTCTTGACAGCAGAAGCAATTCTGTACCTAACGTGTTCCCCAGTGCTTTTGTACCATATGTGTCTTAACAGTGTAATTGAATCACAGAATGGCTTGGGTTGGAAGGGACCTTAAAACGAACCAAGTTTCAACCTCCCTGCTGTGGAGGGATTGCACCCACCTCCTCAGGCTGCCCATGGACCCTTTCTTGCTGGCCTTGAGCACCTCCAGAGATGGGGCAACCACAGCTCCTCTGGGCAGCTGTGCCAGGGCCTCACCGCCTTCTGAGAAACAATTGCCTCATAATTGTATTTGAACTAAATTTCCTGCTTTAGTTTGAAACTGTTCTTCTTGTTCTATCGCTATCAGACCATGCAAAAGTTCTGTTTCCCTCCTGTTAATAAGCTTGCTTTAAGTACTGGAAGGCTGCATAGAGGCCTCCTTGAAGCCTTCTCTTTCCCAGGCTGACCAAGCCCACCTCCTTAGCCTTTCTTTACAAGAGAGTTGCTCTACCCATCTGATCTTCTTGAGCATAGAGGGACAATGCCTTCCCTCATCCTGCTGGCCACCCACCCTGTTTTGATGCAGCCCAGGATACAGTTGGCCTTCTGGTCTGCAAGGACATGCTGCTGCCTATGTCCAGCTTTTTGTCCACCCAAACCCTCACGTCCTTCTCTGCAAGGCTGCTCTTGATAAGTTCCTCTCCCAGTCTGTATGCATATCTGGAATTGCCCTGGTCTGGGTGCAACACCTTGCTTTTGGCCTTGTTGAATCTCATTAGGTTCACATGCACACACTTCTCAGCACTGTAAGGTCTCTCTGGATGGCATCCCTTCCTTCTGCTGCATCACCTGCACAACACAGCATAGTTCCATCTGTAAATTTGCTGAGAGTGCACCCAATCCCACTTCCTAGGTCACTGATCAAGATGTTGGAAAACACTAGAAGTAGGATGGACCCCTGGGGGACACCAGTCACCAGCCTCTACCTGGATGTAGACCTGCTGAACACAACCCTCTGGCTGCAAGCATCCAGTCAATTCTTTAACCACCCTTAAAATCTGTATCTCTGATTTAGAGATAAGGATGTGGTGTGCTGTGTGTTGAGGAGGTTCAGGTTGCTTATTAAGAAAAATCTTTCCTCAGAAAGGATGGTGAAGCATTGGAACAAACTACCCAGAAGGTGTTGGGTCACCATCCTTGGAGGTTTTTGAGAAACATGTAGATGCAGCATTGAGGGCTGTCATTTAGTAGGCATTGTGGTGATTGATTGACGGTTGGAATTGAGATTTCAGAAGTCTTCTCCAATCTTAATTATTCTATGGACATGCCAAAGGCCTTGCAGAAGTTTAGGTAGATGACATCAGACATCACTTGCCTTTTGTTTGTCCACTGATGCTATCACTCCATCATAGAAGGTTGCCAGATTGGTCAGGCACAGTCAGCCTTGGTGAAGCTGTGTTTGCTGTCTCAGATCATCTCCTTCTTCTTTCAAGCATCTTAATATAGTCTCCAGGAGGATCTGTTCTTTGATCTTACCAGGCATGAAGGTGCGGCTTAATGGCCTGTAGTTTCCCAGGTCTTCTCTTCTGCCTTTCTTAAAAATAAGAGTGATGTTTCCTTCAATACCAGGGACTTCACCTGACAGCCATGACTTTTCAAATCTGAGGAAGAGTGGCGTGGCAGCACATCAGCCAGTTCCTTTAGGACTCTAGATGGATGTTGTTTAGCCCCGTAGACTTGTACAGGTTTCAGTCTCATGCAATGGTTTCAGACTTGCTCTCTGCTTTCATTGGGAGTGATTTTATTCCCTCAACCCCATCTAGAGGTTCAGGAACTTAGCAGATGTGGGAATCGTGACTGCCATCTGAAGTCTGAGACAAAAAACTTGAGTGCTGCAGCCTTCTCTGTGTCTGTTGTTGCCAGTTCTCCTATCTCATTTATCAGTAAGTACATGCTTCTTGGCCAGCCTCTTCCGACCAACATGCCTGTAGAATCCTTTAATGTTATTTTTCACCTCACTCAACAAGGGATCTGTGCCTTCTGTGCCTTCTGTGCCCTGGCACTGCTGATCCTATCTCTGCATGTCTAGATGGCATCCTTGTATTCTTCATAGACCATACATCCCTGCTTCCACTGCCTTTGTATTTCCTCCTTATTCCTCACTTTGACCCGCAGGTTCTTGTTGAGCCATGCCAATTTCCTGCCTTCTCTATTTGATTTCTTATGCTGAGGATGGAGAGTTCTTGTGCTCTCAGAAGGGTGTCTTTAAAGAGTTGCCACCTCTGTTGTATTCCTTTGTCCATAACAACAGCTTTCTGGGGATCCCACCCAATAATTCTCTCAAGCAGATGAAATGTCACTCTCCTGAATGTCAGGGTCCATCTTCCTTAAAATTACAAACTAGGACATGGTTGCTACAGCCCACACTGTGTCCAGACTTAACCTGCTTAATGATTTCAGCTGCATCAGTGAGCACCAGGTCCGGTAATGCTTCACCCCCTGTTGGTCCGTCTAGTATCTGGACAAGCAAGTTGTCCTCAGTGCACTGCAGGAGTCTCCTGGCTTGCTTACAGCCCACCATGTTGCTTTCCCAGCAGACATCCAGGTGGTTGAAATGCCCTATCAGAATGAAATCCTGTGATCAGGATGCTTCTTGCAGACAAAGCAAGAAGACCTCATCATTGGCTCCTTGATCAGGGTGCCTGACCACCAGATGTCCCTTATTGGTATGGTCCCCAGAAGCACTCAGCCTCGTCGTGGCTGTTTTTCAGAGTCAGCTCTTCACAGTCTGTCCATTTCTTGACATACAGTGCAGCTCCTTCCCCTCTCCTTCCTTGTCTGTCTTCTAAAAACTTTGCAGCCCTCAGCTGAAGTGTTTCTAGTTATGTGACTTGTCTCACTACATTTCTGTGCTAGCAGTTAAGTCAGCTTTCTAATTGCACCATGGCATCATCTCCTCCTGTTTATTTCCCATGCTGCATGCATTGGTGTAGAGGCACTTCAAGCAGGCTATTGGCCACGTTACCTTGTTAGAGTACTGAGACAAATCTGAGGTTTTCCTTTGCTGCTTCCTAAAATGACAGTGTTTCTCTGTTAGTTAGAAGTACAAACCTTTCCCCCATAAATTCTTATTTAAAGTTCTGTTAGCCCAGCCTATTTAAACTGTTGCCCCATCCTAGCAGTTGCATCCCATCCAATGTCAGCCTGCCCAATCTCTTGAAGGTGTGTCCAGAACCATAGAACCAGTAACCCTGAGCATGATACCATTCATGCAGCCAGTCACTGAAGGGGTCCTTTCGCTGCATCCTGCACAAGTCCCAGTCTCCAGGCAGGAAGAACAAGGGGAACAGTACCTGTGTTCCTGATATCCTGTGTATTCCTGATATTCCTATATCCCAAGGGAGGATCTCGTAATTTTTTGTCATTTCCTTGTGGCTTCCTCATGTAACCTGTCTTGAAAGAGCAGCAGTGGATAGCAGTCCTCCATCTTTATCAGACCCAGAAGCTTTTTCCATGGAAAAGTTCTTCAGCTCCTTATAGTCTTGTTGTGATTCCAAGTCCATCCTCAGACTGTAGCATTTTCTTGTCAGTGTGTTTTCACGTGCTGTTTGTGAAACCTATAAATGGACAATGATTTCTTGAACTAGTAAGAGCGTTATCTACTGCTTACTCTTTGAAGCTTTAATTCCTCTGTGTTTGTTCTGAAGTTTAAAGTTGTCAGTGAGGAAAATTACCAACTGAAATGAATCAAAGGTTCATGATTTTGAACTTGATTGAAATCCAGTTGAGAATGGCATGCACACTAACCAGAAACTCAAACATGAGTGTTGCACAGTGGTGAATTCTTCATAGCCCTTAAGGATTGACACACTCCTATGAGCACACTTGAAAATAAAATATGAATGCTGTCTGCAGGATTGTTTTTAGTTTTCTTAAAGGGATCCTCAGCCAAGGGGGTACAGGGCATATATTTCTATCAGGTGGAGTGGTGGTTATTATTTTCTGTTGCAGCTTGTGGCTATATTCATTTATTATTTTGTGTAAGAGAAAAGAGAATAGTGTGGAAAAGTACAGTCTAATTTTGATGTAAATCATCTTTCACATTATATGCTTAAGCTTCACTTAGTGTATCTAATGTTTACTATTTGATAGAATCAGATCACTTCAGCTTTGTTTTGCCAACATCATTTGGTAACACTGCATTAGGGCAAAATACAGCTGAGTACACTTTCTGAGATGTATCATGTTTAATGCTGGGGCTGTGTTGTGTTAGTAGAGAACGGTGAAGGTGGTTTTAGAATGTTTTAATATGGTGTAGAGTTACCACTGTCTTTGTAAACTTTACCTTTTTCTCCTAGAACTTGAGCGTGACAGAATAATATTAGCCTATTCGGGTATGTGCTTGTTTAAGGCTGATGTTGCAGTTCTGAAGCTGACTGTGCTCTGATTCTATGCCTTCCTTTCCTACAGGTAATTTTTGCAGAGTTGTTTCAGCTTCCTTCTCCGCCACACATCGAGGTCATGTACACAACTCTGCTGATTGAGCTGTGCAAACTTCAGCCTGGTTCTTTACCACAAGTTGTATCCTTTCTTTGCTTCTGGAGAGCATTTTTAAAATGGAGCCTTTATATCACTTCTTCTGTAGGTGAAGAAATAGCAATAAATATTGTCAGTAATCTATTTTACAGCTGCCACATGAAGCTTTGCTTGTAACACTTGCATGAAAGAAAAGCAGAGCCCATGTAGCATGGGTGTAGTCTGGCTGACTGAGCAAGACTCCTCAGATTTATGAACACTGCCCTGGTACTTCCTTTCGCCTTCCAAAGAATTGCTGTTAAAGTATCCTGTTAGGACTGGGTAATGTGTGGCTCCATTGCATATTGAAGGCTGAGAAGGAAAGGAAGGGACAGACTTAATCTATGCTTTTAGGAACTGTGTGAGCATTGCAGATGATTTTAAATGAACCTGCTCAAGTTCCCATTCAAAGGCTCTCAGTGGAAGCATTCAGAATGTCGGTAATAGACTGTCAGCTCAAATAAGAGTAGTTACATGCTGAGAAAGGCGACGTGACCCTAGCTCATTCTGTCTGCTAAATTGCTCCTATTCTATTGCAGTCTCGGATCGGGCTAGTTCATCATTTCACAACAAGCTACAGATTCTTGAGAAAACAGATGCTTATCCAGCGGTAACTTCATTCAATTTTTTATTATATATCATGGTATCACTACACAATCATAAAATTGTAGGGGTTGGAAGGGACCTCTGGAGATCATCTAGTCCAACCTCACTCTAAAGCATGTTTCCTACAGTAGTTTGCAAAGGAAAGCATCCAGGCAGGTTTTGAATGTCTCCAAAGGAGAATCTCCAGTCTCCTGGTCAGCCTGTTCCACAGTAAAGTTGGTTTTCCTCATATAGAACTACACTTGTGTTCCAGTTTGGGCCATTGCCCATTGTCATGTGAGTGGGCACTGCTGAAAAAAGCCTGGCCCCATCTACTCAACACCCATCCTTCAGATAGTTACAAGCACTGATAAGATCCCTTCAGACTTCACTCGTCCAAGCTGAACAGTCCCATGTCTCAGCCTTTCCTCACACAGGCAATGCTCTGTGACACCAGTCATCCTCCACAGCACTCTCTCTAGAAGATTTCTTTCTTCTTTTAACTGGAGAGCCCAGAACTGCATGCAGTATTCCAGATGCGACCTCACCAGGGCAGGAAAGGATCACCTCCCTCAAGAGTGATAACCACAGTCCTTGTAATGCACCCCTGGGTACCATTGGCCTTCTTGGCCACAAGGGCATATTGTTTGAAAATCATGTAAATGCCAGTGATAAGAGCTTGAATTGTTGCTGGAATTGTGGGGATCTCTGTGTAGAAGGCTTTTAATGTTAATAGGGATGCTGTAAAAACAACAAAACCTTTGTTGGGCAAAGCCAGCGTAGACAGTTTCCTGAGTTTTCAGTGATGATCAAAGGTTGTTTGTATGCGAGTATCAGGAGCAGCTTGTTAAGGTACAAGGAAGGGTTACAGAAGTACTTGGTTGTTATCTGTGCCTGCGCAGTTCCCTTGCATGAAGAGAATTCTAAGTTTCTCTAGGAGCCAGCAGTGTCTCACATCAGTGGAAGAAAAACAGTGTTAGAATGGAAAAAAGACTTTTGGCTTCTTGTCTTCCTTTTCTTCCTCAATGGATTTAGTGTGATTTACCTGCTTCTGGAATAGTCTGAGGGAGCTATCGTTTCTTTTCCATTCTATTCCAAAACTGAATGGAATTGCATTTGATTTATCTAGTGCTTTTCTGTTAACCTTAACAAAAAACTTCAGCTTGCACAAGCCACAGAAATGCTCTACATGCGTTTGGATACAATGAATACAACCTGTGTAGACAGGTAAATGTGTTTTTGAGGGATGGAAAATATTCTTCATTTTTCCTATGCATTGGGCACTAAGGAATCTGTGGAAAGAATAATCCAGAATTATTTTTATAAATTCATAGTGCTCTTCGAAACAATTTTGGAGGGCTCTTGATTTGATTAATCTAAATAGAAGTTTGGGGGCTTGTGCCTTTTCTTCCTAAAACACTCCACTGGAGTGCTGATGAGAACTTACACGCATCCCAGCCTGGTGTAAGTTGCACAGTATTCTTCTGTCTTGTACTGTGCGTGCTTCTTAGTGGTCTGGGAAGTGAAGCTGTGGTACATGCACCGTCCAGAGGTGGAGGAGAGTGGTGGCTTGATTGCAGGAGAGCTATTAATTACTCATCAAAAATGTAAAGCTGTGTATTCACAGTAAGTTTGTTTTAATTGTTAACTTAGCATGTCATCTGTATGGAACAACAGAACATGACAGGCTCTCTATTTGTCCAAAATATCTAGTTTCTGATTTTCTGAACCTCGTCTTTTGACCTAAATGTAATGCTGTACTGCCATTGACATATAGAATATACTTACAAGAAAATCTCAAAGGAAAGTTTTTCTGCCGTTTCAATATTTAATAGAGCTTCTTTTTTCTTCGTATGATGAAGATTCATTAACTGGTTTTCTCACCACTTGAGTAACTTCCAGTTCCGTTGGAGCTGGGAAGATTGGTAAGTTTCTCACATTTTAATATGCAACTCGTATTGCAGAAACCATAAACTTCCAGACTTAGCCAGAAAGTGTCGCAGTATACTGGCTGTACTAACTGCTTTCCTCTAACTTTTCAGAGATTTTTTTTTTTAATCTGCTCATCACCATTTAGAGGTAGATAGTCCTGATAATCCTTTTAGTCTCTGTGTTGTCCCTGACTAATTTTGTGATAAATATCAAGCTAGTGTGAGTGTTCCCTAAAGAGAAGTAGAAACACAATTTCTTTGTTTTGTCTCGTATTCTTGGTCAGTTATTGAACGGCTCCCTAACTTTAATGATTTGCCCTTGTGCTCTATGTGTCTGTATCCTGTGACATCACTCATTCTGTGATGTCACGCTCTGTGCTACCCTAAACCTTCGATTTTCATCTTCATCTGTGAGATCGTTGAACCAATTTTCCTCCTGCAAAATCTTAGTACCTGACTTTCCAGCAGAGCTGGCCCCGCTGTCCATTCTTATGCTAAATCTCCAACTCGCATTCCTGGCAGGAGCTCAGTGGTCTCCAACAATGCCTAACCACAGGCTTCCGTGGGATTTGTATTCCAGGCACTGTGCTGGCTGCCTGCTGCCTTTCTCATATACTGTATACTGTTGCTCCCTCTCCCACTAAAGCTGGAGTTACATCTTTAATACAGTCCCAACTTCTGTAGGCTGCTACCATATATGCTCTCCATGGCTGATCTGCCCAGCTGTCATGGAGGAATGTTCAGTAAGGTATTGTGGCATTACTGAAGTTTGGTGTATTATCCTCACAGAGCTGTATGTTTCTGTTTAGTCTAAGTAGAATGTTGCCTGACCCACTGGAGGTCTTTGTAGAACCAGTTTTTTCCTTGCATGGATGCTCCTTGATGGGAATGATTGTGTGCTTTTTCTCACAAGCTGCTGTTTTTCACAAATCTTGTAACTATTTGAGATACTTCATAGCACTCTTGAAATGCATTTGAAATCAGCCAGAAACTCAAATTCCTGTGAGGAAGAAATAGACTATAAAATCACACAATGCTTTTTTTGTAGGGAGAAGGAAGGCAGAACAACCATAAGCACAAGTTAATGTAATCTGTTGTGGAAAGGAGAGCTACTTAAATACATCACATAAAGATGACTTTTCAAGATTACTGTTAGCAAGGATATAGTGATGAGCTGTCTCACTGTCTTAAGAATGTGTGTGCTGTAAAAGAGCGTCAGGCAGTGCAGCTGTGCTTAGACCATGATTGTTTTGTATGTATCACACCAAGCCAGAAAGAGACTAAATGACAAATTCTTTCCAACACCATCACCTCTGTTCTCTGATAGGTCAGATTGTCTTACTCAGGACCTTGAAAAGCCCAAACCCAAGTTTGTGAGAGAGGTGTTGGAAAAATGCATGCGGTAAGTGAAATCTGTAGATGGCTGTGCTCTCGGAAGAATGATCTTTGTTTCTGGTTGCTTCCACACTCCTTGCAATTTCTGTCTTACATGTCCTTGTAATTCCATTCTGAGTAAGAGACAAGTCCGTAGTTGGTATGATTTCATTCTGATTTACTTGTTGTAGAGCACTACTTCTAGCAGACGAGGAGAAACAGGTGAAGCACACAGTGATGAACTATCTGCTCTAATTATGCTTACATCTGTTTACATAGGGACATTCTTCGCCACGGGCATGGTGAGAAGTAGGGATCAGCCAGTAGTCCTGAGAAATATTTAGATTTCAAAGAAACGAGCAGAGCGTATCATTAGTTACTCTGAGAACTAAGAGTGGAATTTTAGTTCTTGTGAGTCTCTTTGATGTCAGTAGTCCTTTTTTTTTATAAAAAACATATACTGAAGTAATCCAAAAGTACTGTCTCCTGCTTTTATTATGTTGCCTACGATGTCAGAGGCAGACGGTGGTGGTATGGCAGTGGGGGTTGAACGTTCCTGTCAGCACTGCATTCCATGTTGTGGCCATGCAACAGATGGCAGTAGAGGGGCAGCCTGGCAAAATGGCGTCTGATAAGGAAGTGCGCATGGAGCAAAGCGTGGCATTGAATTCCTTTGTGGGAAAAAGTGGCACCCACTGTTGCTGAGGCTTGCTGAACGTCCGTGGACACGACAGTGGATATAAGCACAGAGGGGGCGGGTGGTGCATTTCAGCAGTGGTGGCAGCAGTAGAGATCACCTCCACTGGTTTGGTTTTAACAAGCGTGGCATTGCGGGCTCTTGTCCATCGCCAGTGAAAATGCAGAGCTCATGAGGTGACTATGCTGAAAAATTGTTTTTTGTAGGTGAGAATTTGCTCTGTCAAATAGCATTATTGTGCTTTTTGTATCTATTTCTATAAGAAACTACTAGGAGGCATTACTTTTCAGAGCAACCTACCTATTATTTAAAAACACAAAAAACCCTTGAACAAAAATCCCACAGAAGCCAACAAGAATACACTATGGGAATTCTTGAAATAGAGGGATAGGAAGTTCAGTAAAATGTTCAAAATCCCTGTGTCGTTCAGAATCTTAGATCATTCTGTTTTGGAGTGAATTCAGTACAGACAAGTGTGATAGTAACATGCTGCAAAACTAATTCAAGTTTTCTGTTGTGTTTTTCCATTTCACCAAATTAATCCTTTATAGGAGTGATGGAAGCTGGGGAGTAAAATTGAAAGATATGCAGACATGAAGGCATTTAGTATTTTTTTTTCTCCTTTGACTGGGGCTTAGTAGTTGACTGGACTCTTGCTATTTTTGTGGATGGCTTCATAAGCTTTTGCATGAGACATCTACCAGGCAGTCTCTTAATCTTTTCAAAAGCTGAATGGTGTGAGGATGAAGTCCCACTATCAAGATATTCAAGTAGCAAGCATCCATTAACAAGTTACTTAGATCTTACTCGTGAGCACTTTATTCAGTGCAACTGTATTTTCTTAACATGTGAAACTTAAATAGCAGGAAGCCATTGTAAAGGAATGACTTCAGAATTAATCCATTTCAATTCTACTGCTCTTAAACCTATTTGCAGGCTCTCCTATCATCAGCGGATAATCGATATTGTTCCTGCAAGCTTTTCTGTCCTCAGTCCTGCAAATCCAGTGTGTATCTACAAGTATGGAGATGAAAGCAATAGTAAGTATTAAAGTTCATGAAGAGTCAAGTCAAAGTGCTTCAGAGCAAGGGAGCATGCCAGTATTTTGAATATGGTAGAACAGTAAAACATTCCACTGGTAATGGAGCACACAGAGACAGCAGAAGACATGAAGATTGAGGGGGGGGAAAAGTAACTTCATACAACCAGTAATAAAAGGAGTAATGGACAGTCCTATATGTGAAGGTTTCTTCATCCAAGATAAAATACGGGAAAAAAAGAAAGTATTGTATTTTAGGAAGTTGAGGGACGTTATGTGGAGCTTTAAGATAGAAGGGTGATTTCTCGGCCTCAGCTCTGAAGATTCTACCAAAAGTTTTGAATTTGACATGAGGACAAGGAAACCTACTGAGCAGTTGTAGTAGAATAATGGACCGTGATGTTGGAACAACTAGTTATGTGCACTGGGAAGTGTACTTGCTTCTGTGATAGGCAAGCTTACATCAAAAGACATTCAGTTCCTTAATTTTTATTTTTTTTTTCGCTTTGCTGTTGTTTAGGGTCTCTTCCTGGATATACTGTGGCACTCTGTTTAACAATTGCAATTAAAAACAAGGCCAGTAATGATGAAATCTTCAGCATTTTAAAAGATGTGCCTAATCCAAATCAGGATGATGACGATGGTAAGGTATCTTCTGCTAGGTTTTGCAAGGCACTATTTACTGTATACACTTTAGAGCTATGTGTGTGCTGGTTAGCCAAATGTTGTGCTCTTCCTTCAAATAGTTGATTTGAAAATATTAGCAAGCGAAAAGATGCACAACTGTTGGGCTTTGTTGTAAACGCGTTATCTGCAGGAGCAGGCTCGTTTCTTAACAGAGGTAACACAATGCTTGAGATGGGTTTTCTTGAGATTATTGACAGAGGCAGTGTGTTGGAATTTAGCATCTCCCTTGCTTTTACCAGCAGAGTTCATTTCACACTGCTTGTTTCACCCTGGTAAAACCAGCACTTTTCCCCTAAGAGCTCCCCTTCTCTCAGACCAGTCCAGAGCAGATAAAATAGCCTGAATGCTGGCTGATCTCCCATAGAAGATTCTCCTAAGATAGAAACACACAATGGGACTCTGCGTGGCTTCTTTTTTGATCTGTAGACACAGACAATATTGATTCCTGAAGCCTGCACGCTCTGGGGGGTGAGGAGTGCAGGAGTGGGCATTTCACATTTAAGTAAATGGAAGAAGTGATCCGCGCAGTGAGTTCCAGTATTTCCACAGTGTAAAACAGTGCTCCTATGGAAGCAGAGGACAATTGTAACCTGTTTTTGGCATGCCACGTGTTTCCCAGTTTGCTTTAAGCTTCATGCAGCAATGGCTGTTCCCCGACCTGCTTGTCTTCAGGTGCACAGGAGGAGATCTTGCACCATTCACCTCTACTACCCGTATTTGTTATGCACACTCATTGGACTTTTCTCCCATATCAGAAAAGGCCATCCTCTGCATCCTAATCATTTTTAGCTTTCCCTCCCCACACCTACTCTCCTTTCTTCATGGCCTACCACGCCTTCATCTTGTTGCATACTTCTGCAGCTTCCTTGGCTGTCCTCTGCTGCTGTCTGAGTGCTGTTATGTTGTTCTATAGCAGTTGTGTCTCTGGTAGCTTCTTCACTGACCAAATGCAAGAGATCTTTCTGCGTGTTTTCCTCAAGGCAAACTGGGAGTGTGATTATTTGCAACACGGATAGTGTTTAGTAAAATAAATACTAAATTGTTTGCTAGCACCTTTCTCTGCCTTGCATGGCCTTATTGCCAACACTTTGCCTGAAGTGAGTTAAAACCATCAGTTATCTCTACAGTTGATACTGTAAGCATTACATATAAAACTTTAAATAATTTGCAGATGAAGGATTTACTTTCAATCCTTTGAAAATAGAAGTCTTCGTTCAGACTCTGCTCCACCTTGCTGCAAAGTCTTTCAGCCACTCCTTCAGCGCCCTGGCAAAGTAAGTGTGACGTGCACTGTTTGAGGGTTGGCAGAGCTGTTTAGTTCTGTAAATGAAACGATGGGAAAAAAAATGATCTGCAAGCTTCAGCAGTGCTTTAGGTACTTCTCAATGTAGTAGGACTCTGAGAGCCAGTGACACTCATAGTATATATACTGAAGGAACAGAAGTGTTGTAAATGTTAAGTGAAACATATGAATGGATGTAACAGACAGTTACACACTGAGTTTAATACTTTGTGCTTCAGAGATATTACGCATCTATGACCTAGGAAGGCAGTAGTCAGATGCACTTTAATGAATTACTTTTCTGTTCCTCAGTAGAAGTATGTGGTTGATACAAAAACCTGCACCTGGAAGCCTTTTAGGGGCATGTTTACTATAAACTGTAGGTTGTAACCTGCAGCTAGTAGTGTAAGGGGCAGGCAGAGGTGAGTACACGTCCATGGTGTTTTCACTGCTGCACACCAGCACTGGCAGCCATTAGGTCATTCTTTGTAGTTCCAAAATGGTGAGTGGTGAATGCTGTGTGTTGTGAATGCTATGTATGAGTAAGTTTGTTAAAACAGAGGCGTTAGCAGCATTTCCTTCAGAAGGGGCAGATTGGGTGTGTGAAGTTATGGAAACATGTCAAGAAGGTCTAAGGCTCTAAAAGCAGCACATTTTGCCCCAGCTGAGCACAGGAAGCATTTCTGTGTGCCTTGTACTTCTGGGTATATGAGAAATACAGTCCACCTTGCAGGAGGAGATTCACCACTGGGATTTAAGCTGCTTTTATGAGTATATCTTTTTTAGCTCAATTGGTTGTATTTTCCTGTTAGTAGTTGTTCAGGAATTGCGGTATAAAGTCCCAAAACTTCCTCTTTTGGGCAATCTAAACCACTTACCTCATATCAGATACTCTTTTGACCTGAGCCCTGCTCCTTCACTGACTAATCTACGTCTGTTAAAAGGTTTCACGAAGTCTTCAAAACGCTTGCTGAAAGTGATGAGGGAAAACTTCATGTTTTGAGAGTTGTGTACGAGGTCTGGAAGAACCATCCACAGGTGAGGCACTGCAGTGTCAAGTACCACTTGAGTTTAAACTCTCTGAGGTCACATTAAATAAAGCATTTTAGTTTGCTTTATATCCTTCAAAACCTTCTTGACTTTCGTCAGATATAAAGGAAAGTTCAAATTCTATTTGCTGTTATGAAAGGCATTTAAAGGAAGGCTGGAGATAAAATATATACTACATGGCTGTTTATTTCTCAGTTACTTGTGGGAGAGCAAAGGCTGTGTCATTCTGGCTCGGGCTTATGCTATGCTGTTTCTCATGCAAGAGAACTTGTTGCTGTTCAGAATTGGAAAATGGTGTTGATGCATAGAATTGAAATAAGATGTACATCTCTTAACAAAAGCAAGCCATGTTCTTAGAAATGGGGGAATTTGGTTGGTCTGTAGGCTTTCTCCACTTGCTAGCAAAATGTATGCAGTTATTCCACAGAGATCAGGTTGAAGTCGCTGTTGCATATGAGTAGAGCTGCAGTCAGTAACTGTTCAGAATGGAGCAGTCAGACTGCAGAGGCATGATTGCATTCATTCTTCAATCAGAGGTAATAGCACCCTGGAAGGCCTATGGAAAACACCTCAGCTGTTTAAGCAGTTCCATTTCTTCACAGCAGTTGTTTTCTCCCTCAGCTGTCATTCTCCTAAACATAGAAATAAAAATGAGGAGCTCACACTGAATTTGCCCACGTTAATTATGTGTTGCTTACTGATGTGCTTGAGTTACAGGGTACTGTAATAGAAAGGGGAGCACACCTCACAGCTACACTGTGAGACATTAAGAAATGGTTCCACTGTGGGCAGGGGATAATCCTTGCCTCTGCTGCTAAACCTATGGACTGCTTTCCATGGTTCCTAGAGAAAATTTAGTGCCCAAAAGACAAGTGGCACCTGGTATAGATATCTTTCAAATACAGTTCTAGAAAATATATATATCTCAAAAAGTAGTGTTTTTTTTAAAGATATTAAATTTCTTGCCCAAAATACTGACCTTGAAAATGTGATGATTGCAGTCTTGACCTACTTTTACTTTAATTGGATCAGAAGAAATTACATTACTGCAGTCTAATGTCCATATCCTTTTCCTCTTCGTTCCTTTGTACTGCAGTATGGCCAAGCTGAGATGGAGGCTTCAAAGTCATACTGAACAGTTCAGTTAGATTTTTATGAATAAATCAAAAATGCATTTTATAAATAAGTGCTGATGTTTTGAAGGCCTCAATCGTGGAACCTGAATTTCCTCTCCTGTAGGTACTATAGTTGAGACTTCTGCTTCTGCTCAGGTGCTTTCTTGTCTGTGTGTCCGCAACATCTCTGGCACACAGGGCACTTTGTGGACCCAGTTTCTTTGCAGTTCACCCTCCTCTGTCGTGAATGGGAACGCCTTCTGTTCTGCCTTATGCTATCAGTATTTTGAGGGCTGTGCTGCAGATGGTGATTTTTGGTGGTCGTTAGACTAGTTTAGTGTGGTTGTAGTGGTGCCTTCATGACGAGAAGTTTTAACACCAAGATGAGACGTTTTCCCCAAAATCCTAAGCTTGTTCCTTGGAAGATCAGGGGAAGTAATCAGAGATTCTTCTTGGCATTACAGAAAGACACACGGAGCATAGGATGCTATCCTGGGATGCGAAAGTTGAGCCCTGAGTCTTCTGTATGATTCATTTGGTTATTTTAACTTCCCTTCCTTAAAAGGAGCTTTGTTACACTTCCTTATGTGCCGAAGGGTAGTTGTGAGGATAAATGCTTTGTAGGCTGTGGTTCTTAGATGTTGTGACATTCAAGCACATGAGTAACCAAGATAAGCCTTTTTTTTTTTTTCTGAACAGCTTGTAACTGCTTTAGTCTGCAGCTCTTCTCCACAGTTGCCTTTTGGACTGCTTGCAAAGCCCCTGGAATCGTGGCACTGCCTGCAGCAAGCACTTCACTACTGATTCTGTCCTAAAATGCAATAGAACCTGCAGGAAAGTGGTTACTGCCATAACTGAAAATTACTGCATTTCAAGGAGAGTGTAGGCCAGCAGCTGCTCTGTCTTTGATGTCATGTACATGGAGTTGTGTCTGTGCTGCTTCACTTTCAGCTTTGATGCTTATGATTATTGTTTTTAAGAGGAAGTTATGCTAATGAAGAATGATCCATTGCTTTCACGAGGAACGGAAGGAACTGAACTGTTTCTGGTTTTGTACAGGACTGGAGTACTGCTTATGTTGCCCAAGACCTTATTTTGGTAGAAATGACTGTTTTGTCTTTCACAAAATATAGATGATCGCTGTGCTTGTGGACAAGATGATTCGGACACAAATTGTTGACTGTGCTGCAGTAGCAAACTGGATCTTCTCCTCAGAGCTTGCACATGATTTTACTAGGTAACACGTGGATTTGTCTGTAAATTAGTATTTTAAGTGAGCGGTTTACAGCTTAATCTCTGAAAAGTAATGCAAGGAAAGGGTATGCTTGACCTTTAGTCTTTTCTACTGAATGCATACTTTATCATTTTTCTGTCTGAGTTGGGATTGTGTTTATATGACAAGAATCCTTCTAGAATGTCGTTTTGCAGTTAGTCTCTGAACACGTCAAAGTGGAAGGATGCTGGAAAACATTCCTAGAAAAAGGCCTTACCCTGAGTTGTGTGTTTAGGTTTTACATCTGGGAGATCTTGCATTCCACAATTCGTAAGATGAATAAGCATGTTCTGAAGATTCACAAAGAACTGGAGGACACAAAGGCAAGATTGGCCAGACAACACAAAAGAGTGAGTAGTTTGTTTGGCATTCTTGATTATTTTTTAAGTGAAGTTAGGCAAACCCGCATGCAGTCAAAATGATGCACAGCTGCTTTTGGGGCAGGGCAGAGTAAATATGCCTACCAGGATGCATGTACCTGTACAAAAGTGGTCATTCATAGTAGGAAGACAGCAAAACTGGATATGTATTCTCAATCCGTGTTTCTGAAGGTAGCCATAACCTAAGAATTTAATAAAATCTGTAAGGGAATTAATGTGTCTGTGCTCTGTCCAAGCTTCCTTGCAGAAGTTTCTTTTCCAGTATTAGCATATCTTCCATTTGCATTCTCATCTGGATTCCATCACCTAATTGGGAGTAAGAACAGGTAAAAACTACGTATTTACAGTAAGTTCTGTTAAAGAGAACTCTTGTGGCTTCCATGCAGAAGTGCACGGAAACAGCTGTTGGCTATCGAAAAGTTGGCTGTTACTGTTCTTCTGATGGAGGCTGCTGGATTCTGACACTGGCACCTGTCGTCTCCTCTTCCAGGTTACTTTTCTGAGCACTTCTGTGTGACCTAAATTACTGTATGGAACAAACTGATGACCAGACCTCTGTTGTATTCTGTTCTCTGAGGTGGGATAGCAAAACGGGGTGAGAGTTTGCCTGTCTGCCAGCTGCTGGCACAGTGCTGTTGGCTGAGTGTAACGCTTGCTAGTGACAGAAGAAGTCAGTTTGAGAGCTGCAGAGAGTGAGTTTGCTAGTCAAGACTTGGTCTTTGAATGCAATTGCTTGCACAAAGTCTTCAACTTGTTCCAAAAACGGATTGTTTTTTAAGAAACCCACGCAAGTCACTCATGCTTTCAGAAACCTCTGCGGAGAGTCCACTGCCACCTTGCAGTCTGCCTCTGTCCGTTTGTCCCTAGACCCTTTGTCTTGTTCCCTTCACTCCAAGCAACAGCTGTTACAGCTGTCTGCATCCTTGATCTACATTGATCAGCAGTTAATAAATGCCAGTAATTATTGAAGGCCTGGCCGCAGTCATTGATCTTACTGTGAGGCAAAGAGCTTCTCTGGCACGCCGAAACAAATACGTCAGTGTTTTTTGTGTCTGTTCTCATCTCTTGCTGCAGCCCTTTATTACTGAATACTTCAAATGAGTATTTTGCCAGGAAGAAGCATTTGTATGCAACAGTGAGTGGTCCTGCAGGCTGGTGCTCTGCTGCATCATCGTTCCTTTTAGAGGAAGTAAACCATCAGATTTTGATGTTCCCAGCATGAAGTGGATTGCCTTACTATGGAGGGAGTCCAAAGCTTCTCTTAGGTTGCACTCAGCATTTTAAGTTCAGGAAACCTTTGTAGATAGGGGGTAAAGGGAGGAAGCGAGGTCCTATAAAAAGAATACACTGGAATTCCCATTGCTCTGGTCTTTCCATTTTTTGATGCTGGCATGGAGCTGTTGCTATCTCCTGTTAACTAGTTTCATTTGCTATTTAATGCATAAGGCAAGACAAGTCCCTGCGTTTGTCACAAATTGTATATGCTCCTTTAAGACGTGTTTGAAGTTTTTAGCTGCTAATTTGGGGGCATTTTTACATGGAAACAATCAGGGAAGCAACATCTATATTTGAATGTAGTGTAATCTATCAGACTGTGTCCTGTATCCTATTTAATCTTGTCTTAAGGCCTTGCTATCTGAGATTGGAGGTTTGGCACCGTGTTCTTGTGGTTATTTTATCTGCTTATTTTGTGAGGGGAGTTACTGCTTTACTCTGGAGGAGTGAGGTGTTTTGGTTTGTAGGCAGTGAAAAAACTACATCTTTTGGCTTTCATCCTAGTAAATATTTAAGTTTCCTCCGGCTACTCTGATATCTTCTTCTCAGGCTGTTCCCATACTGGCTTTTTCTTTTCTCTTCCAAATGGATTTTCTGACTGTACTGAAAGTAGATGCCCTTCAAAATACAAAACTCGACGAGCTAAAAAGCAGTCCCAGTCTCCTTGCAGCTTTATGCCAGGTGGATCCAGAGGACGCTGACAGTGCCCACATGTTGTTAGTTAGGCTTGTGTTGTCCCTTGCAGCGAGACAGTGATGATGATGACCGGAGCAGTGACCGGGAGGACGGACCTCTGGAGGAGCAGATAGAGCGCTTGCAGGAGAAGGTTGAGTCAGCACAGAGCGAGCAGAAGAATCTCTTCCTTGTAATATTCCAGGTAATGCTGGGCGAGCTCTCCTCTCTTCAGGCTTTAAAGGTCACTGAATTTACAAGCTTTCACGTCGCTTGTATCTCGGGCATGAGGATATAGGAAAGAGCTGGGGGACTTACTGTGGTTTTAGAGTTGATCCTGAGTTGATCCTTAACCCCACAGCAGGCTGTGGCTGAGCAGACAGGACTTCTGTAGTTTTATGCACACAGCAGCAAAATTCTTTGGCTGTGTGGATTGCTGAATGAAAAAGTACCTTGGTTTTTTATTTTTCTTTTTGGCTGGCAAAATCCAGCGTCTGTAAAGTGAAACAGTTATTTTCATGTTGTTATTTAAAGGTTCTGTTCTCTAGATGCACTTATGTGAGGTTAGGAGCTGCCTTCGCTTGATGACATTGAGTGAATGCATTTTTTTTCTTTCCTCTTGAAGCGCTTCATTATGTTGTTAACTGAGCACTTAGTGCGCTGCGAGACCGGCGGAATTGATGTATTTACGCCGTGGTACAAGAGCTGCATAGAAAGGCTGCAGCAGATCTTCCTGCAGGTGAGTGCTCTCCCTCTGCTCGGCTCGGAGCTGTGGGCAGGAGCCGGTGTGCTGGTGGCTGCTGAGCACAGCAGTTGTAGTCTCTGTTAAACCAGGTAACTGGGTGACAGTGACAGCAATAGAAAATTGTACCTGCGTGAGCAGAAGGTGCGTGGAAAAGTGGGTGACTGCAAGGAGCGGTGCTGTAATCCTCCCGCGGGCTGCAGCTTGGTCTGGTCACAGATGTGGCTGCAGATTGAAGCGCTGCCGTGGATCCGTTACAGTACCTCTGAGCCGTCTCTGACTCCTCGCACCCAGCTCAGTGTCAAGGGCTGAAAAGCCCCCCGAAGTGCAGCGCTTGCTGGCACCATGTAGCAGCGTGTGCTTTTCCTTTGCCACCAACCCTGCGTCGTGCTTTTCTAGTCAGAGGTGTGCGTGCCGTGGAAATGGGATGTGCATGGCAACTTCGATGACAGCTTTTCACCAACATAGGTGTCTTTTGTCTGCCAGCATCACCAGATAATCCAGCAGTACATGGTGACCTTCGAGAACCTCCTGTTTACAGCTGAGCTGGATCATCACATACTGGCCGTCTTTCAGCAGTTCTGTGCTCTGCAGGCCTGAGGAGAATTCCTGGGTGAAGTCTTGTTTTCAGGACTGTAACAATTTTTTTTTTTTTTTAACTTGACATGGGGATGAAAAAACTTTTTGATTAAAACTGGCTTTCATATGCTCCTACATAAAACAATTCAGTTCTCTAACCAACAGCAGTCTGTAAGCATCCTAAGCCTTACTAGATAGAACTCTTAGGGGATTGACATGAAGTAGTGTGAATTCTTCTAATCTGTTCTTATTTTGGTTTGACTCTTGATTTCATGGTAGTATTTTTCTTTCTCCCTTGTTTATATAAGAATGAAAACTGGGGAAAAATCAATATAGGATTTGTTACCTCTGCCTGGCCCTTAAATCAGAGAAATTGCAGAAATGTGAAGCAGTTTGTAGTGTTTTCTAAGTGTGAAAGGGAATGCACTTTCTTAAGTGAGCAGTGTGATAAAGTCTCTAGTATGGCATAGGAAAAGTGTCTTAATTTGGGGCATGTGAAACAATGCGTTAAGCTTTTAAAGTAGTATAGAGCATACGGATTGAGTATGTTTTTAAAATGTATTGTCTGGTGTCTTATTCCAGTAGCTATAAGCAATCAGTAGAGGAATTTGATGGATAAGCTCTGAAAAATGCAATCCTTTTTACAGTCTGGTCAAAATTACGACCTCTTCTTGGCAGTCGCTTCCACCGATAAATAGGAGCAGCGAGCAACACCTGGAGTGGGACAGATTTTCTGCTTTGGTAACTGCAACCCTGACTGTGTTTTAGGGCTGCCATGCCACCGAACCAGACCTGCAGGCCTGCAGTGCTGCCAGAAATGCTTCTGTTCCCCATGGTGGATCAACCAGGTGCCACTGCTTGTCCGGCTTAGCAACAACTGCTCTGTGGTGGCCGTATCTGCCGCGGCAGCACGCAGCTCCTGTGTCACCTGAAAGCATTTTGATGCTCACTGAAGAGGTTTCTCGCCAGGAGACTCAGACTGGGGAAACACGTAACCTGAAAATAGAGTAGCCTTAGTTTTGAGTTATGCAAATAACATTACTTATAGAAATGCCAAATCAGAGTGGTCTGTGTTATGACAAGCAGTGATGAGTGGCAAAGACACTGCCTTAGGTGCTCAGGTCTGTACTGTACAGTATACTTCCAAGCTGTTTATGTTCTCTTTACTTTGTGGGTGAATGTTTAGAGAATTTCATACCCAGTGCTACACAGCTCAAGCTTGAAACTGATGAATTTTAAGTAATTTTGTTCCTGTACAAATTTTTTTTTTCCAGTGTTATGCTTCGTAATGCAATTCATCCCAACATTAATAAATTGACCTCCTAATAAAGTGAGGAGAGCAAAGAGGAAATTTTTTGAGTGTCGACGTAAGCTTGTACGTGGCTTGTTGCAGTTGGATGTGTCCTCATAGACTTCAGTTTGTTACTTCTGCTTTCACTGCTTACCCCCTCTGGTTTGACTGAGCCCTCTCTTCTTTAAGGTTTACTGTTATGTGTTATAAATTTGCTTTATGCAGAGAGTTTTGTCAGTCATGCACAGTTCTGCTTCAAATCTTTCTGTTGATGTTCTTGAGCAATTAAATAGTGTTTTTTTAAAAGAAACATTTAGCATTGTAGAAGTTTTAATTGGGGTTTGGCTTTTTTCTTCCACTGTCTCAGATGAGTAAGGAGTTCTGGTGTTAACTAATGATGGGGATCTAAAGGACTGTAAATGTGATTTCTGTAGAAGTGACAATGTGGTTACAACGTGCAAACCTGTAACTTGCTCTGAGCCTCGACAAACAGTGGTGCTGGGGATCCAGTTGCAAATACTTGCACGTGGACAGCATAATCCTATGGCTTAAAACCAAATTTGCACTTTCACTATGAATGGAGTTCCCGTGATGGGTTTTGACATCTCAGTAGTCTGTTGGAAGCTTCCCCTCTTTCCAAGTCCAGAAGCACACATCTGTCTTGACTTGGGAAACCGGTTGGTCCATAGGAAGAATGAGATGCTTGTACCAGCAGCTAGCCAGCTTGAGAAACGTGGAACCGCGGAAGCGTGGGGTGGTGAATAGTGTAAAGGTGCTGTAGAAATGTGGTGTGGTTGGAAAAAAATGCACAATTATTAAAGTCAAAAATAAATGAAGGCGAAGCAGGTTACTGCTGTGTTTGTCCTACCTTTGGGGGGAGCTGCTGAAGCAGAGCAGAGCTGCACGGGTGCGAGAAGCAGACGGTCATGGAGCGCTTCTATTTCCCCTGTGCCACTGCTGGGACGCTGACACACACCTTCCATCTGTGTGCTGCGGGCATCTAACAAACCTACCCTGCGTGCACAGCCAAGTGATGCACGTGTGGGTGCTGCCTGGTGCCAGGAGCGTGCTCACACAGGTTTTCCCTCTCCTTTGCCCCCATACACGTGCTGCTATGGGACAGGGGGGGGGCCTGGTGTTTGCTGCAGGCTGACTGTCACAGCCTGCAGGGAGGCAAGTTGTTCAGTCATTGCACAGCACCCTTCCTGCCCCAAAGCTGCAGGTGAGGCCTGGGACCCACAGCACACGTAGCCTGATGGGCCTGCCATGTTGAAAGCCCGGAGCCTTCTTCCAAAAGCCTTGCCAGGTCACCTGCCTTCCAGATAACTAACCAACTCTACACATGTTTCCTTTCCCACCGAGGACCCTCTGCCCTCTGTGGTCTGCAGACCATGGGAGAGCTGCTGAGAAGTGAAGGTCTGTCAGCAGAACCACCAGCCTTCCTCCCTGCCCTGTTTCACTGCTGCACAGCCACGGGGGTCCTGGCTCCCCTAATGCCTCACTGGATTTCACGGTGAATAAATACAGAACAGCTGGTAGAAGGCTCCCTCACGGTGGCCATTTCCACATGCGTTCCCTGGTCACTGTGTAAGAGCAGTGAGGAGCTGAAAAAACTGAGGAATTTGAACTTGGACCAAAGTCCACCTCTCGTGCAAACAAACAACACTCGGCTCAGTTTAGACAGATCTACCCTGGAATGCTTCTCCCCACCAATAGGTTTTTACCAGAAACCACTCACACACACCAGGATGGTAAATGAAGATACGCTTTTACTATAAGAGTCATCTTTTTGGTCCAAAACTTGAAAAGAAATCAGTGAAGGATACTTAAGCCTTCATAGTATAGAATATGGCAGCAACCTGACTGAATGTTTCAGCACGGTGCTTTGCTTTAACAATCCCAAAACAGGACACCTCCCTCCATCAAGCTGGAGGTCTCCATCTCCACCCGCAGGGAGAGCCAGCCTGGCGGCACACTCTGCAACCACCTGGGCAGCGCTTAGGAACTGGCTGCCTGAGACATATGGGAGCTGACATCAGCTAACAGCTGGTGCAAATACAGAGACTTCCTTCAGCTCTGACTGAAGGAAGAGTAGAGGGAAATCTACCTTGTTTAAATTTCATCAGCATGTAAAACGAGGGTAAAACGCCAACTTCTCATCCCACAAGGCAGCCATTTCCAGCCTGTTAAAAATGTGCATGCTCTCCCCTAAGATGTAGCTGGGAAGCCTAACCTTCTTCTGTACAGAACTGACTGTATTATTCATGGAGCTTGCTAACAGCTTGTTCCTAACTGCCATTTCTTTAATAAAGAATATGATTAAAAATGATGGTAATGAATTTCAGCAAACAAATTAACATTACATCTTTTCGTAAGTCAACTCGTGGCCGCACACAGTACACGTCTTCCTGTACGTTTCTTCATCAACGCTTTCTTCTGGTCCGTATTCATGTTCATGGATACTGGCTGTCTTCTTCCACAAACTACTCCTCACTGCACGGCGAAGCTCTGGCGAGAAATGTTAAGGTTTTCTGAGGGTTCTGAAGTGTCAGTTAACAAAATTCAAGCCACCCACCTTCCCGAGGACTGCACTTTGGCAGTCTGCTCGCTGACTGTCTTCCATGAATGTGAAGGCAAATCTGGTATGGCAAGAACAAGTTTTGATTTGCCTTGCAGCCAACGTAACCTCACCTCGTTTACATGATTTGAAAGGTACCATGAGAATAGCTCACAGGAGCTTTCTATCTGGAGGGAGCACGTGTTGCCCACTGCCTTTTTAAGCAATGCCCTTCAATGACATCTAGAAAGCTTAGATGGAACCTTCCATAAAAAAGCCTTTTGTAAAGCCACCTCCTGTTTTTTTACAGGACTGGGAAGAGCTTTCCATTCTGCTCACAGTGTGTTCTCTGAGCTTCATGCCCTGCAGTGTGAGCTGGGTGTGCAGTTGTGGCAGCGAAGTTGCAAGTGAACCGGGCGCAGACCTGCATGCTGAAAGTGGGTAGCAGGAATATTAAGCAGCAAAGGGTGGTAACGTTTTCAACCAAGTCAGTCAGGGTGCAAGCACTCTCAAGTCAAGGCCTGTCCTTGCCCTGCACTCCACCATCCTGGCTGCAGTCTGCTGCAATTCCCATGCTTGCTCAATCCTATGTTCTGCCTCCTCCGGGCTCAGTGAATGAGAACCTGAAGCTGAGCAGGCATGATGTGGGCAATGCAGACTCTGGCTAAGAAACAAACGTGCAGTTGTAAAAACAGCCAGCGTGTCGGAGCTGAAAGCATTGGTCAGAATTACTCCAGCTGAAAACTCTTCTAAATGTTAACTTGGAATAGTAAGGATGATAACCACTAAAAAAACACAAGCTGGGAATGCCTAAGGCACACCGTGCACGATACCAAAGAATTGAAAAAGCTCTGTAACACGCTGTTTGTTGAAATTAATCTCTGGTCAGCTCTGAGAGCAGACCAGACTGCTCCCAGCTCAGTGCCATGGGCCACGATGGACCTCCATTTTGTCATACTGAAAACTGAGCATTTTGGGCAGATGGAGGAACGAACTGACAGAACTGCTTTAGGTACAGCATTGTCCAGGTTTACCCATTTACCTTTCACTTTCTTATCAAACTTCTTCTGTTTCATCTTCTCTCTGCTGTCACGGCGCTGCTCCTTTGCTTCTTGCAAGGATTCCTCATTCCCCCACACTTCCAGAGCACGCTTGATTACCTACAGGATGGGCACAGATGTGTTTCTTTTTGCCCTGAAATGACAGGAGCATCTGACTCGCGAGCATACTTTACGCACACCGCCAGTCTCACCATGAATCCTGCCTCTGCCTTGGAAATACTGACTCACAAATCTGAGCTTTCCACGGTGCAAGGTGGGCAAGCTCACCCCAACTGAAGCCCAGCTGCAATTCCGTGCGTATTCAAGCAGAGCTGCAGTGTCCTTAGCAAAGCAGCAGACGAGAAGCTGCCACTCCTGCCACGGGCCATGCAGGACCGTGCTGCACACCGTGCTCTGCACCACGAGGCCGTGCACCTCTGCTTGTGCAACACGGGCAGGCAGACCTGCGTGCTGGATGCCTCGACAACACTCTCACACGTGGATGTCTGCGTGGGTTTGGACCACACCTCTCTACTTCAACCACAGAGAGAATTTACACAGCTCGACTGAACGTTCCCACCCTTAGCAAACGGTTCAGAAACCCTAACTTAAGTTACAGCTTTGGGTTATTGGCAAAGTCAGGCAGAGGTAAGAAGAGCTGGAAATGTCCCAGGTTTCTCTGTACCTGCAGTTTTAAGTAAAGTTTCATGTCACCCCACCGAGGATTATGAGGGTTTTTCTTCACAATGAATCTAAGCACCGGTTCCCTCTTATCTAAGTCACAGTCTTTCAGAAGATACTCTTCTTTTGCTTCTGTCCTTGTGATGAGCTTATGTTTATCTTCAGCATCTCTGGAAGATATAAAGTAACAATGAGAAAGCTGCCTAAGCACTATTTAGTCTCCCAAGTTCCCATCAAGACTGCATGCATTCCTGAAATTCCAGCAGAGCAACAGCCCCCATCCATCCCCTCCGTTTTTATGCATGCAGCTCACGGGGAGTTCCAAGGACCCAGCTGAACTGCAGGACAAGTTTCCCGGGACCGAGTCCCATTTCAGCCAACAGACTTAGCATCTTTTGTCTGAAACCTGAAGGGCTTTCCTCTCTGATTTTTGTTTTCTCACAAAGAACGCAACCCCTGTGCCACGAAATCACGAATTGTTTCGGGCACTTCTCCCAAGCCGGGAGCCATTCAGGGGACAAAAGCACGAGCCCAACACATGGCCGGGAGCTAAGGAGTGTGAGCCAGGCCGACCGGCCGAGTCACAGCCCCGGATCGCAAAGGTGAGCAACGCAGACGGCTTCCCACTGCCAGACGGAGAGCGGCAAGAAAGCCAAAACCTGGAAATATTAAAACGTACAGCTTGCAGATGAAAAGCTGTCTGCCCACGGCGGCATTCGTCAATTAAAGGCAAAATAAATAAATAAGTAAAAATAGAATAAAATTCGCATTATCCCGTATCCTGAGTTCAGCTGGGATCGCTCGGTACGGAGCAGCTCCGCCGGGCAGGAAGCACCGAAGCCGGCAGCAACGCAGAGCCGCGTGCGCGCCCGCAGCGCCGCGGAACGGAAGGCAGCGTGAGCCCTCCGCCCATCGCAGCTCCCGGACGGAACTGCCCACCGACCGCTTCCCCGCTCCCACGGCTGCACGTGGCTACCTGCCCGCGGAGCTCCCGCAGCCATCTTTTATTCTCCACCCATTCATTGCTGAAACGGTGGTTGGCTGCGTCTCCCCACCCCAGCCATCTCCGCGGCGCTTCCAGCACTTTCTCCGCGCTAAGGGGACGCGATGGGGCTCACCGACCCGTCCCCTACCGCGCCATCCCCACCCCCACCGGCCTCGGGCTCCGCTCCCGGCCTGCCCCGCTCTGCCCTCCCTCCCCCTCCCCGGGCAACGCTCCTTCCCTTCCCCTCCCCATCCCCCGCACCCCACCTTCACGCCGCCATGCGGCATGCACCCCTCCCCCCGCACAGCCGGCGTTACTCAGCGCGCTGCCCGGCTCCCCGCACCCCGCAGTGCCGCACCCGCGGGGCAGCACCGTCACCTCCCCGCTTTCGCAACGCGGGACACAAAGGTCGGCGCTGCACCTCCCGTCTGATGAGTTTTTACGATTAACTCCGTGCTTCGGACGGAAGGCTACGGTAAAGAAATGAAGGCTCGCCCACTGTCTGCAATACCTGCAATTATCACACGTGGCCCAATCAAAGTGCTGCATTAGGTACGAGTCCATGAATTCTTTGCCACAGTCTCCACAGATGAGATAGTCAAATTCTAGCACGGGCGCTAACAGAAAGAAAGATCTCGTTTTTTTCCTTTTCTTGTCAAGAACTACCGCGTTAAACAGAACGCAAGCGAGTGGTACTGCAAGCAGCTTTACTAACATTTAATTGTATTTCACACGAGTCGTTACACACCGATTCCAGTTCTCTGTAATAAACGGTTTTCCACGAAGATACAATACAGATGCAAAGCCATCGCCATGCGCCCACACCCCGCCCCGGCGCATTTCTACACTTGCTGGAAGTTTCCCTGCACCAAGCGTCAGGTTTCAGCATTCAACAGCACACGCCTCGGTTTCCGTTTAACAATGGCTAAGAAACGAAGCAGGACCCCCCAACCCCCCACCACCACCACGGTTCCCTCGCGGCGCCTCACGCCCGCTCCCACCGCTCCCTCCCCGCGGCCCACATCGCGACCACGCGGCACGGGGCTGCAGGGAGGGCCCGGGGAAGGGGACGGGTGGGAGGAAGGCGGCGGGGGGCGGCGGGGCAGCCGAGCCTGCACTGAAACGGCCTCAGCTCGGCCGCCCGGCGCCCACCCGACACGCCTGCACCTCCCGAGGGCTCGACGGACGCCCGGGACGGCGGGCACGGATCCGTGTTCGGCCGGCAGCAGCGGGGGTGGATGGCCAGAGAGCTGCTAGGAGTGGAATGGGGATGGAGCTCCACTACAATCCTCTCCCCAAGCCCT